>NC_139475.1:2480000-2482500 GCF_057233095.1 Heloderma suspectum
TTAGGGTTAGGTTTAGGCTTAGTGTTACGGTAGTGTTTAGTGTTAGGGTTAGGGTTAGGGTAGGGGTTAGGGTTAGGGTTAGGGTTTGGGCTGAAGTTCGGGTTTGGGTTAGGGTTAGGGTTAGGGTTGGGGTTAGGGTTAGCGTTAGGGGTAGGTTTCGGTTTAGGGTTAGTGTTAGGGTTAGGGTTGGATTTAGGGTTAGGGTCTGGGTTAGGGTTAGGGTTAGGGTTAGGGTTGGGGTTAGGGTTAGGGTTAGGGTTGAGTTAGGGTTAGGGTTAGGGTTAGGGTTAGGGTTAGGGTTAGGGTTAGGGTCAGGGTCAGGGTTAGGGTTCGGGTTAGGTTTAGGGTCGGGGTTAGGGTTGGGGTTAGGGTTTGGGTTGTGTTAGGGTTGGTGTTAGTGTTAGGGTTAGGGTTGGGTTAAGTTTAGGGTTAGGGGTAGGGTAGGGTTAGGGTTGGGGTTAGGGTTAGGGTTAGGGTTAGGGTTCGGTTTGGGGTTAGGGTTAGGTTTAGGGTTAGGGTTGGATTTAGGGTTAGGGTCATGTTTAGGGTTATGGTTACGGTTGGGGTTAGGGTTAGGGTTAAGCTTAGGGTTAAGGTTAGGGTTAGGGTTAGGGTTGTGGTTAGGGTCAGGGTTAGGGTTAGGGTTAGGGTTAGGTTTAGGGTTGGGGTAGGAGTAGGGGTTAGGGTTAGGGTTGGGGTTAGGGTTAGGGTTAGGTTTGGGGTCAGGGTTAGGGTTAGGGTTAGGGTTAGGTTTAGGGTTGGTGTTAGGGTTAGGGTTAGGGTTAGGGTTAGGGTTAGGGTTGGGGTAGGGGTTAGGGTTAGGGTGGGATTTAGGATTAGGGTTAGGGTTAGGTTTGTGGTTAGGGTCAGGGTCAGGGTTAGGGTTAGGGTTAGGGTTAGGGTTGGGGTAGGGGTTAGGGTTAGGGTTGGTGTTAGGGTTAGGGTTAGGGTTAGGTTTGGGGTCAGGGATAGGGTTAGGGTTAGGGTTAGGGTTAAGCTTGGGTTTAGGGTTAGGGTTAGGGTTGTGGTTAGGGTTAGTGTTAGGGTTAGGGTTGGATTAAGGGTTAGGGTCTGGGTTAGGGTTAAGGTTAGGGTTGGATTTAGGGTTAGGGTCTGGGTTAGGGTTAGGGTTAGGGTTAGGGTTAAGCTTGTGGTTAGGGTTAGGGTTAGGGTTAGGGTTGTGGTTAGGGTTAGGGTTAGGGATAGGGATAGGGATAGGGTTAGGGTCAGTGTCAGGGTCAGGGTTAGGGTTAGGGTTAGGGTCGGGGTTAGGGTTCGGGTTGGGGTAGAGGTTAGGTTTAGTGTTAGGGTTAGGGTTGGGTTAAGTTTAGGGTTATGGTTAGGGTTAGGGTTGGTGTTAGGGTTGGGTTTAGTGTTGACGTTAGGGTTAGGGTTAGGGTTAGGGTAGTGTTTAGGGTTAGGGTTAGGGTTAGGTTTGGGGTTAGGGTTAGGTTTAGGGTTAGGGTTAATGTTAGGGTTAGGGTTGGATTTAGTTTTAGGGTCTGGGTTATGGTTAGGGTTGGGGTTAGGGTTAGGGTTAGGGTTGAGTTATGGTTAGGGGTAGGGTTAGGGTTTGGGTTAGGGTTAGGGTTAGGGTTGTGTTTAGGGTTAAGTTTAGGGGCAGGGTTATGGTTAGGGTAGGGTTAGGGTTGGGGTAGGGGTTAAGTTTAGGGTTAGGGTTAGGTTTGGGGTTAGGGTTAGGGTTAGGGTTAGGTTCAGGGTCAGGGTCAGGGTTAGGATTAGGGTTAGGGTTAGGTTCCGGGTTAGGGTTCGGGTTGGGGTAGGGTTTAGGTTTACTGTTAGAGTTAGGGTTGGGTTAAGTTTAGTGTTAGGGTTGGGGTTAGGGTTGGTGTTAGGGTTAGGGTTAGGGTTAGGGTTAGGGTAGTGGTTAGGTTTAGGGTTAGGGTTAGGGTTAGGGTAGGGGTTAGGGTTAGTATTAGGGTTAGGGTTAGGTTTGGGGTTAGGGTTAGTGTTAGGGTAAGGGTTAGGGTTGAGTTATGGTTAGGGATAGGGTTAGGGTTTGGGATAGGGTTGTGGTTAGGGTTAGGGTTAGTGTCATGGTTAGGATTAGGGTAGTGTTAGGGTTGGGGTAGGGGTTAGGTTTAGGTTTAGGGTTAGGGTTGGGGTTAGGGTTAGGGTTAGGGTTGGGGTCAGGGTTAGGGTAAGGGTTAGTGTTAGGTTTAGGGTTGGGGTTAGGGTTAGGGTTAGGGTTGGGTTTAGGATTAGGTTTAGTGTTGGGGTTGGGGTTAGGGTTATGGTTAGGGTTGGGGTTGGGGTTAGGGTTAGGGTTAAGGTGAGAGTTAGGTTTAGGGTTGGGTTAGGGTGGGGTTAGGGTTAGGGTTAGGGTTGGGGTTAGGGTTAGGGTGGGGGTTAGTGTTGGGGTTAGGGTTAGGTTTAGGCTTAGTGTTAGGGTAGTGTTTAGTGTTAGGGTTAGGGTAGGGGTTAGGGTTAGGGTTAGGGTTTGGGCTGGGGTTCGGGTTAGCGTTAGGGTTAGGGTTAG
>NC_139475.1:2507500-2510000 GCF_057233095.1 Heloderma suspectum
TAGGGTTAGGGTTTGGGTTAGGGTTAGGGTTAGGGTTGTGTTTAGGGTTAAGTTTAGGGGCAGGGTTATGGTTAGGGTAGGGTTAGGGTTGGGGTAGGGGTTAAGTTTAGGGTTAGGGTTAGGTTTGGGGTTAGGGTTAGGGTTAGGGTTAGGTTCAGGGTCAGGGTCAGGGTTAGGATTAGGGTTAGGGTTAGGTTCGGGGTTAGGGTTCGGGTTGGGGTAGGGTTTAGGTTTACTGTTAGAGTTAGGGTTGGGTTAAGTTTAGTGTTAGGGTTGGGGTTAGGGTTGGTGTTAGGGTTAGGGTTAGGGTTAGGGTAGTGGTTAGGTTTAGGGTTAGGGTTAGGGTTAGGGTAGGGGTTAGGGTTAGTATTAGGGTTAGGGTTAGGTTTGGGGTTAGGGTTAGTGTTAGGGTAAGGGTTAGGGTTGAGTTATGGTTAGGGATAGGGTTAGGGTTTGGGATAGGGTTGTGGTTAGGGTTAGGGTTAGTGTCATGGTTAGGATTAGGGTAGTGTTAGGGTTGGGGTAGGGGTTAGGTTTAGGTTTAGGGTTAGGGTTGGGGTTAGGGTTAGGGTTAGGGTTGGGGTCAGGGTTAGGGTAAGGGTTAGTGTTAGGTTTAGGGTTGGGGTTAGGGTTAGGGTTAGGGTTGGGTTTAGGATTAGGTTTAGTGTTGGGGTTGGGGTTAGGGTTATGGTTAGGGTTGGGGTTGGGGTTAGGGTTAGGGTTAAGGTGAGAGTTAGGTTTAGGGTTGGGTTAGGGTGGGTTAGGGTTAGGGTTAGGGTTAGGGTTAGGGTTAGGGTGGGGGTTAGTGTTGGGGTTAGGGTTAGGTTTAGGCTTAGTGTTAGGGTAGTGTTTAGTGTTAGGGTTAGGGTAGGGGTTAGGGTTAGGGTTAGGGTTTGGGCTGGGGTTCGGGTTAGCGTTAGGGTTAGGGTTAGGGTTGGGGTTAGGGTTAGCGTTAGGGTTAGGTTTGGGTTTAGGGTTAGTGTTAGGGTTAGGGATGGATTTAGGGTTAGTGTCTGGGTTAGGGTTAGGGTTAGGGTTGGGGTTAGGGTTGGGGTTAGGGTTGACTAAGGGTTAGGGTTAGGGTTAGGGTTAGGGTTGGGGTTAGGGTTAGCGTTAGGGTTAGGTTTGGGTTTAGGGTTAGTGTTAGGGTTAGGGATGGATTTAGTGTTAGTGTCTGGGTTAGGGTTAGGGTTAGGGTTGGGGTCAGGGTTAAGATTAGGGTTAGGGTTAGGGTTAGTGTTAGGGTTAGGGTTGGGTTAAGTTTAGTGTTAGGGTTGGGGTTAGGGTTGGTGTTAGGTTTAGGGTTAGGGTAGTGGTTAGGTTTAGGGTTAGGGTTAGGGTTAGGGTTAGGGTTAGGGTAGGGGTTAGGGTTAGGGTTAGGGTTAGAGTTAGGGTTGTGGTTAGGGTTAAGTTTAGGGGCAGGGTTAGGGTTAGGTTAGTGTTACGGTTTGGGTAGGGCTCAGGTTTAGGGTTAGGGTTAGGGTTGGGGATAGGGTTAGGGTTAGGGTTAGGGTTAGGGTTAGGGTTAGGGTTGGGGTCAGGGTTAGGGTAAGGGTTAGTGTTAGGTTTAGGGTTGGGGTTAGGGCTAGGGTTAGGGTTAGGGTTGGGGTTAGGATTAGGTTTAGTGTTGGGTTTGGGGTTAGGGTTAGGGTTAGGGTTAGGGTTGTGGTCAGGGTCAGGGTTAGGGTTCGGGTTAGGTTTAGGGTCGGGGTTAGGGTTGGGGTTAGGGTTAGGGTTAGGGTTGGGGTTAGGGTTGGGGTTAGGGTTAGGGTTGGGGTTAGGATCGGGGTTAGGCTTCGGGTTGGGGTCAGGGTTAGGGTAAGGGTTAGTGTTAGGTTTAGGGTTGGGGTTAGGGCTAGGGTTAGGGTTAGGGTTGGGGTTAGGATTAGGTTTAGTGTTGGGTTTGGGGTTAGGGTTAGGGTTATGGTTAGGGTTAGGGTTGTGGTCAGGGTCAGGGTTAGGGTTCGGGTAAGGTTTAGTGTCGGGGTTAGGGTTGGGGTTAGGGTTAGGGTTAGGGTTAGGGTTAGGTTTGGGGTTAGGGTTAGGGTTAGGGTTAGGTTTGGGTTTAGGGTTAATGTTAGGGTTAGGGTTGGATTAAGTTTTAGGGTCTGGGTTAGGGTTAGGGTTGGGGTTAGGGTTAGGGTTAGGGTTGAGTTATGGTTAGGGGTAGGGTTAGGGTTTGGGTTAGGGTTAGGGTTAGGGTTGTGTTAGGGTTGGGGTAGGGGTTAGGGTTAGGGTTACGGTTGGGGTCAGGTTTAGGGTAAGGGTTAGTGTTAGGTTTAGGGTTGGGGTTAGGGATAGGGTTATGGTTTGTGGTTAGGATTAGGTTTCGTGTTGGGGTTGGGGTTAGGGTTAGGGTTATGGTTAGGGTTAGGGTTGGGGTCAGGGTTAGGGTTAGGGTTATGGTTAGTGTTAGGTTTATGGTTGGGGTTAGGGTTAGTATTAGGTTTAAGGTTGGGGTCGGGGTTAGGGTTAGGGTTAGGGTTAGGGTTGGGGATAG
>NC_139475.1:2530000-2535000 GCF_057233095.1 Heloderma suspectum
GGGTTAGGGTTAGGTTTGGGGTTAGGGTTAATGTTAGGGTTAGGGTTGGATTTAGTTTTAGGGTCTGGGTTAGAGTTAGGGTTGGGGTTAGGGTTAGGGTTAGGGTTGAGTTATGGTTAGAGGTAGGGTTAGGGTTTGGGTTAGGGTTAGGGTTAGGGTTGTGTTAGGGTTGGGGTAGGGGTTAGGGTTAGGGTTACGGTTGGGGTCAGGTTTAGGGTAAGGGTTAGTGTTAGGTTTAGGGTTGGGGTTAGGGATAGGGTTATGGTTTGTGGTTAGGATTAGGTTTCGTGATGGGGTTGGGGTTAGGGTTAGGGTTAGGGTTATGGATAGGGTTAGGGTTGGGGTCAGGGTTAGGGTTAGGGTTAGGGTTAGGGTTAGGTTTATGGTTGGGGTTAGGGTTAGTATTAGGTTTAAGGTTGGGGTCGGGGTTAGGGTTAGGGTTAGGGTTAGGGTTGGGGATATGGTTAGGGTTAAGGTTAGGGTTAGGGTTAGGGTTGGGTTAGGGTTGGGTTAGGGTTGGGTGAGGGTTAGGGTTAGGTTTAGTGTTGGGGTTCGGGTAAGGTTTAGTCTTGGGGTTGGGGTTAGGGTAGGGTTAGGGTTAGGGTAGGGTTAGGGTTAGGGTTGGGGTTAGGGTTAGGGTTAGGGTTAGGGTTAGGGTTAGGTTTTGGGTTAGGGTTAGGGTTAGGGGTAGGGTCGGGGTTAGGGTTAGGGTTGGGGTTAGTGTTGGGGTTAGGGTTAGGTTTAGGCTTAGTGTTAGGGTAGTGTTTAGGGTTAGGGTTAGGGTTAGGGTTAGGTTTGGGGTCAGGGTTAGGGTTAGGGTTAGGGTTAGGGTTGGGGTTAGGTTTAGCGTTAGGGTTAGGTTTGGTGTTAGGGTTAGTGTTAGGGTTAGGTTTGGATTTAGGGTTAGGGTCTGGGTTAGGGTTAGGGTTAGGTTTGGGGTTAGGGTTAATGTTAGTGTTAGGGTTGGATTTAGTTTTAGGGTCTGGGTTAGGGTTAGGGTGGGGTTAGGGTTAGGGTTGAATTATGGTTAGGGGTAGGGTTAGGGTTTGGGTTAGGGTTAGGGTTAGGGTTGTGTTAGGGTTGGGGTTAGGGTTGGGGTCAGGGTTAGGGTAAGGGTTAGTGTTAGGTTTAGGGTTGGGGTTAGGGTTAGGGTTAGGGTTGGGTTTAGGATTAGGTTTAGTGTTGGGGTTGGGGTTAGGGTTATGGTTAGGGTTGGGGTTGGGGTTAGGGTTAGGGTTAAGGTGAGAGTTAGGTTTAGGGTTGGGTTAGGGTGGGGTTAGGGTTAGGGTTAGGGTTAGGGTTAGGGTTGGGGTTAGGGTTAGGGTGGGGGTTAGTGCTGGGGTTAGGGTTAGGTTTAGGCTTAGTGTTAGGGTAGTGTTTAGTGTTAGGGTTAGGGTTAGGGTAGGGGTTAGGGTTAGGGTTAGGGTTAGGGTTTGGGCTGGGGTTCGGGTTAGGGTTAGGGTTAGGGTTAGGGTTGGGGTTAGGGTTAGCGTTAGGGTTAGGTTTGGGTTTAGGGTTAGTGTTAGGGTTAGGGATGGATTTAGGGTTAGTGTCTCGGTTAGGGTTAGGGTTAGGGTTGGGGTTAGGGTTGGGGTTAGGGTTGACTAAGGGTTAGGGTTAGGGTTAGGGTTAGGGTTAGGGTTAGGGTTAGGGTTAAGGTCAGGGTCAGGGTTAGGGTTCAGGTTAGGTTTAGGGTCGGGGTTAGGGTTGGGGTTAGGGTTTGGGTTGGGTTAGGGTTGGTGTTAGTATTAGGGTTAGGGTTGGGTTAAGTTTAGGGTTAGGGGTAGGGTAGGGTTAGGGTTGGGGTTAGGGTTAGGGATATGGTTAGGGTTCGGTTTGGGGTTAGGGTTAGTGTTAGGGTTAGGGTTGGATTTAGGGTTAGGGTCAGGTTTAGGGATAGGGTTAGGGTTGGGGTTCGGGTTAGGGTTAGGGTTTGGGTTAGGGTTAGGGTTAGGGTTGGGGTTAGGGTTAGCGTTAGGGTTAGGTTTGGGGTTAGGGTTAGTGTTAGGGTTAGGGTTGGATTTAGGGTTAGGCTCTGGGTTAGGGTTAGGGTTAGGGTTGGGGTTAGGGTTAGGGTTAGGGTTGAGTTAGGGTTAGGGTTAGGGTTAGGGTTAGGATTAGGGTTGGGGTTACGGTTCGGGTTGGGGTTACGGTTCAGGTTGGTTATGGTTGGTGTTAGTGTTAGGGTTAGGGTTGGGTTAAGTTTAGGGTTAGGGTTAGGGTAGGGTTAGGGTTGGGGTTAGGGTTAGGGTTAGGGTTAGGGTTAGGTTTGGGGTCAGGGTTAGGGTAAGGGTTAGTGTTAGGTTTAGGGTTGGGGTTACGGTTAGGGTTAGTGTTAGGGTTAGGGTTTGTGGTTAGCATTAGGTTTAGTGTTGGGGTTGGGGTTAGAATAAGGGTTAGGGTTATGGTTAGGGTTAGGGTTGGGGTCAGGGTTAGGGTTAGGGTTAGGGTTAGGGTTAGTGTTAGGTTTAGGGTTGGGGTTAGGGTTAGGGTTAGGATTAGGTTTAAGGTTGGGGTTGGGGTTAGGGTTAGGGTTAGGGTTAGGGTTAGGGTTAGGGTTAGGGTTGGGGTTAGGGTTAGGGTTAAGGTTAGGGTTAGGGTTAGGGTTGGGTTAGGGTTGGGTTAGGGTCAGGGTTAGGGTTAGGTTTGGGGTCAGGGATAGGGTTAGGGTTAGGGTTAGGGTTAAGCTTGGGGTTAGGGTTAGGGTTAGGGTTGTGGTTAGGGTTAGTGTTAGGGTTAGGGTTGGATTAAGGGTTAGGGTCTGGGTTAGGGTTAAGGTTAGGGTTGGATTTAGGGTTAGGGTCTGGGTTAGGGTTAGGGTTAGGGTTAGGGTTGTGGTTAGGGTTAGGGTTAGGGATAGGGATAGGGATAGGGTTAGGGTCAGTGTCAGGGTCAGGGTTAGGGTTAGGGTTAGGGTCGGGGTTAGGGTTCGGGTTGGGGTAGAGGTTAGGTTTAGTGTTAGGGTTAGGGTTGGGTTAAGTTTAGGGTTATGGTTAGGGTTAGGGTTGGTGTAAGGGTTGGGTTTAGTGTTGACGTTAGGGTTAGGGTTAGGGTTAGGGTAGTGTTTAGGGTTAGGGTTAGGGTTAGGTTTGGGTTTAGGGTTAGGTTTAGGGTTAGGGTTAATGTTAGGGTTAGGGTTGGATTTAGTTTTAGGGTCTGGGTTAGGGTTAGGGTTGGGGTTAGGGTTAGGGTTAGGGTTGAGTTATGGTTAGGGGTAGGGTTAGGGTTTGGGTTAGGGTTAGGGTTAGGGTTGTGTTTAGGGTTAAGTTTAGGGGCAGGGTTATGGTTAGGGTTGGGGTAGGGGTTAAGTTTAGGGTTAGGGTTAGGTTTGGGGTTAGGATTAGGGTTAGGGTTAGGTTCAGGGTCAGGGTCAGGGTTAGGATTAGGGTTAGGGTTAGGTTCGGGGTTAGGGTTCGGGTTGGGGTAGGGTTTAGGTTTACTGTTAGAGTTAGGGTTGGGTTAAGTTTAGTGTTAGGGTTGGGGTTAGGGTTGGTGTTAGGGTTAGGGTTAGGGTTAGGGTAGTGGTTAGGTTTAGGGTTAGGGTTAGGGTTAGGGTAGGGGTTAGGGTTAGTATTAGGGTTAGGGTTAGGTTTGGGGTTAGGGTTAGTGTTAGGGTAAGGGTTAGGGTTGAGTTATGGTTAGGGATAGGGTTAGGGTTTGGGATAGGGTTGTGGTTAGGGTTAGGGTTAGTGTCATGGTTAGGATTAGGGTAGTGTTAGGGTTGGGGTAGGGGTTAGGTTTAGGTTTAGGGTTAGGGTTGGGGTTAGGGTTAGGGTTAGGGTTGGGGTCAGGGTTAGGGTAAGGGTTAGTGTTAGGTTTAGGGTTGGGGTTAGGGTTAGGGTTAGGGTTGGGTTTAGGATTAGGTTTAGTGTTGGGGTTGGGGTTAGGGTTATGGTTAGGGTTGGGGTTGGGGTTAGGGTTAGGGTTAAGGTGAGAGTTAGGTTTAGGGTTGGGTTAGGGTGGGTTAGGGTTAGGGTTAGGGTTAGGGTTAGGGTGGGGGTTAGTGTTGGGGTTAGGGTTAGGTTTAGGCTTAGTGTTAGGGTAGTGTTTAGTGTTAGGGTTAGGGTAGGGGTTAGGGTTAGGGTTAGGGTTTGGGCTGGGGTTCGGGTTAGCGTTAGGGTTAGGGTTAGGGTTGGGGTTAGGGTTAGCGTTAGGGTTAGGTTTGGGTTTAGGGTTAGTGTTAGGGTTAGGGATGGATTTAGGGTTAGTGTCTGGGTTATGGTTAGGGTTAGGGTTGGGGTTAGGGTTGGGGTTAGGGTTGACTAAGGGTTAGGGTTAGGGTTAGGGTTAGGGTTGGGGTTAGGGTTAGCGTTAGGGTTAGGTTTGGGTTTAGGGTTAGTGTTAGGGTTAGGGATGGATTTAGGGTTAGTGTCTGGGTTAGGGTTAGGGTTAGGGTTGGGGTCAGGGTTAAGATTAGTGTTAGGGTTAGGGTTAGGGTTAGTGTTAGGGTTAGGGTTGGGTTAAGTTTAGTGTTAGGGTTGGGGTTAGGGTTGGTGTTAGGGTTAGGGTAGTGGTTAGGTTTAGGGTTAGGGTTAGGGTTAGGGTTAGGGTTAGGGTAGGGGTTAGGGTTAGGGTTAGGGTTAGAGTTAGGGTTGTGGTTAGGGTTAAGTTTAGGGGCAGGGTTAGGGTTAGGTTAGTGTTACGGTTTGGGTAGGGCTCAGGTTTAGGGTTAGGGTTAGGGTTGGGGATAGGGTTAGGGTTAGGGTTAGGGTTAGGGTTAGGGTTAGGGTTGGGGTCAGGGTTAGGGTAAGGGTTAGTGTTAGGTTTAGGGTTGGGGTTAGGGCTAGGGTTAGGGTTAGGGTTGGGGTTAGGATTAGGTTTAGTGTTGGGTTTGGGGTTAGGGTTAGGGTTAGGGTTAGGGTTAGGGTTGTGGTCAGGGTCAGGGTTAGGGTTCGGGTTAGGTTTAGGGTCGGGGTTAGGGTTGGGGTTAGGGTTAGGGTTAGGGTTAGGGTTGGGGTTAGGGTTGGGGTTAGGGTTAGGGTTGGGGTTAGGATCGGGGT
>NC_139475.1:2545000-2550000 GCF_057233095.1 Heloderma suspectum
TTAGGGTTAGGTTAGTGTTACGGTTTGGGTAGGGCTCAGGTTTAGGTTTAGGGTCGGGGTTAGGGTTGGGGTTAGGGTTAGGGTTAGGGTTGGGGTTAGGGTTGGGGTTAGGGTTAGGGTAGGGTTAGTGTCGGGGTTAGGGTTCGGGTTGGGGTCAGGGTTAGGGTAAGGGCTAGTGTTAGGTTTAGGGTTGGGGTTAGGGCTAGGGTTAGGGTTAGGGTTGGGGTTAGGATTAGGTTTAGTGTTGGGTTTGGGGTTAGGGTTAGGGTTAGGGTTATGGTTAGGGTTAGGGTTGTGGTCAGGGTCAGGGTTAGGGTTCGGGTTAGGTTTAGTGTCGGGCTTAGGGTTGGGGTTAGGGTTAGGGTTAGGGTTAGGGTTAGGTTTGGGGTTAGGGTTAGGGTTAGGGTTAGGTTTGGGGTTAGGGTTAATGTTAGGGTTAGGGTTGGATTTAGTTTTAGGGTCTGGGTTAGAGTTAGGGTTGGGGTTAGGGTTAGGGTTAGGGTTGAGTTATGGTTAGAGGTAGGGTTAGGGTTTGGGTTAGGGTTAGGGTTAGGGTTGTGTTAGGGTTGGGGTAGGGGTTAGGGTTAGGGTTACGGTTGGGGTCAGGTTTAGTGTAAGGGTTAGTGTTAGGTTTAGGGTTGGGGTTAGGGATAGGGTTATGGTTTGTGGTTAGGATTAGGTTTCGTGATGGGGTTGGGGTTAGGGTTAGGGTTAGGGTTATGGATAGGGTTAGGGTTGGGGTCAGGGTTAGGGTTAGGGTTAGGGTTAGGGTTAGGTTTATGGTTGGGGTTAGGGTTAGTATTAGGTTTAAGGTTGGGGTCGGGGTTAGGGTTAGGGTTAGGGTTAGGGTTGGGGATATGGTTAGGGTTAAGGTTAGGGTTAGGGTTAGGGTTGGGTTAGGGTTGGGTTAGGGTTGAGTGAGGGTTAGGGTTAGGTTTAGTGTTGGGGTTCGGGTAAGGTTTAGTCTTGGGGTTGGGGTTAGGGTAGGGTTAGGGTTAGGGTAGGGTTAGGGTTAGGGTTGGGGTTAGGGTTAGGGTTAGGGTTAGGGTTAGGGTTAGGTTTTGGGTTAGGGTTAGGGTTAGGGGTAGGGTCGGGGTTAGGGTTAGGGTTGGGGTTAGTGTTGGGGTTAGGGTTAGGTTTAGGCTTAGTGTTAGGGTAGTGTTTAGGGTTAGGGTTAGGGTTAGGGTTAGGTTTGGGGTCAGGGTTAGGGTTAGGGTTAGGGTTAGGGTTGGGGTTAGGTTTAGCGTTAGGGTTAGGTTTGGTGTTAGGGTTAGTGTTAGGGTTAGGTTTGGATTTAGGGTTAGGGTCTGGGTTAGGGTTAGGGTTAGGTTTGGGGTTAGGGTTAATGTTAGTGTTAGGGTTGGATTTAGTTTTAGGGTCTGGGTTAGGGTTAGGGTTGGGGTTAGGGTTAGGGTTGAATTATGGTTAGGGGTAGGGTTAGGGTTTGGGTTAGGGTTAGGGTTAGGGTTGTGTTAGGGTTGGGGTTAGGGTTGGGGTCAGGGTTAGGGTAAGGGTTAGTGTTAGGTTTAGGGTTGGGGTTAGGGTTAGGGTTAGGGTTGGGTTTAGGATTAGGTTTAGTGTTGGGGTTGGGGTTAGGGTTATGGTTAGGGTTGGGGTTGGGGTTAGGGTTAGGGTTAAGGTGAGAGTTAGGTTTAGGGTTGGGTTAGGGTGGGGTTAGGGTTAGGGTTAGGGTTAGGGTTAGGGTTGGGGTTAGGGTTAGGGTGGGGGTTAGTGCTGGGGTTAGGGTTAGGTTTAGGCTTAGTGTTAGGGTAGTGTTTAGTGTTAGGGTTAGGGTTAGGGTAGGGGTTAGGGTTAGGGTTAGGGTTAGGGTTTGGGCTGGGGTTCGGGTTAGGGTTAGGGTTAGGGTTAGGGTTGGGGTTAGGGTTAGCGTTAGGGTTAGGTTTGGGTTTAGGGTTAGTGTTAGGGTTAGGGATGGATTTAGGGTTAGTGTCTCGGTTAGGGTTAGGGTTAGGGTTGGGGTTAGGGTTGGGGTTAGGGTTGACTAAGGGTTAGGGTTAGGGTTAGGGTTAGGGTTAGGGTTAGGGTTAGGGTTAAGGTCAGGGTCAGGGTTAGGGTTCAGGTTAGGTTTAGGGTCGGGGTTAGGGTTGGGGTTAGGGTTTGGGTTGGGTTAGGGTTGGTGTTAGTATTAGGGTTAGGGTTGGGTTAAGTTTAGGGTTAGGGGTAGGGTAGGGTTAGGGTTGGGGTTAGGGTTAGGGATATGGTTAGGGTTCGGTTTGGGGTTAGGGTTAGTGTTAGGGTTAGGGTTGGATTTAGGGTTAGGGTCAGGTTTAGGGATAGGGTTAGGGTTGGGGTTCGGGTTCGGGTTAGGGTTTGGGTTAGGGTTAGGGTTAGGGTTGGGGTTAGGGTTAGCGTTAGGGTTAGGTTTGGGGTTAGGGTTAGTGTTAGGGTTAGGGTTGGATTTAGGGTTAGGCTCTGGGTTAGGGTTAGGGTTAGGGTTGGGGTTAGGGTTAGGGTTAGGGTTGAGTTAGGGTTAGGGTTAGGGTTAGGATTAGGGTTGGGGTTACGGTTCGGGTTGGGGTTACGGTTCAGGTTGGTTATGGTTGGTGTTAGTGTTAGGGTTAGGGTTGGGTTAAGTTTAGGGTTAGGGTTAGGGTAGGGTTAGGGTTGGGGTTAGGGTTAGGGTTAGGGTTAGGGTTAGGTTTGGGGTCAGGGTTAGGGTAAGGGTTAGTGTTAGGTTTAGGGTTGGGGTTACGGTTAGGGTTAGTGTTAGGGTTAGGGTTTGTGGTTAGCATTAGGTTTAGTGTTGGGGTTGGGGTTAGAATAAGGGTTAGGGTTATGGTTAGGGTTAGGGTTGGGGTCAGGGTTAGGGTTAGGGTTAGGGTTAGGGTTAGTGTTAGGTTTAGGGTTGGGGTTAGGGTTAGGGTTAGGATTAGGTTTAAGGTTGGGGTTGGGGTTAGGGTTAGGGTTAGGGTTAGGGTTAGGGTTAGGGTTGGGGTTAGGGTTAGGGTTAAGGTTAGGGTTAGGGTTAGGGTTGGGTTAGGGTTGGGTTAGGGTCAGGGTTAGGGTAAGTGTTGGGGTTCGGGTTAGGTTTAGTGTTGGGGTTGGGGTTAGGGTTAGGGTTAGGGTTAGGGTTGGGGTTAGGGTTAGGGTTAGGGTTAGGGTTGGGTTAGGGTTAGGGTTAGTTTTGGGGTTAGGGTTGGGGTTAGGGTTAGGGTTGGGGTTAGTGTTGGGGTTAGGGTTAGGTTTAGGCTGAGTGTTAGGGTAGTGTTTAGGGTTAGGGTTAGGGTTAAGGTTAGGGTAGGGGTTAGGGTTAGGGTTAGAGTTTTGGTTGGGGCTAGGGTTAGGGTTGGGGTTAGGTTTAGGGTTAGGGTTAGGTTTGGGGTTAGGGTTAGTGTTAGGTTTAGGCTTGGATTTAGGGTTAGGGTCTGGGTTAGGGTTAGGGTTAGGGGTGGGGTTAGGGTTAGGGTTGAGTTAGGGTTAGGGTTAGGGTTAGGGTTAGGGTTAGGGTCAGGGTCAGGGTCAGGGTCAGGGTTAGGGTTCGGGTTAGGTTTAGGGTCGGGGTTAGGGTTGGGGTTAGGTTTCGGGTTGGGGTTAGGGTTAGGGTTAGTGTTAGTGATAGGGTTAGGGTTGTGGTTAGGGTTAGGGTTAGGGTTAGGGTTACGGTTAGGGTCAGCGTCAGGGTCAGGGTTAAGATTAGGGTTAGGGTTAGGGTTAGGGTTAGTGTTAGGGTTAGGGTTGGGTTAAGTTTAGTGTTAGGGTTGGGGTTAGGGTTGGTGTTAGGGTTAGGGTTAGGGTTAGGGTAGTGGTTAGGTTTAGGGTTAGGGTTAGGGTTAGGGTTAGGGTTAGGGTAGGGGTTAGGGTTAGGGTTAGAGTTAGGGTTGTGGTTAGGGTTAAGTTTAGGGGCAGGGTTAGGGTTAGGTTAGTGTTACGGTTTGGGTAGGGCTCAGGTTTAGGGTTAGGGTTAGGGTTGGGGATAGGGTTAGGGTTAGGGTTAGGGTTAGGTTTGGGGTCAGGGTTAGGGTAAGTGTTAGTGTTAGGTTTAGGGTTGGGGTTAGGGCTAGGGTTAGGGTTAGGGTTGGGGTTAGGATTAGGTTTAGTGTTGGGTTTGGGGTTAGGGTTAGGGTTAGGGTTAGGGTTGTGGTCAGGGTCAGGGTTAGGGTTCGGGTTAGGTTTAGGGTCGGGGTTAGGGTTGGGGTTACGGTTAGGGTTAGGGTTAGGGTTGGGGTTAGGGTTGGGGTTAGGGTTAGGGTTGGGGTTAGGATCGGGGTTAGGGTTCGGGTTGGGGTCAGGGTTAGGGTAAGGGTTAGTGTTAGGTTTAGGGTTGGGGATAGGGCTAGGGTTAGGGTTAGGGTTGGGGTTAGGATTAGGTTTAGTGTTGGGTTTGGGGTTAGGGTTAGGGTTATGGTTAGGGTAAGGGTTGTGGTCAGGGTCAGGGTTAGGGTTCGGGTTAGGTTTAGTGTCGGGGTTAGGGTTGGGGTTAGGGTTAGGGTTAGGGTTAGGGTTAGGTTTGGGGTTAGGGTTAGGGTTAGGGTTAGGGTTAGGTTTGGGTTTAGGGTTAATGTTAGGGTTAGGGTTGGATTAAGTTTTAGGGTCTGGGTTAGGGTTAGGGTTGGGGTTAGGGTTAGGGTTTGGGTTGAGTTATGGTTAGGGGTAGGGTTAGGGTTTGGGTTAGGGTTAGGGTTAGGGTTGTGTTAGGGTTGGGGCAGGGGTTAGGGTTAGGGTTACGGTTGGGGTCAGGTTTAGGGTAAGGGTTAGTGTTAGGTTTAGGGTTGGGGTTAGGGATAGGGTTATGGTTTGTGGTTAGGATTAGGTTTCGTGTTGGGGTTGGGGTTAGGGTTAGGGTTATGGTTAGGGTTAGGGTTGGGGTCAGGGTTAGGGTTAGGTTTAGGGTTAGAGTTAGGTTTGTGGTTGGGGTTAGGGTTAGTATTAGGTTTAAGGTTGGGGTCGGGGTTAGGGTTAGGGTTAGGGTTAGGGTTGGGGATAGGGTTAGGGTTAAGGTTAGGGTTAGGGTTAGGGTTGGGTTAGGGTTGGGTTAGGGT
>NC_139475.1:2570000-2575000 GCF_057233095.1 Heloderma suspectum
GGTTAGGGTTAGGGTTAGGGTTGGGGTTGGGGTTAGGGTTAGGGTTAAGGTTAGGGTTAGGGTTAGGGTTGGGTTAGGGTTGGGTTAGGGTCAGGGTAAGGGTAAGTGTTGGGGTTCGGGTTAGGTTTAGTGTTGGGGTTGGGGTTAGGGTTAGGGTTAGGGTTAGGGTTAGGGTTGGGGTTAGGGTTAGGGTTAGGGTTAGTGTTAGGGTTGGGTTAGGGTTAGGGTTAGTTTTAGGGTTAGGGTTGGGGTTAGGGTTAGGGTTGGGGTTAGTGTTGGGGTTAGGGTTAGGTTTAGGCTGAGTGTTAGGGTAGTGTTTAGGGTTAGGGTTAGGGTTAGGGTTATGGTAGGGGTTAGGGTTAGGGTTAGAGTTTTGGTTGGGGCTAGGGTTAGGGTTGGGGTTAGGTTTAGGGTTAGGGTTAGGTTTGGGGTTAGGGTTAGTGTTAGGTTTAGGCTTGGATTTAGGGTTAGGGTCTGGGTTAGGGTTAGGGTTAGGGGTGGGGTTAGGGTTAGGGTTGAGTTAGGGTTAGGGTTAGGGTTAGGGTTAGGGTTAGGGTTAGGGTCAGGGTCAGGGTCAGGGTTAGGGTTCGGGTTAGGTTTAGGGTCGGGGTTAGGGTTGGGGTTAGGTTTCGGGTTGGGGTTAGGTTTAGGGTCGGGGTTAGGGTTGGGGTTAGGTTTCGGGTTGGGGTTAGGGTTAGGGTTAGTGTTAGTGATAGGGTTAGGGTTGTGGTTAGGGTTAGGGTTACGGTTAGGGTCAGCGTCAGGGTCAGGGTTAAGATTAGGGTTAGGGTTAGGGTTAGGGTTAGTGTTAGGGTTAGGGTTGGGTTAAGTTTAGTGTTAGGGTTGGGGTTAGGGTTGGTGTTAGGGTTAGGGTTAGGGTAGTGGTTAGGTTTAGGGTTAGGGTTAGGGTTAGGGTTAGGGTTAGGGTAGGGGTTAGGGTTAGGGTTAGGGTTAGAGTTAGGGTTGTGGTTAGGGTTAAGTTTAGGGGCAGGGTTAGGGTTAGGTTAGTGTTACGGTTTGGGTAGGGCTCAGGTTTAGGGTTAGGGTTAGGGTTGGGGATAGGGTTAGGGTTAGGGTTAGGGTTAGGGTTAGGGTTGGGGTCAGGGTTAGGGTAAGGGTTAGTGTTAGGTTTAGGGTTGGGGTTAGGGCTAGGGTTAGGGTTAGGGTTGGGGTTAGGATTAGGTTTAGTGTTGGGTTTGGGGTTAGGGTTAGGGTTAGGGTTAGGGTTGTGGTCAGGGTCAGGGTTAGGGTTCGGGTTAGGTTTAGGGTCGGGGTTAGGGTTGGGGTTAGGGTTAGGGTTAGGGTTAGGGTTGGGGTTAGGGTTGGGGTTAGGGTTAGGGTTGGGGTTAGGATCGGGGTTAGGGTTCGGGTTGGGGTCAGGGTTAGGGTAAGGGTTAGTGTTAGGTTTAGGGTTGGGGTTAGGGCTAGGGTTAGGGTTAGGGTTGGGGTTAGGATTAGGTTTAGTGTTGGGTTTGGGGTTAAGGTTAGGGTTATGGTTAGGGTTAGGGTTGTGGTCAGGGTCAGGGTTAGGGTTGGGGTTAGGGTTAGGGTTAGGGTTAGGGTTAGGTTTGGGGTTAGGGTTAGGGTTAGGGTTAGGTTTGGGTTTAGGGTTAATGTTAGGGTTAGGGTTGGATTAAGTTTTAGGGTCTGGGTTAGGGTTAGGGTTGGGGTTAGGGTTAGGGTTAGGGTTGAGTTATGGTTAGGGGTAGGGTTAGGGTTTGGGTTAGGGTTAGGGTTAGGGTTGTGTTAGGGTTGGGGTAGGGGTTAGGGTTAGGGTTACGGTTGGGGTCAGGTTTAGGGTAAGGGTTAGTGTTAGGTTTAGGGTTGGGGTTAGGGATAGGGTTATGGTTTGTGGTTAGGATTAGGTTTCGTGTTGGGGTTGGGGTTATGGTTAGGGTTATGTTTAGGGTTAGGGTTGGGGTCAGGGTTAGGGTTAGGGTTAGGGTTAGGGTTGGTGTTAGGGTTAGGGTTAGGGTTAGGGTTAAGGTTAGGGTTAGGGTTAGGGGTAGGTTAGGGTTGGGTTAGGGTTAGGGTTAGGGTTAGTGTTGGGGTTCGGGTTAGGTTTAGTGTTGTGGTTGGGGTTAGGGTTAGGGTTAGGGTTAGGGTTAGGGTTAGGGTTAGGGATGGGGTTAGGGTTAGTGTTAAGGTGAGAGTTAGGGTTAGGGTTTGGTTAGGGTTGGGTTAGGGTTAGGGTTAGGGTTAGGGTTAGGTTTAGGCTTAGTGTTAGGGTAGTGTTTAGTGTTAGGGGGAGGGTTAGGGTAGGGGTTAGGGTTAGGGTTTGGGCTGGGGTTCGGTTTAGGGTTAGGGTTAGGGTTAGGGTTGGGGTTAGGGTTAGCGTTAGGGCTAGGTTTGGGTTTAGGGTTAGTGTTAGGGTTAGGTTTGGATTTAGGGTTAGGGTCTGGGTTAGGGTTAGGGTTAGGGTTAGGGTTGGGGTTAGGGTTAGGGTTAGGGTTGGGGTTAGGGTTAGGGTTAGGGTTAGGGTTGAGTTAGGGTTAGGGTTAGGGTTAGGGTTAGGGTTAGGGTCATGGTTAGGGTTCGGGTTAGGTTTAGGGTCGGGGTTCGGGTTGGGGTTAGGGTTCGGGTTGGGTTAGGGTTGGTGTTAGTGTTAGGGTTAGGGTAGGGTTAAGTTTAGGGTTAGGGGTAGGGTAGGGTTAGGGTTGGGGTTAGATTTAGGGTTAGGGTTAGGGTTCGGTTTGGGGTTAGGGTTAGGTTTAGGGTTAGGGTTGGATTTAGGGTTAGGGTCAGGTTTAGGGTTAGGGTTAGGGTTGGGGTTAGGGTTAGGATTAGGGTTAGGGTTAAGCTTAGGGTTAGGGTTAGGGTTGTGGTTAGGGTCAGTGTCAGGGTTAGGGTTAGGTTTCGGGTTCGGGTTAGGGTTAGGGTTAGGGTTGGGGTAGGGGTAGGGGTTAGGGTTAGGGTTGGGGTTAGGGTTAGGGTTAGGGTTAGGTTTGGGGTCAGGGTTAGGGTTAGGGTTAGGGTTAAGTTTAGTGTTGGTGTTAGGGTTAGGGTTAGGGTTAGGGTTAGGGTTGGGGTAGGGGTTAGGGTTAGGGTTGGGGTTAGGGTTAGGGTTAGGTTTGTGGTTAGGGTCAGGGTCAGGGTTAGGGTTAGGGTTAGGGTTAGGTGTAGGGTTAGGGTTAGGGTTGGGGTAGGGGTTAGGGTTAGGGTTGGGGTTAGGTTTAGGGTTAGGGTTAGGTTTGGGGTCAGGGTTAGGGTTAGGGTTAGGGTTAGGGTTAAGCTTGGGGTTAGGGTTAGGGTTGTGGTTAGGGTTAGTGTTAGGGTTAGGGTTGGATTAAGGGTTAGGGTCTGGGTTAGGGTTAAGGTTAGGGTTGGATTTAGGGTTAGGGTCTGGGTTAGGGTTAGGTTTGGGGTCAGGGTTAGGGTTAGGGTTAGGGTTAAGCTTGGGGTTAGGGTAAGGGTTAGGGTTGTGGTTATGGTTAGTGTTAGTGTTAGGGTTGGATTAAGGGTTAGGGTCTGGGTTAGGGTTAAGGTTAGGGTTGGATTTAGGGTTAGGGTCTGGGTTAGGGTTAGGGATAGGGTGAGGGTTAAGCTTGGGGTTAGGGTTAGGGTTAGGGTTAGAGTTGTGGTTAGGGTTAGGGTTAGGGATAGGGTTAGGGTCAGGGTCAGGGTTAGGATTAGGGTTAGGGTCGGGGTTAGGGTTCGGGTTGGGGTAGAGGTTAGGGTTAGTGTTAGGATTAGGGTTGGGTTAAGTTTAGAGTTAGGGTTAGGGTTGGTGTTAGGGTTGGGTTTAGTGTTGACGTTAGGGTTAGGGTTAGTTTTAGGGTAGTGTTTATGGTTAGGGTTAGGGTTAGGGTTAGGTTTGGGGTTAGGGTTAGGGTTAGGGTTAGGTTTGGTGTTAGGGTTAATGTTAGGGTTAGGGTTGGATTTAGTTTTAGGGTCTGGGTTAGGGTTAGGGTTGGGGTTAGGGTTAGGGTTAGGGTTGAGTTATGGATAGGGGTAGGGTTAGGGTTTGGGTTAGGGTTAGGGTTGTGTTTAGGGTTAAGTTTAGGGGCAGGGTTATGGTTAGGGTAGTGTTAGGGTTGGGGTAGGGGTTAGGTTTAGGGTTAGGGTTAGGGTTGGGGTTAGGGTTAGGGTTAGGGTTAGGGTTAGGTTCAGGGTCAGGGTCAGGGTTAGGATTAGGGTTAGGGTTAGGTTCGGGGTTAGGTTTCGGGTTGGGGTAGGGTGTAGGTTTACTGTTAGGGTTAGGGTTGGGTTAAGTTTAGCGTTAGGGTTGGGGTTAGTGTTGGTGTTAGGGTTAGGGTTAGGGTTAGGTTAGTGGTTAGGTTTAGGGTTAGGGTTAGGGTTAGGGTAGGGGTTAGGGTTACTGTTAGGGTTAGGGTTAGGGTTAGGTTTGGGGTTAGGGTTGGGGTTAGGTTTGGGGTTAGGGTTAGTGTTAGGGTTAGGGTTAGGGTTGAGTTATGGTTAGGGTTAGGGTTAGGGTTAGGGATAGGGTTGTGGTTAGGGTTAGGGTTAGTGTCATGGTTAGGATTAGGGTAGTTTTAGGGTTGGGGTAGGGGTTAGGTTTAGGTTTAGGGTTTGGGTTGGGGTTAGGGTTAGTGTTAGGGTTGGGGTCAGGGTTAGGGTAAGGGTTAGTGTTAGGTTTAGGGTTGGGGTTAGGGTTAGGGTTAGGGTTGGGTTTAAGATTAGGTTTAGTGTTGGGGTTGGGGTTAGGGTTATGGTTAGGGTTAGGGTTGGGGTTGGGGTTGGGGTTGGGGTCAGGGTTAGGGTTGGGGTTAGGTTTAAGGTGAGAGTTAGGTTTAGGGTTGGGTTAGGGTGGGGGTTAGTGTTGGGGTTAGGGTTAGGTTTAGGCTTAGTGTTAGGGTAGTGTTTAGTGTTAGGGTTAGGGTTAGGGTAGGGGTTAGGGTTAGGGTTAGGGTTTGGGCTGGGGTTCGGGTTAGGGTTTGGGTTAGGGTTAGGGTTGGGGTTAGGGTTAGCGTTAGGGTTAGGTTTGGGTTTAGGGTTAGTGTTAGGGTTAGGGTTGGATTTAGGGTTAGTGTCTGGGTTAG
>NC_139475.1:2577500-2587500 GCF_057233095.1 Heloderma suspectum
GGTTAGGTTTGGGGTCAGGGTTAGGGTTAGGGTTAGGTTTAGGGTTAGGTTTAGGGTTGGTGTTAGGGTTAGGGTTAGGGTTAGGGTTAGGGTTAGGGTTAGGGTTGGGGTAGGGGTTAGGGTTAGGGTTGGGGTTAGGATTAGCGTTAGGGTTAGGTTTGTGGTTAGGGTCAGGGTCAGGGTTAGGGTTAGGGTTAGGGTTAGGGTTAGGGTTGGGGTTAGGGTTAGGGTGGGGGTTAGTGTTGGGGTTAGGGTTAGGTTTAGGCTTAGGGTTAGGGTAGTGTTTAGTGTTAGGGTTAGGGTTAGGGTAGGGGTTAGGGTTAGGGTTAGGGTTTGGGCTGGGGTTCGGGTTAGGGTTAGGGTTAGGGTTAGGGTTGGGGTTAGGGTTAGCGTTAGGGTTAGGTTTGGGTTTAGGGTTAGTGTTAGGGTTAGGGTTGGATTTAGGGTTAGTGTCTGGGTTAGGGTTAGGTTTAGAGTTGGGGTTAGGGTTAGGGTTAGGGTTGAGTTAGGGTTAAGGTTAGGGTAAGGGTTAGGGTTAGGGTTAGGGTTAGGGTCAGGGTCAGGGTTAGGGTTCGGGTTAGGTTTAGGGTCGGGGTTAGGGTTGGGGTTAGGGTTTGGGTTGGGTTAGGGTTGGTGTTAGTGTTAGGGTTAGGGTTGGGTTAAGTTTAGGGTTAGGGGTAGGGTAGGGTGAGGGTTGGGGTTAGGGTTAGGGATATGGTTAGGGTTGGGGTTGGGGTCAGGGTTAGGGTTAGGGTTAGGGTTGGTGTTAGGGTTAGGGTTAGGTTTAGGGTTAAGGTTAGGGTTAGGGTTAGGGGTGGGTTAGGGTTGGGTTAGGGTTAGGGTTCGGGTTAGTGTTGGGTTGGGGTTAGGGTTAGGGTTATGGTTAGGTTTAGGGTTGGGGTCAGGGTTAGGGTTAGGGTGAGGGTTAGGGTTGGTGTTAGGGTTAGGGTTAGGGTTAGGGTTAAGGTTAGGGTTAGGGTTAGGGTTAGGGTTAGGGTTAGGGTTGGGGTTGGGGTAGGGGTTAGGGTTAGGGTTGGGGTTAGGGTTAGGGTTAGGTTTGGGGTCAGGGTTAGGGTTAGGGTTAGGTTTAGGGTTAGGTTTAGGGTTGGTGTTAGGGTTAGGGTTAGGGTTAGGGTTAGGGTTGGGGTAGGGGTTAGGGTTAGGGTGGGGGTTAGGATTAGGGTTAGGGTTAGGTTTGTGGTTAGGGTCAGGGTCAGGGTTAGGGTTAGGGTTAGGGTTAGGGTTAGGGTTGGGGTTAGGGTAAGGGTGGGGGTTAGTGTTGGGGTTAGGGTTAGGTTTAGGCTTAGGTTTAGGGTAGTGTTTAGTGTTAGGGTTAGGGTTAGGGTAGGGGTTAGGGTTATGGTTAGGGTATGGGCTGGGGTTCGGGTTAGGGTTAGGGTTAGGGTTAGGGTTGGGGTTAGGGTTAGCGTTAGGGTTAGGTTTGGGTTTGGGTTTAGGGTTAGTGTTAGGGTTAGGGTTGGATTTAGGGTTAGTGTCTGGGTTAGGGTTAGGGTTAGGTTTAGGGTTGGGGTTAGGGTGAGGGTTAGGGTTGAGTTAGGGTTAAGGTTAGGGTTAGGGTTAGGGTTAGGGTTAGGGTTAGGGTTAGGGTCAGGGTCAGGGTTAGGGTTCGGGTTAGGTTTAGGGTCGGGGTTAGGGTTGGGGTTAGGGTTTGGGTTGGGTTAGGGTTGGTGTTAGTGTTAGGGTTAGGGTTGGGTTAAGTTTAGGGTTAGGGGTAGTGTAGGGTTAGGGTTGGGGTTAGGGTTAGGGATATGGTTAGGGTTGGGGTTGGGGTCAGGGTTAGGGTTAGGGTTAGGGTTAGGGTTGGTGTTAGGGTTAGGGTTAGGTTTAGGGTTAAGGTTAGGGTTAGGGTTAGGGGTGGGTTATGGTTGGGTTAGGGTTAGGGTTAGGGTTAGTGTTGGGTTGGGGTTAGGGTTAGGGTTATGGTTAGGTTTAGGGTTGGGGTCAGGGTTAGGGTTAGGGTGAGGGTTAGGGTTGGTGTTAGGGTTAGGGTTAGGGTTAGGGTTAAGGTTAGGGTTAGGGTTAGGGTTAGGGGTGGGTTAGGGTTGGGTTAGGGTTAGGGTTAGGGTTAGGGTTGGTGTTAGGGTTAGGGTTGGGTTAGGGTTAGGGTTAGGGTTGGTGTTAGGGTTAGGGTTGGGGTTAGCGTTGGGGTTAGGGTTAGGTTTAGGCTTAGTGTTAGGGTAGTGTTTAGGGTTAGGGTTAGGGTTAGGGTAGGGGTTAGGGTTAGGGTTAGGGTTTGGGCTGGGGTTAGGGTTAGGGTTAGGGTTGGTGTTAGGCTGAGCGTTAGGGTTCGGTTTGGGGTTAGGGTTAGTGTTAGGGTTAGGGTTGGATTTAGGGTTAGGGTCTGGGTTGTGGTTAGGGTTCGGGTTCGGGTTAGGGTTGGGGTTGAGTTAGGGTTAGGGTTAGGGTTAGTGTTAGGGTTAGGGTTAGGATCAGGGTCAGGGTTAGGGTTCGTGTTAGGTTTAGGGTCGGGGTTAGGATTGGGGTTAGGGTTTGGTTTGGGGTTAGGGTTAGGGTTAGGGTAGTGGTTAGGTTTAGGGTTAGGGTTAGGGTTAGGGTAGGGGTTAGGGTTAGTGTTAGGGTTAGGGTTAGTTTTGGGGTTAGGGTTAGGGTTAGGTTTGGGGTTAGGGTTAATGTTAGGGTTAGGGTTGAGTTATGGTTAGGCTTAGGGTTAGGGATAGGGTTCTGGTTAGGGTTAGGGTTAGGGTCATGGTTAGGATTAGGGTAGTGTTAGGGTTGGGGTAGGGGTTAGGTTTAGGTTTAGGGTTAGGGTTGGGGTTAGGGTTAGGGTTAGGGTTGGGGTCAGGGTTAGGGGTAGGGTTGGCGTTAGGGTTAGGGTTAAGGTGAGAGTTAGGGTTAGGGTTGGGTTAGGGTTGGGTTAGGGTTAGGGTTAGGGTTGGCGTTAGGGTTAGGGTGGGGGTTAGTGTTGGGGTTAGGGTTAGGTTTAGGCTTAGTGTTAGGGTAGTGTTTAGTGTTAGGGTTAGGGTTAGGGTAGGGGTTAGGGTTAGGGTTAGGGTTTGGGCTGAATTTCGGGTTTGGGTTAGGGTTAGGGTTAGGGTTGGGGTTAGGGTTAGCGTTAGGGGTAGGTTTCGGTTTAGGGTTAGTGTTAGGGTTAGGGTTGGATTTAGGGTTAGGGTCTGGGTTAGGGTTAGGGTTAGGGTTAGGGTTGGGGTTAGGGTTAGGGTTAGGGTTGAGTTAGGGTTAGGGTTAGGGTTAGGGTTAGGGTTAGGGTTAGCGTCAGGGTCAGGGTTAGGGTTCGGGTTAGGTTTAGGGTCGGGTTTAGGGTTGGGGTTAGGGTTTGGGTTGTGTTAGGGTTGGTGTTAGTGTTAGGGTTAGGGTTGGGTTAAGTTAAGGGTTAGGGGTAGGGTAGGGTTCGGTTTGGGGTTAGGGTTAGGTTTAGGGTTAGGGTTGGATTTAGGGTTAGGGTCAGGTTTAGGGTTATGGTTACGGTTGGGGTTAGGGTTAGGGTTAAGCTTAGGGTTAGGGTTAGGGTTGGGGTTAGGGTTAGGGTTAGGGTTGGTGTTAGGGTTAGGGTTAGGGTTAGGGTTAGGGTTGGGGTAGGGGTTAGGGTTAGGGTGGGGTTTAGGATTAGGGTTAGGGTTAGGTTTGTGGTTAGGGTCAGGGTCAGGGTTAGGGTTAGGGTTAGGGTTAGGGTTAGGGTTAGGGTTGGGGTAGGGGTTAGGGTTAGGGTTGGGGTTAGGGTTAGGGTTAGGTTTGGGGTCAGGGATAGGGTTAGGGTTAGGGTTAAGCTTGGGGTTAGGGTTAGGGTTAGGGTTGTGGTTAGGGTTAGTGTTAGGGTTAGGGTTGGATTAAGGGTTAGGGTCTGGGTTAGGGTTAAGGTTAGGGTTGGATTTAGGGTTAGGGTCTGGGTTAGGGTTAGGGTTAGGGTTAGGGTTAAGCTTGTGGTTAGGGTTAGGGTTAGGGTTAGGGTTGTGGTTAGGGTTAGGGTTAGGGATAGGGATAGGGATAGGGTTAGGGTTAGGGTCAGTGTCAGGGTCAGGGTTAGGGTTAGGCTTAGGGTCGGGGTTAGGGTTCGGGTTGGGGTAGAGGTTAGGTTTAGTGTTAGGGTTAGGGTTGGGTTAAGTTTAGGGTTATGGTTAGGGTTAGGGTTGGTGTTAGGGTTGGGTTTAGTGTTGACGTTAGGGTTAGGGTTAGGGTTAGGGTAGTGTTTAGGGTTAGGGTTAGGGTTAGGTTTGGGGTTAGGGTTAGGGTTAGGGTTAGGTTTAGGGTTAGGGTTAATGTTAGGGTTAGGGTTGGATTTAGTTTTAGGGTCTGGGTTAGGGTTAGGGTTGGGGTTAGGGTTAGGGTTAGGGTTGAGTTATGGTTAGGGGTAGGGTTAGGGTTTGGGTTAGGGTTAGGGTTAGGGTTGTGTTTAGGGTTAAGTTTAGGGGCAGGGTTATGGTTAGGGTAGGGTTAGGGTTGGGGTAGGGGTTAAGTTTAGGGTTAGGGTTAGGTTTGGGGTTAGGGTTAGGGTTAGGGTTAGGTTCAGGGTCAGGGTCAGGGTTAGGATTAGGGTTAGGGTTAGGTTCGGGGTTAGGGTTCGGGTTGGGGTAGGGTTTAGGTTTACTGTTAGAGTTAGGGTTGGGTTAAGTTTAGTGTTAGGGTTGGGGTTAGGGTTGGTGTTAGGGTTAGGGTTAGGGTTAGGGTAGTGGTTAGGTTTAGGGTTAGGGTTAGTGTTAGGGTAGGGGTTAGGGTTAGTATTAGGGTTAGGGTTAGGTTTGGGGTTAGGGTTAGGGTTAGGTTTGGGGTTAGGGTTAGTGTTAGGGTAAGGGTTAGGGTTGAGTTATGGTTAGGGATAGGGTTAGGGTTTGGGATAGGGTTGTGGTTAGGGTTAGGGTTAGTGTCATGGTTAGGATTAGGGTAGTGTTAGGGTTGGGGTAGGGGTTAGGTTTAGGTTTAGGGTTAGGGTTGGGGTTAGGGTTAGGGTTAGGGTTGGGGTCAGGGTTAGGGTAAGGGTTAGTGTTAGGTTTAGGGTTGGGGTTAGGGTTAGGGTTAGGGTTGGGTTTAGGATTAGGTTTAGTGTTGGGGTTGGGGTTAGGGTTATGGTTAGGGTTGGGGTTGGGGTTAGGGTTAGGGTTAAGGTGAGAGTTAGGTTTAGGGTTGGGTTAGGGTGGGGTTAGGGTTAGGGTTAGGGTTAGGGTTAGGGTTGGGGTTAGGGTTAGGGTGGGGGTTAGTGTTGGGGTTAGGGTTAGGTTTAGGCTTAGTGTTAGGGTAGTGTTTAGTGTAAGGGTTAGGGTTAGGGTAGGGGTTAGGGTTAGGGTTAGGTTTTGGGCTGGGGTTCGGGTTAGGGTTAGGGTTAGGGTTAGGGTTGGGGTTAGGGTTAGCGTTAGGGTTAGGTTTGGGTTTAGGGTTAGTGTTAGGGTTAGGGATGGATTTAGGGTTAGTGTCTCGGTTAGGGTTAGGGTTAGGGTTGGGGTTAGGGTTGGGGTTAGGGTTGACTAAGGGTTAGGGTTAGGGTTAGGGTTAGGGTTAGGGTTAGGGTTAAGGTCAGGGTCAGGGTTAGGGTTCAGGTTAGGTTTAGGGTCGGGGTTAGGGTTGGGGTTAGGGTTTGGGTTGGGTTAGGGTTGGTGTTAGTATTAGGGTTAGGGTTGGGTTAAGTTTAGGGTTAGGGGTAGGGTAGGGTTAGGGTTGGGGTTAGGGTTAGGGATATGGTTAGGGTTCGGTTTGGGGTTAGGGTTAGTGTTAGGGTTAGGGTTGGATTTAGGGTTAGGGTCAGGTTTAGGGATAGGGTTAGGGTTGGGGTTCGGGTTAGGGTTAGGGTTTGGGTTAGGGTTAGGGTTGGGGTTAGGGTTAGCGTTAGGGTTAGGTTTGGGGTTAGGGTTAGTGTTAGGGTTAGGGTTGGATTTAGGGTTAGGGTCTGGGTTAGGGTTAGGGTTAGGGTTGGGGTTAGGGTTAGGGTTAGGGTTGAGTTAGGGTTAGGGTTAGGGTTAGGATTAGGGTTGGGGTTACGGTTCGGGTTGGGGTTACGGTTCAGGTTGGTTACGGTTGGTGTTAGTGTTAGGGTTAGGGTTGGGTTAAGTTTAGGGTTAGGGTTAGGGTAGGGTTAGGGTTGGGGTTAGGGTTAGGGTTAGGGTTAGGGTTAGGTTTGGGGTCAGGGTTAGGGTAAGGGTTAGTGTTAGGTTTAGGGTTGGGGTTACGGTTAGGGTTAGTGTTAGGGTTAGGGTTTGTGGTTAGCATTAGGTTTAGTGTTGGGGTTGGGGTTAGAATAAGGGTTAGGGTTATGGTTAGGGTTAGGGTTGGGGTCAGGGTTAGGGTTAGGGTTAGGGTTAGGGTTAGTGTTAGGTTTAGGGTTGGGGTTAGGGTTAGGGTTAGGATTAGGTTTAAGGTTGGGGTTGGGGTTAGGGTTAGGGTTAGGGTTAGGGTTAGGGTTGGGGTTAGGGTTAGGGTTAAGGTTAGGGTTAGGGTTAGGGTTGGGTTAGGGTTGGGTTAGGGTCAGGGTTAGGGTAAGTGTTGGGGTTCGGGTTAGGTTTAGTGTTGGGGTTGGGGTTAGGGTTAGGGTTAGGGTTAGGGTTAGGGTTAGGGTTAGGGTTAGGTTTGGGGTTAGGGTTAGGGTTAGGGTTAGGTTTGGGTTTAGGGTTAATGTTAGGGTTAGGGTTGGATTAAGTTTTAGGGTCTGGGTTAGGGTTAGGGTTGGGGTTAGGGTTAGGGTTAGGGTTGAGTTATGGTTAGGGGTAGGGTTAGGGTTTGGGTTAGGGTTAGGGTTAGGGTTGTGTTAGGGTTGGGGTAGGGGTTAGGGTTAGGGTTACGGTTGGGGTCAGGTTTAGGGTAAGGGTTAGTGTTAGGTTTAGGGTTGGGGTTAGGGATAGGGTTATGGTTTGTGGTTAGGATTAGGTTTCGTGTTGGGGTTGGGGTTAGGGTTAGGGTTATGGTTAGGGTTAGGGTTGGGGTCAGGGTTAGGGTTAGGTTTAGGGTTAGAGTTAGGTTTGTGGTTGGGGTTAGGGTTAGTATTAGGTTTAAGGTTGGGGTCGGGGTTAGGGTTAGGGTTAGGGTTAGGGTTGGGGATAGGGTTAGGGTTAAGGTTAGGGTTAGGGTTAGGGTTGGGTTAGGGTTGGGTTAGGGTTAGGGTTAGGTTTAGTGTTGGGGTTCGGGTTAGGTTTAGTCTTGGGGTTGGGGTTAGGGTAGGGTTAGGGTTAGGGTAGGGTTAGGGTTAGGGTTGGAGTTAGGGTTAGGGTTAGGGTTAGGGTTAGGGTTAGGTTTTGGGTTAGGGTTAGGGTTAGGGGTAGGGTCGGGGTTAGGGTTAGGGTTGGGGTTAGTGTTGGGGTTAGGGTTAGGTTTAGGCTTAGTGTTAGGGTAGTGTTTAGGGTTAGGGTTAGGGTTAGGGTAGGGGTTAGGGTTAGGGTTAGGTTTGGGGTCAGGGTTAGGGATAGGGTTAGGGTTAGGGTTGGGGTTATGTTTAGCGTTAGGGTTAGGTTTGGGGTTAGGGTTAGTGTTAGGGTTAGGGTTGGATTTAGGGTTAGGGTCTGGGTTAGGGTTAGGGTTAGGGTTAGGTTTGGGGTTAGGGTTAATGTTAGGGTTAGGGTTGGATTTAGTTTTAGGGTCTGGGTTAGGGTTAGGGTTGGGGTTAGGGTTAGGGTTGAGTCATGGTTAGGGGTAGGGTTAGGGTTTGGGTTAGGGTTAGGGTTAGGGTTGTGTTAGGGTTGGGGTAGGGGTTAGGGTTAGGGTTACGGTTGGGGTCAAGGTTAGGGTAAGGGTTAGTGTTAGGTTTAGGGTTGGGGTTAGGGATAGGGTTAGGGTTTGTGGTTAGGATTTGGTTTAGTGTTGGGGTTGGGGTTAGGGTTAGGTTTATGGTTAGGGTTAGGGTTGGGGTCAGGGTAGGGTTAGTGTTAGTGTTAGGTTTATGGTTGGGGTTAGGGTTAGGATTAGGTTTAAGGTTGGGGTTCGGGTTAGGGTTAGGGTTAGGGTTAGGGTTAGGGTTGAGGATAGGGTTAGGGTTAAGGTTAGGGTTAGCGTTAGGGTTGGGTTAGGGTTGGGGAAGGGTAGGGTTAGGGTTAGTGTTGGGGTTCGGGTTAGGTTTAGTGTTGGGGTTGGGGTTAGGGTAGGGTTAGGGATAAGCTTGGGGTTAGGGTTAGGGATAGGGTTGTGGTTAGGGTTAGGGTTAGGGTTTGGGATAGGGTTAGGGTCAGGGTCAGGGTCAGGGTTAGGGTTAGGGTTAGGGTCGGGGTTAGGGTTCGGGTTGGGGTAGAGGTTAGGGTTAGTGTTAGGTTAGGGTTGGGTTAAGTTTAGGGTTAGGGTTAGGGTTAGGGTTGGTGTTAGGGTTGGGTTTAGTGTTGACGTTAAGGTTAGGGTTAGGGTTAGGGTTAGGGTAGTGGTTAGGGTTAGGGTTAGGGTTAGGTTTGGGGTTAGGGTTAGGGTTAGGGTTAGGGTTAGGTTTGGGGTTAGGGTTAATGTTAGGGTTAGGGTTGGATTTAGTTTTAGGGTCTGGGTTAGGGTTAGGGTTGGGTTTAGGGTTAGGGTTAGGGTTGAGTTATGGTTAGGGGTAGGGTTAGGGTTTGGGTTAGGGTTAGGGTTAGGGTTGTGTTAGGGTTGGGGTAGGGGTTAGGGTTAGGGTTACGGTTGGGGTCAGCTTTAGGGTAAGGGTTAGTGTTTATTTTAGGGTTGGGGTTAGGGATAGGGTTAGGGTTTGTGGTTAGGATTAGGTTTAGTGTTGGGGTTGGGGTTAGGGTTAGGGTTATGGTTAGGGTTAGGGTTGGGGTCAGGGTTAGGGTTAGGGTTAGGGTTAGTGTTAGGTTTATGGTTGAGGTTAGGGTTAGTATTAGGTTTAAGGTTGGGGTCAGGGTTAGGGTTAGGGTTAGGGTTAGGTTTAGGGTTGGTGTTAGGGTTAGGGTTAGGGTTGGGGTTAGGGTTAGCGTTAGGGTTAGGGTTAGAGTTAGGGTTGTGGTTAGGGTTAAGTTTAGGGGCAGGGTTAGGGTTAGGTTAGTGTTACGGTTTGGGTAGGGCTCAGGTTTAGGGTTAGGGTTAGGGTTGGGGATAGGGTTAGTTTTAGGGGTTGGGTTAGGGTTAGGGTTAGGGTTAGGGTTGGGGTCAGGGTTAGGGTAAGGGTTAGTGTTAGGTTTAGGGTTGGGGTTAGGGCTAGGGTTAGGGTTAGGGTTGGGGTTAGGATTAGGTTTAGTGTTGGGTTTGGGGTTAGGGTTAGGGTTAGGGTTAGGGTTAGGGTTGTGGTTAGGGTCAGGGTTAGAGTTCGGTGTAGGTTTAGGGTCGGGGTTAGGGTTGGGGTTAGGGTTAGGGTTAGGGTTGGGGTTAGGGTTGGGGTTAGGGTTAGGGTTGGGGTTAGTGTCGGGGTTAGGGTTCGGGTTGGGGTCAGGGTTAGGGTAAGGGCTAGTGTTAGGTTTAGGGTTGGGGTTAGGGCTAGGGTTAGGGTTAGGGTTGGGGTTAGGATTAGGTTTAGTGTTGGGTTTGGGGTTAGGGTTAGGGTTAGGGTTATGGTTAGGGTTAGGGTTGTGGTCAGGGTCAGGGTTCGGGTTCGGGTTAGGTTTAGTGTCGGGCTTAGGGTTGGGGTTAGGGTTAGGGTTAGGGTTAGGTTTGGGGTTAGGGTTAGGGTTAGGGTTAGGTTTGGGGTTAGGGTTAATGTTAGGGTTAGGGTTGGATTTAGTTTTAGGGTCTGGGTTAGGGTTAGGGTTTGGGTTAGGGTTAGGGTTACGGTTGTGTTAGGGTTGGGGTAGGGGTTAGGGTTAGGGTTACGGTTGGGTTCAGGTTTAGGGTAAGGGTTAGTGTTAGGTTTAGGGTTGGGGTTAGGGATAGGGTTATGGTTTGTGGTTAGGATTAGGTTTCGTGATGGGGTTGGGGTTAGGGTTAGGGTTAGGGTTAGGGTTAGGGTTATGGTTAGGGTTAGGGTTGGGGTCAGGGTTAGGGTTAGGGTTAGGGTTAGTGTTAGGTTTATGGTTGGGGTTAGGGTTAGTATTAGGTTTAAGGTTGGGGTCGGGGTTAGGGTTAGGGTTCGGGTTAGGGTCGGGGATATGGTTAGGGTTAAGGTTAGGGTTAGGGT
>NC_139475.1:2592500-2597500 GCF_057233095.1 Heloderma suspectum
GGGTTAGGGTTGGGGTTAGGGTTAGGGTTAGGGTTAGGGTTCGGTTTGGGGTTAGGGTTAGGTTTAGGGTTAGGGTTGGATTTAGGGTTAGGGTCAGGTTTAGGGTTATGGTTACGGTTGGGGTTAGGGTTAGGGTTAAGCTTAGGGTTAAGGTTAGGGTTAGGGTTAGGGTTGTGGTTAGGGTCAGGGTCAGGGTTAGGGTTAGGGTTAGGTTTAGGGTTGGGGTAGGAGTAGGGGTTAGGGTTAGGGTTGGGGTTAGGGTTAGGGTTAGGTTTGGGGTCAGGGTTAGGGTTAGGGTTAGGGTTAGGTTTAGGGTTGGTGTTAGGGTTAGGGTTAGGGTTAGGGTTGGGGTAGGGGTTAGGGTTAGGGTGGGATTTAGGATTAGGGTTAGGGTTAGGTTTGTGTTTAGGGTCAGGGTCAGGGTTAGGGTTAGGGTTAGGGTTAGGGTTGGGGTAGGGGTTAGGGTTAGGGTTGGGGTTAGGGTTAGGGTTAGGGTTAGGTTTGGGGTCAGGGATAGGGTTAGGGTTAGGGTTAGGGTTAAGCTTGGGGTTAGGGTTAGGGTTAGGGTTGTGGTTAGGGTTAGTGTTAGGGTTAGGGTTGGATTAAGGGTTAGGGTCTGGGTTAGGGTTAAGGTTAGGGTTGGATTTAGGGTTAGGGTCTGGGTTAGGGTTAGGGTTAGGGTTAGGGTTAAGCTTGTGGTTAGGGTTAGGGTTAGGGTTAGGGTTGTGGTTAGGGTTAGGGTTAGGGTTAGGGATAGGGATAGGGATAGGGATAGGGTTAGGGTCAGTGTCAGGGTCAGGGTTAGGGTTAGGGTTAGGGTCGGGGTTAGGGTTCGGGTTGGGGTAGAGGTTAGGTTTAGTGTTAGGGTTAGGGTTGGGTTAAGTTTAGGGTTATGGTTAGGGTTAGGGTTGGTGTTAGGGTTGGGTTTAGTGTTGACGTTAGGGTTAGGGTTAGGGTTAGGGTAGTGTTTAGGGTTAGGGTTAGGGTTAGGTTTGGGGTTAGGGTTAGGTTTAGGGTTAGGGTCTGGGTTGTGGTTAGGGTTAGGGTTCGGGTTAGGGTTGGGGTTGAGTTAGGGTTAGGGTTAGGGTTAGTGTTAGGGTTAGGGTTAGGATCAGGGTCAGGGTTAGGGTTCGTGTTAGGTTTAGTGTCGGGGTTAGGATTGGGGTTAGGGTTTGGTTTCGGGTTAGGGTTAGGGTTAGGGTAGTGGTTAGGTTTAGGGTTAGGGTTAGGGTTAGGGTAGGGGTTAGGGTTAGTGTTAGGGTTAGGGTTAGGTTTGGGGTTAGGGTTAGGGTTAGGTTTGGGGTTAGGGTTAATGTTAGGGTTAGGGTTGAGTTATGGTTAGGCTTAGGGTTAGGGATAGGGTTCTGGTTAGGGTTAGGGTTAGGGTCATGGTTAGGATTAGGGTAGTGTTAGGGTTGGGGTAGGGGTTAGGTTTAGGTTTAGGGTTAGGGTTGGGGTTAGTGTTAGGGTTAGGGTTGGGGTCAGGGTTAGGGGTAGGGTTGGCGTTAGGGTTAGGGTTAAGGTGAGAGTTAGGGTTAGGGTTGGGTTAGGGTTGGGTTAGGGTTAGGGTTAGGGTTAGGGTTGGCGTTAGGGTTAGGGTGCGGGTTAGTGTTGGGGTTAGGGTTAGGTTTAGGCTTAGTGTTAGGGTAGTGTTTAGTGTTAGGGTTAGGGTTAGGGTAGGGGTTAGGGTTAGGGTTAGGGTTTGGGCTGAAGTTCGGGTTTGGGTTAGGGTTAGGGTTAGGGTTGGGGTTAGGGTTAGCGTTAGGGGTAGGTTTCGGTTTAGGGTTAGTGTTAGGGTTAGGGTTGGATTTAGGGTTAGGGTCTGGGTTAGGGTTAGGGTTAGGGTTAGGGTTGGGGTTAGGGTTAGGGTTAGGGTTGAGTTAGGGTTAGGGTTAGGGTTAGGGTTAGGGTTAGGGTCAGGGTCAGGGTTAGGGTTCGGGTTAGGTTTAGGGTCGGGGTTAGGGTTGGGGTTAGGGTTTGGGTTGTGTTAGGGTTGGTGTTAGTGTTAGTGTTAGGGTTGGGTTAAGTTTAGGGTTAGGGGTAGGGTAGGGTTAGGGTTGGGGTTAGGGTTAGGGTTAGGGTTAGGGTTCGGTTTGGGGTTAGGGTTAGGTTTAGGGTTAGGGTTGGATTTAGGGTTAGGGTCAGGTTTAGGGTTATGGTTACGGTTGGGGTTAGGGTTAGGGTTAAGCTTAGGGTTAAGGTTAGGGTTAGGGTTAGGGTTGTGGTTAGGGTCAGGGTCAGGGTTAGGGTTAGGGTTAGGGTTAGGTTTAGGGTTGGGGTAGGAGTAGGGGTTAGGGTTAGGGTTGGGGTTAGGGTTAGGGTTAGGTTTGGGGTCAGGGTTAGGGTTAGGGTTAGGGTTAGGTTTAGGGTTGGTGTTAGGGTTAGGGTTAGGGTTAGGGTTAGGGTTAGGGTTGGGGTAGGGGTTAGGGTTAGGGTGGGATTTAGGATTAGGGTTAGGGTTAGGTTTGTGTTTAGGGTCAGGGTCAGGGTTAGGGTTAGGGTTAGGGTTAGGGTTGGGGTAGGGGTTAGGGTTAGGGTTGGGGTTAGGGTTAGGGTTAGGGTAAGGTTTGGGGTCAGGGATAGGGTTAGGGTTAGGGTTAGGGTTAAGCTTGGGGTTAGGGTTAGGGTTAGGGTTGTGGTTAGGGTTAGTGTTAGGGTTAGGGTTGGATTAAGGGTTAGGGTCTGGGTTAGGGTTAAGGTTAGGGTTGGATTTAGGGTTAGGGTCTGGGTTAGGGTTAGGGTTAGGGTTAGGGTTAATCTTGTGGTTAGGGTTAGGGTTAGGGTTAGGGTTGTGGTTAGGGTTAGGGTTAGGGATAGGGATAGGGATAGGGATAGGGTTAGGGTCAGTGTCAGGGTCAGGGTTAGGGTTAGGGTTAGGGTCGGGGTTAGGGTTCGGGTTGGGGTAGAGGTTAGGTTTAGTGTTAGGGTTAGGGTTGGGTTAAGTTTAGGGTTATGGTTAGGGTTAGGGTCGGTGTTAGGGTTGGGTTTAGTGTTGACGTTAGGGTTAGGGTTAGGGTTAGGGTAGTGTTTAGGTTTAGGGTTAGGGTTAGGTTTGGGGTTAGGGTTAGGTTTAGGGTTAGGGTTAATGTTAGGGTTAGGGTTGGATTTAGTTTTAGGGTCTGGGTTAGGGTTGGGGTTAGGGTTAGGGTTTGGGTTGAGTTATGGTTAGGGGTAGGGTTAGGGTTTGGGTTAGGGTTAGGGTTAGGGTTGTGTTTAGGGTTAAGTTTAGGGGCAGGGTTATGGTTAGGGTAGGGTTAGGGTTGGGGTAGGGGTTAAGTTTAGGGTTAGGGTTAGGTTTGGGGTTAGGGTTAGGGTTAGGGTTAGGTTCAGGGTCAGGGTCAGGGTTAGGATTAGGGTTAGGGTTAGGTTCGGGGTTAGGGTTCGGGTTGGGGTAGGGTTTAGGTTTACTGTTAGAGTTAGGGTTGGGTTAAGTTTAGTGTTAGGGTTGGGGTTAGGGTTGGTGTTAGGGTTAGGGTTAGGGTTAGGGTAGTGGTTAGGTTTAGGGTTAGGGTTAGGGTTAGGGTAGGGTTAGGGTTAGTATTAGGGTTAGGGTTAGGTTTGGGGTTAGGGTTAGTGTTAGGGTAAGGGTTAGGGTTGAGTTATGGTTAGGGATAGGGTTAGGGTTTGGGATAGGGTTGTGGTTAGGGTTAGGGTTAGTGTCATGGTTAGGATTAGGGTAGTGTTAGGGTTGGGGTAGGGGTTAGGTTTAGGTTTAGGGTTAGGGTTGGGGTTAGGGTTAGGGTTAGGGTTGGGGTCAGGGTTAGGGTAAGGGTTAGTGTTAGGTTTAGGGTTGGGGTTAGGGTTAGGGTTAGGGTTGGGTTTAGGATTAGGTTTAGTGTTGGGGTTGGGGTTAGGGTTATGGTTAGGGTTGGGGTTGGGGTTAGGGTTAGGGTTAAGGTGAGAGTTAGGTTTAGGGTTGGGTTAGGGTGGGGTTAGGGTTAGGGTTAGGGTTAGGGTTAGGGTTGGGGTTAGGGTTAGGGTGGGGGTTAGTGTTGGGGTTAGGGTTAGGTTTAGGCTTAGTGTTAGGGTAGTGTTTAGTGTTAGGGTTAGGGTTAGGGTAGGGGTTAGGGTTAGGGTTAGGGTTTGGGCTGGGGTTCGGGTTAGCGTTAGGGTTAGGGTTAGGGTTGGGGTTAGGGTTAGCGTTAGGGTTAGGTTTGGGTTTAGGGTTAGTGTTAGGGTTAGGGATGGATTTAGGGTTAGTGTCTGGGTTAGGGTTAGGGTTAGGGTTGGGGTTAGGGTTGGGGTTAGGGTTGACTAAGGGTTAGGGTTAGGGTTAGGGTTAGGGTTGGGGTTAGGGTTAGCGTTAGGGTTAGGTTTGGGTTTAGGGTTAGTGTTAGGGTTAGGGATGGATTTAGGGTTAGTGTCTGGGTTAGGGTTAGGGTTAGGGTTGGGGTCAGGGTTAAGATTAGGGTTAGGGTTAGGGTTAGGGTTAGTGCTAGGGTTAGGGTTGGGTTAAGTTTAGTGTTAGGGTTGGGGTTAGGGTTGGTGTTAGGGTTAGGGTTAGGGTAGTGGTTAGGTTTAGGGTTAGGGTTAGGGTTAGGGTTAGGGTTAGGGTTAGGGTTAGAGTTAGGGTAGGGGTTAGGGTTAGGGTTAGGGTTAGAGTTAGGGTTGTGGTTAGGGTTAAGTTTAGGGGCAGGGTTAGGGTTAGGTTAGTGTTACGGTTTGGGTAGGGCTCAGGTTTAGGGTTAGGGTTAGGGTTGGGGATAGGGTTAGGGTTAGGGTTAGGGTTAGGGTTAGGGTTAGGGTTGGGGTCAGGGTTAGGGTAAGGGTTAGTGTTAGGTTTAGGGTTGGGGTTAGGGCTAGGGTTAGGGTTAGGGTTGGGGTTAGGATTAGGTTTAGTGTTGGGTTTGGGGTTAGGGTTAGGGTTAGGGTTAGGGTTGTGGTCAGGGTCAGGGTTAGGGTTCGGGTTAGGTTTAGGGTCGGGGTTAGGGTTGGGGTTAGGGTTAGGGTTAGGGTTAGGGTTGGGGTTAGGGTTGGGGTTAGGGTTAGGGTTGGGGTTA
>NC_139475.1:2602500-2607500 GCF_057233095.1 Heloderma suspectum
TTGGGGTTAGGGATAGGGTTAGGGTTTGTGGTTAGGATTTGGTTTAGTGGTGGGGTTGGGGTTAGGGTTAGGTTTATGGTTAGGGTTAGGGTTGGGGTCAGGGTTAGGGTTAGGGTTAGTGTTAGGTTTAGGGTTGGGGTTAGGGATAGGGTTAGGGTTTGTGGTTAGGATTAGGTTTAGTGTTGGGGTTGGGGTTAGTGTTAGGGTTATGGTTAGGGTTAGGGTTAGGGTTAGGGTTAGTGTTAGGTTTATGGTTGGGGTTAGGGTTAGTATTAGGTTTAAGGTTGGGGTCGGGGTTAGGGTTAGGGTTAGGGTTAGGGTTGGGGATAGGGTTAGGGTTAAGGTTAGGGTTAGGGTTAGGGTTGGGTTAGGGTTGGGTTAGGGTTGGGTTAGGGTTAGGGTTAGGTTTAGTGTTGGGGTTCGGGTTAGGTTTAGTCTTGGGGTTGGGGTTAGGGTAGGGTTAGGGTTAGGGTTTGGGTTAAGGTTAGGGTTAGGGTTGGGTTAGGGTTAGGGTTAGGTTGTGGGTTAGGGTTAGGGTTAGGGGTAGGGTCGGGGTTAGGGTTAGGGTTTGGGTTAGTGTTGGGGTTAGGGTTAGGTTTAGGCTTAGTGTTAGGGTAGTGTTTAGGGTTAGGGTTAGGGTTAGGGTAGGGGTTAGGGTTAGGGTTAGGTTTGGGGTCAGGGTTAGGGTTAGGGTTAGGGTTAGGGTTGGTGTTAGGTTTAGCGTTAGGGTTAGGTTTGGGGTTAGGGTTAGTGTTAGGGTTAGGGTTGGATTCAGGGTTAGGGTCTGCGTTAGGGTTAGGGTTAGGGTTAGGTTTGGGGTTAGGGTTAGTGTTAGGGTAAGGGTTAGGGTTGAGTTATGGTTAGGGATAGGGTTAGGGTTTGGGATAGGGTTGTGGTTAGGGTTAGGGTTAGTGTCATGGTTAGGATTAGGGTAGTGTTAGGGTTGGGGTAGGGGTTAGGTTTAGGTTTAGGGTTAGGGTTGGGGTTAGGGTTAGGGTTAGGGTTGGGGTCAGGGTTAGGGTAAGGGTTAGTGTTAGGTTTAGGGTTGGGGTTAGGGTTAGGGTTAGGGTTGGGTTTAGGATTAGGTTTAGTGTTGGGGTTGGGGTTAGGGTTATGGTTAGGGTTGGGGTTGGGGTTAGGGTTAGGGTTAAGGTGAGAGTTAGGTTTAGGGTTGGGTTAGGGTGGGGTTAGGGTTAGGGTTAGGGTTAGGGTTAGGGTTGGGGTTAGGGTTAGGGTGGGGGTTAGTGTTGGGGTTAGGGTTAGGTTTAGGCTTAGTGTTAGGGTAGTGTTTAGTGTTAGGGTTAGGGTTAGGGTAGGGGTTAGGGTTAGGGTTAGGGTTTGGGCTGGGGTTCGGGTTAGGGTTAAAGTTAGGGTTAGGGTTGGGGTTAGGGTTAGCGTTAGGGTTAGGTTTGGGTTTAGGGTTAGTGTTAGGGTTAGGGATGGATTTAGGGTTAGTGTCTGGGTTAGGGTTAGGGTTAGGGTTGGGGTTAGGGTTGGGGTTAGGGTTGACTAAGGGTTAGGGTTAGGGTTAGGGTTAGGGTTAGGGTTGGGGTTAGGGTTAGCGTTAGGGTTAGGTTTGGGTTTAGGGTTAGTGTTAGGGTTAGGGATGGATTTAGGGTTAGTGTCTGGGTTAGGGTTAGGGTTAGGGTTGGGGTCAGGGTTAAGATTAGGGTTAGGGTTAGGGTTAGGGTTAGTGTAAGGGTTAGGGTTGGGTTAAGTTTAGTGTTAGGGTTGGGGTTAGGGTTGGTGTTAGGGTTAGGGTTAGGGTTAGGGTAGTGGTTAGGTTTAGGGTTAGGGTTAGGGTTAGGTTTGGGGTTAGGGTTAGGTTTAGGGTTAGGGTTAATGTTAGGGTTAGGGTTGGATTTAGTTTTAGGGTCTGGGTTAGGGTTAGGGTTGGGGTTAGGGTTAGGGTTTGGGTTGAGTTATGGTTAGGGGTAGGGTTAGGGTTTGGGTTAGGGTTAGGGTTAGGGTTGTGTTTAGGGTTAAGTTTAGGGGCAGGGTTATGGTTAGGGTAGGGTTAGGGTTGGGGTAGGGGTTAAGTTTAGGGTTAGGGTTAGGTTTGGGGTTAGGGTTAGGGTTAGGGTTAGGTTCAGGGTCAGGGTCAGGGTTAGGATTAGGGTTAGGGTTAGGTTCGGGGTTAGGGTTCGGGTTGGGGTAGGGTTTAGGTTTACTGTTAGAGTTAGGGTTGGGTTAAGTTTAGTGTTAGGGTTGGGGTTAGGGTTGGTGTTAGGGTTAGGGTTAGGGTTAGGGTAGTGGTTAGGTTTAGGGTTAGGGTTAGGGTTAGGGTAGGGGTTAGGGTTAGTATTAGGGTTAGGGTTAGGTTTGGGGTTAGGGTTAGTGTTAGGGTAAGGGTTAGGGTTGAGTTATGGTTAGGGATAGGGTTAGGGTTTGGGATAGGGTTGTGGTTAGGGTTAGGGTTAGTGTCATGGTTAGGATTAGGGTAGTGTTAGGGTTGGGGTAGGGGTTAGGTTTAGGTTTAGGGTTAGGGTTGGGGTTAGGGTTAGGGTTAGGGTTGGGGTCAGGGTTAGGGTAAGGGTTAGTGTTAGGTTTAGGGTTGGGGTTAGGGTTAGGGTTAGGGTTGGGTTTAGGATTAGGTTTAGTGTTGGGGTTGGGGTTAGGGTTATGGTTAGGGTTGGGGTTGGGGTTAGGGTTAGGGTTAAGGTGAGAGTTAGGTTTAGGGTTGGGTTAGGGTGGGGTTAGGGTTAGGGTTAGGGTTAGGGTTAGGGTTGGGGTTAGGGTTAGGGTGGGGGTTAGTGTTGGGGTTAGGGTTAGGTTTAGGCTTAGTGTTAGGGTAGTGTTTAGTGTTAGGGTTAGGGTTAGGGTAGGGGTTAGGGTTAGGGTTAGGGTTTGGGCTGGGGTTCGGGTTAGCGTTAGGGTTAGGGTTAGGGTTAGGATCGGGGTTAGGGTTCGGGTTGGGGTAAGGGTTAGGGTAAGGGTTAGTGTTAGGTTTAGGGTTGGGGTTAGGGCTAGGGTTAGGGTTAGGGTTGGGGTTAGGATTAGGTTTAGTGTTGGGTTTGGGGTTAGGGTTAGGGTTATGGTTAGGGTTAGGGTTGTGGTCAGGGTCAGGGTTAGGGTTCGGGTTAGGTTTAGTGTCGGGGTTAGGGTTGGGGTTAGGGTTAGGGTTAGGGTTAGGGTTAGGTTTGGGGTTAGGGTTAGGGTTAGGGTTAGGTTTGGGTTTAGGGTTAATGTTAGGGTTAGGGTTGGATTAAGTTTTAGGGTCTGGGTTAGGGTTAGGGTTGGGGTTAGGGTTAGGGTTAGGGTTGAGTTATGGTTAGGGGTAGGGTTAGGGTTTGGGTTAGGGTTAGGGTTAGGGTTGTGTTAGGGTTGGGGTAGGGGTTAGGGTTAGGGTTACGGTTGGGGTCAGGTTTAGGGTAAGGGTTAGTGTTAGGTTTAGGGTTGGGGTTAGGGATAGGGTTATGGTTTGTGGTTAGGATTAGGTTTCGTGTTGGGGTTGGGGTTAGGGTTAGGGTTATGGTTAGGGTTAGGGTTGGGGTCAGGGTTAGGGTTAGGGTTATGGTTAGTGTTAGGTTTATGGTTGGGGTTAGGGTTAGTATTAGGTTTAAGGTTGGGGTCGGGGTTAGGGTTAGGGTTGGGGATAGGGTTAGGGTTAAGGTTAGGGTTAGGGTTAGGGTTGGGTTAGGGTTGGGTTAGGGTTAGGGTTAGGTTTAGTGTTGGGGTTCGGGTTAGGTTTAGTCTTGGGGTTGGGGTTAGGGTAGGGTTAGGGTTAGGGTAGGGTTAGGGTTAGGGTTGGAGTTAGGGTTAGGGTTAGGGTTAGGGTTAGGGTTAGGTTTTGGGTTAGGGTTAGGGTTAGGGGTAGGGTCGGGGTTAGGGTTAGGGTTGGGGTTAGTGTTGGGGTTAGGGTTAGGTTTAGGCTTAGTGTTAGGGTAGTGTTTAGGGTTAGGGTTAGGGTTAGGGTAGGGGTTAGGGTTAGGGTTAGGTTTGGGGTCAGGGTTAGGGTTAGGGTTAGGGTTAGGGTTGGGGTTAGGTTTAGCGTTAGGGTTAGGTTTGGGGTTAGGGTTAGTGTTAGGGTTAGGGTTGGATTTAGGGTTAGGGTCTGGGTTAGGGTTAGGGTTAGGGTTAGGTTTGGGGTTAGGGTTAATGTTAGGGTTAGGGTTGGATTTAGTTTTAGGGTCTGGGTTAGGGTTAGGGTTGGGGTTAGGGTTAGGGTTGAGTTATGGTTAGGGGTAGGGTTAGGGTTTGGGTTAGGGTTAGGGTTGTGTTAGGGTTGGGGTAGGGGTTAGGGTTAGGGTTAGGGTTGGGGTCAGGGTTAGGGTAAGGGTTAGTGTTAGGTTTAGGGTTGGGGTTAGGGTTAGGGTTAGGGTTGGGTTTAGGATTAGGTTTAGTGTTGGGGTTGGGGTTAGGGTTATGGTTAGGGTTGGGGTTGGGGTTAGGGTTAGGGTTAAGGTGAGAGTTAGGTTTAGGGTTGGGTTAGGGTGGGGTTAGGGTTAGGGTTAGGGTTAGGGTTAGGGTTGGGGTTAGGGTTAGGGTGGGGGTTAGTGTTGGGGTTAGGGTTAGGTTTAGGCTTAGTGTTAGGGTAGTGTTTAGTGTTAGGCTTAGGGTTAGGGTAGGGGTTAGGGTTAGGGTTAGGGTTTGGGCTGGGGTTCGGGTTAGCGTTAGGGTTAGGGTTAGGGTTAGGATCGGGGTTAGGGTTCGGGTTGGGGTAAGGGTTAGGGTAAGGGTTAGTGTTAGGTTTAGGGTTGGGGTTAGGGCTAGGGTTAGGGTTAGGGTTGGGGTTAGGATTAGGTTTAGTGTTGGGTTTGGGGTTAGGGTTAGGGTTATGGTTAGGGTTAGGGTTGTGGTCAGGGTCAGGGTTAGGGTTCGGGTTAGGTTTAGTGTCGGGGTTAGGGTTGGGGTTAGGGTTAGGGTTAGGGTTAGGGTTAGGTTTGGGGTTAGGGTTAGGGTTAGGGTTAGGTTTGGGTTTAGGGTTAATGTTAGGGTTAGGGTTGGATTAAGTTTTAGGGTCTGGGTTAGGGTTAGGGTTGGGGTTAGGGTTAGGGTTA
>NC_139475.1:2617500-2620000 GCF_057233095.1 Heloderma suspectum
GGTTAGGGTTGGGGTTAGGTTTAGCGTTAGGGTTAGGTTTGGGGTTAGGGTTAGTGTTAGGGTTAGGTTTGGATTTAGGGTTAGGGTCTGGGTTAGGGTTAGGGTTAGGTTTGGGGTTAGGGTTAATGTTAGTGTTAGGGTTGGATTTAGTTTTAGGGTCTGGGTTAGGGTTAGGGTTGGGGTTAGGGTTAGGGTTGAATTATGGTTAGGGGTAGGGTTAGGGTTTGGGTTAGGGTTAGGGTTAGGGTTGTGTTAGGGTTGGGGTAGGGGTTAGGGTTAGGGTTACGGTTGGGGTCAGGGTTAGGGTAAGGGTTAGTGTTAGGTTTAGGGTTGGGGTTAGGGATAGGGTTAGGGTTTGTGGTTAGGATTTGGTTTAGTGGTGGGGTTGGGGTTAGGGTTAGGTTTATGGTTGGGGTTAGGGTTGGGGTCAGGGTTAGGGTTAGGGTTAGTGTTAGGTTTAGGGTTGGGGTTAGGGATAGGGTTAGGGTTTGTGGTTAGGATTAGGTTTAGTGTTGGGGTTGGGGTTAGTGTTAGGGTTATGGTTAGGGTTAGGGTTAGGGTTAGGGTTAGTGTTAGGTTTATGGTTGGGGTTAGGGTTAGTATTAGGTTTAAGGTTGGGGTCGGGGTTAGGGTTAGGGTTAGGGTTAGGGTTGGGGATAGGGTTAGGGTTAAGGTTAGGGTTAGGGTTAGGGTTAGGGTTAGGGTTGGGTTAGGGTTGGGTTAGGGTTGGGTTAGGGTTAGGGTTAGGTTTAGTGTTGGGGTTCGGGTTAGGTTTAGTCTTGGGGTTGGGGTTAGGGTAGGGTTAGGGTTAGGGTTGGGGTTAAGGTTAGGGTTAGGGTTGGGTTAGGGTTAGGGTTAGGTTTTGGGTTAGGGTTAGGGTTAGGGGTAGGGTCGGGGTTAGGGTTAGGGTTTGGGTTAGTGTTGGGGTTAGGGTTAGGTTTAGGCTTAGTGTTAGGGTAGTGTTTAGGGTTAGGGTTAGGGTTAGGGTAGGGGTTAGGGTTAGGGTTAGGTTTGGGGTCAGGGTTAGGGTTAGGGTTAGGGTTAGGTTTGGTGTTAGGTTTAGCGTTAGGGTTAGGTTTGGGGTTAGGGTTAGTGTTAGGGTTAGGGTTGGATTCAGGGTTAGGGTCTGCGTTAGGGTTAGGGTTAGGGTTAGGTTTGGGGTTAGGGTTAGTGTTAGGGTAAGGGTTAGGGTTGAGTTATGGTTAGGGATAGGGTTAGGGTTTGGGATAGGGTTGTGGTTAGGGTTAGGGTTAGTGTCATGGTTAGGATTAGGGTAGTGTTAGGGTTGGGGTAGGGGTTAGGTTTAGGTTTAGGGTTAGGGTTGGGGTTAGGGTTAGGGTTATGGTTTGTGGTTAGGATTAGGTTTCGTGTTGGGGTTGGGGTTAGGGTTAGGGTTATGGTTAGGGTTAGGGTTGGGGTCAGGGTTAGGGTTAGGGTTATGGTTAGTGTTAGGTTTATGGTTAGGGTTGGGGTTGGGGTTAGGGATAGGGTGGGGGTTAGTGTTGGGGTTAGGGTTAGGTTTAGGCTTAGTGTTAGGGTAGTGTTTAGTGTTAGGGTTAGGTTTAGGGTAGGGGTTAGGGTTAGGGTTAGGGTTTGGGCTGGGGTTCGGGTTAGGGTTAAAGTTAGGGTTAGGGTTGGGGTTAGGGTTAGCGTTAGGGTTAGGTTTGGGTTTAGGGTTAGTGTTAGGGTTAGGGATGGATTTAGGGTTAGTGTCTGGGTTAGGGTTAGGGTTGGGGTTAGGGTTGGGGTTAGGGTTGACTAAGGGTTAGGGTTAGGGTTAGGGTTAGGGTTGGGGTTAGGGTTAGCGTTAGGGTTAGGTTTGGGTTTAGGGTTAGTGTTAGGGTTAGGGATGGATTTAGGGTTAGTGTCTGGGTTAGGGTTAGGGTTGGGGTCAGGGTTAAGATTAGGGTTAGGGTTAGGGTTAGTGTAAGGTTTAGGGTTGGGTTAAGTTTAGTGTTAGGGTTGGGGTTAGGGTTGGTGTTAGGGTTAGGGTTAGGGTTAGGGTAGTGGTTAGGTTTAGGGTTAGGGTTAGGGTTAGGGTTAGGGTAGGGGTTAGGGTTAGGGTTAGGGTTAGAGTTAGGGTTGTGGTTAGGGTTAAGTTTAGGGGCAGGGTTAGGGTTAGGTTAGTGTTACGGTTTGGGTAGGGCTCAGGTTTAGGTTTAGGGTCGGGGTTAGGGTTGGGGTTAGGGTTAGGGTTAGGGTTAGGGTTGGGGTTAGGGTTGGGGTTAGGGTTAGGGTAGGGTTAGTGTCGGGGTTAGGGTTCGGGTTGGGGTCAGGGTTAGGGTAAGGGCTAGTGTTAGGTTTAGGGTTGGGGTTAGGGCTAGGGTTAGGGTTAGGGTTGGGGTTAGGATTAGGTTTAGTGTTGGGTTTGGGGTTAGGGTTAGGGTTAGGGTTATGGTTAGGGTTAGGGTTGTGGTCAGGGTCAGGGTTAGGGTTCGGGTTAGGTTTAGTGTCGGGCTTAGGGTTGGGGTTAGGGTTAGGGTTAGGGTTAGGGTTAGGT
>NC_139475.1:2632500-2635000 GCF_057233095.1 Heloderma suspectum
GTTAGGGTTGGTGTTAGGGTTAGGGTTAGGGTTAGGGTAGTGGTTAGGTTTAGGGTTAGGGTTAGGGTTAGGGTTAGGGTTAGGGTAGGGGTTAGGGTTAGGGTTAGAGTTAGGGTTGTGGTTAGGGTTAAGTTTAGGGGCAGGGTTAGGGTTAGGTTAGTGTTACGGTTTGGGTAGGGCTCAGGTTTAGGGTTAGGGTTAGGGTTGGGGATAGGGTTAGGGTTAGGGTTAGGGTTAGGGTTAGGGTTGGGGTCAGGGTTAGGGTAAGGGTTAGTGTTAGGTTTAGGGTTGGGGTTAGGGCTAGGGTGAGGGTTAGGGTTGGGGTTAGGATTAGGTTTAGTGTTGGGTTTGGGGTTTGGGTTAGGGTTAGGGTTAGGGTTGTGGTCAGGGTCAGGGTTAGGGTTCGGGTTAGGTTTAGGGTCGGGGTTAGGGTTGGGGTTACGGTTAGGGTTAGGGTTAGGGTTGGGGTTAGGGTTGGGGTTAGGGTTAGGGTTGGGGTTAGGATCGGGGTTAGGGTTCGGGTTGGGGTCAGGGTTAGGGTAAGGGTTAGTGTTAGGTTTAGGGTTGGGGATAGGGCTAGGGTTAGGGTTAGGGTTGGGGTTAGGATTAGGTTTAGTGTTGGGTTTGGGGTTAGGGTTAGGGTTATGGTTAGGGTAAGGGTTGTGGTCAGGGTCAGGGTTAGGGTTCGGGTTAGGTTTAGTGTCGGGGTTAGGGTTGGGGTTAGGGTTAGGGTTAGGGTTAGGGTTAGGGTTAGGTTTGGGGTTAGGGTTAGGGTTAGGGTTATGTTTGGGTTTAGGGTTAATGTTAGGGTTAGGGTTGGATTAAGTTTTAGGGTCTGGGTTAGGGTTAGGGTTGGGGTTAGGGTTAGGGTTAGGGTTGAGTTATGGTTAGGAGTAGGGTTAGGGTTTGGGTTAGGGTTAGGGTTAGGGTTGTGTTAGGGTTGGGGTAGGGGTTAGGGTTAGGGTTACGGTTGGGGTCAGGGTTAGGGTTCGGGTTAGGTTTAGTGTCGGGCTTAGGGTTGGGGTTAGGGTTAGGGTTAGGGTTAGGGTTAGGTTTGGGGTTAGGGTTAGGGTTAGGGTTAGGTTTGGGGTTAGGGTTAATGTTAGGGTTAGGGTTGGATTTAGTTTTAGGGTCTGGGTTAGGGTTAGGGTTGGGGTTAGGGTTAGGGTTAGGGTTGAGTTATGGTTAGGGGTAGGGTTAGGGTTTGGGTTAGGGTTAGGGTTACGGTTGTGTTAGGGTTGGGGTAGGGGTTAGGGTTAGGGTTACGGTTGGGGTCAGGTTTAGGGTAAGGGTTAGTGTTAGGTTTAGGGTTGGGGTTAGGGATAGGGTTATGGTTTGTGGTTAGGATTAGGTTTCGTGATGGGGTTGGGGTTAGGGTTAGGGTTAGGGTTATGGTGAGGGTTAGGGTTGGGGTCAGGGTTAGGGTTAGGGTTAGGGTTAGTGTTAGGTTTATGGTTGGGGTTAGGGTTAGTATTAGGTTTAAGGTTGGGGTCGGGGTTAGGGTTAGGGTTAGGGTTAGGGTTGGGGATATGGTTAGGGTTAAGGTTAGGGTTAGGGTTAGGGTTGGGTTAGGGTTGGGTTAGCGTTGGGTGAGGGTTAGGGTTAGGTTTAGTGTTGGGGTTCGGGTTAGGTTTAGTCTTGGGGTTGGGGTTAGGGTAGGGTTAGGGTTAGGGTAGGGTTAGGGTTAGGGTTGGGGTTAGGGTTATGGTTAGGGTTAGGGTTAGGTTTTGGGTTAGGGTTAGGGTTAGGGGTAGGGTCGGGGTTAGGGTTAGGGTTGGGGTTAGTGTTGGGGTTAGGGTTAGGTTTAGGCTTAGTGTTAGGGTAGTGTTTAGGGTTAGGGTTAGGGTTAGGGTAGGGGTTAGGGTTAGGGTTAGGTTTGGGGTCAGGGTTAGGGTTAGGGTTAGGGTTAGGGTTGGGGTTAGGTTTAGCGTTAGGGTTAGGTTTGGGGTTAGGGTTAGTGTTAGGGTTAGGTTTGGATTTAGGGTTAGGGTCTGGGTTAGGGTTAGGGTTAGGGTTAGGTTTGGGGTTAGGTTTAATGTTAGGGTTAGGGTTGGATTTAGTTTTAGGGTCTGGGTTAGGGTTAGGGTTGGGGTTAGGGTTAGGGTTGAGTTATGGTTAGGGGTAGGGTTAGGGTTTGGGTTAGGGTTAGGGTTAGGGTTGTGTTAGGGTTGGGGTAGGGGTTAGGGTTAGGGTTACGGTTGGGGTCAGGGTTAGGGTAAGGGTTAGTGTTAGGTTTAGGTTTGGGGTTAGGGATAGGGTTAGGGTTTGTGGTTAGGATTTGGTTTAGTGGTGGGGTTGGGGTTAGGGTTAGGTTTATGGTTAGGGTTAGGGTTGGGGTCAGGGTTAGGGTTAGGGTTAGTGTTAGGTTTATGGTTGGGGTTAGGGTTAGGATTAGGTTTAAGCTTGGGGTTGGGGTTAGGGTTAGGGTTAGGGTTAGGGTTGGGGATAGGGTTAGGGTTAAGGTTAGGGTTAGGGTTAGGGTTAGGGTTGGGTTAGGGTT
>NC_139475.1:2637500-2642500 GCF_057233095.1 Heloderma suspectum
AGGGTAGTGTTTAGGGTTAGGGTTAGGGTTAGGTTTGGGGTTAGGGTTAGGTTTAGGGTTAGGGTTAATGGTTAGGGGTAGGGTTAGGGTTTGGGTTAGGGTTAGGGTTAGGGTTGTGTTTAGGGTTAAGTTTAGGGGCAGGGTTATGGTTAGGGTAGGGTTAGGGTTGGGGTAGGGGTTAAGTTTAGGGTTAGGGTTAGGTTTGGGGTTAGGGTTAGGGTTAGGGTTAGGTTCAGGGTCAGGGTCAGGGTTAGGATTAGGGTTAGGGTTAGGTTCGGGGTTAGGGTTCGGGTTGGGGTAGGGTTTAGGTTTACTGTTAGAGTTAGGGTTGGGTTAAGTTTAGTGTTAGGGTTGGGGTTAGGGTTGGTGTTAGGGTTAGGGTTAGGGTTAGGGTAGTGGTTAGGTTTAGGGTTAGGGTTAGGGTTAGGGTAGGGGTTAGGGTTAGTATTAGGGTTAGGGTTAGGTTTGGGGTTAGGGTTAGTGTTAGGGTAAGGGTTAGGGTTGAGTTATGGTTAGGGATAGGGTTAGGGTTTGGGATAGGGTTGTGGTTAAGGTTAGGGTTAGTGTCATGGTTAGGATTAGGGTAGTGTTAGGGTTGGGGTAGGGGTTAGGTTTAGGTTTAGGGTTAGGGTTGGGGTTAGGGTTAGGGTTAGGGTTGGGGTCAGGGTTAGGGTAAGGGTTAGTGTTAGGTTTAGGGTTGGGGTTAGGGTTATGGTTAGGGTTGGGGTTGGGGTTAGGGTTAGGGTTAAGGTGAGAGTTAGGTTTAGGGTTGGGTTAGGGTGGGGTTAGGGCTAGGGTTAGGGTTAGTGTTAGGGTTGGGGTTAGGGTTAGGGTGGGGGTTAGTGTTGGGGTTAGGGTTAGGTTTAGGCTTAGTGTTAGGGTAGTGTTTAGTGTTAGGGTTAGGGTTAGGGTAGGGGTTAGGGTTAAGGTTAGGGTTTGGGCTGGGGTTCGGGTTAGCGTTAGGGTTAGGGTTAGGGTTGGGGTTAGGGTTAGCGTTAGGGTTAGGTTTGGGTTTAGGGTTAGTGTTAGGGTTAGGGTTAGGGTTAGGGTTAGGGTTGGGGTTAGGGTTAGGGTGGGGGTTAGTGTTGGGGTTAGGGTTAGGTTTAGGCTTAGTGTTAGGGTAGTGTTTAGTGTTAGGGTTAGGGTTAGGGTAGGGGTTAGGGTTAGGGTTAGGGTTTGGGCTGGGGTTCGGGTTATCGTTAGGGTTAGGGTTAGGGTTGGGGTTAGGGTTAAGATTAGGGTTAGGTTTGGGTTTAGGGTTAGTGTTAGGGTTAGGGATGGATTTAGGGTTAGTGTCTGGGTTAGGGTTAGGGTTAGGGTTGGGGTCAGGGTTAAGATTAGGGTTAGGGTTAGGGTTAGTGTTAGGGTTAGGGTTGGGTTAAGTTTAGTGTTAGGGTTGGGGTTAGGGTTGGTGTTAGGGTTAGGGTTAGGGTAGTGGTTAGGTTTAGGGTTAGGGTTAGGGTTAGGGTTAGGGTTAGGGTTAGGGTTAGGGTAGGGGTTAGGGTTAGGGTTAGGGTTAGAGTTAGGGTTGTGGTTAGGGTTAAGTTTAGGGGCAGGGTTAGGGTTAGGTTAGTGTTACGGTTTGGGTAGGGCTCAGGTTTAGGGTTAGGGTTAGGGTTGGGGATAGGGTTAGGGTTAGGGTTAGGGTTAGGGTTAGGGTTGGGGTCAGGGTTAGGGTAAGGGTTAGTGTTAGGTTTAGGGTTGGGGTTAGGGCTAGGGTTAGGGTTAGGGTTGGGGTTAGGATTAGGTTTAGTGTTGGGTTTGGGGTTAGGGTTAGGGTTAGGGTTAGGGTTGTGGTCAGGGTCAGGGTTAGGGTTCGGGTTAGGTTTAGGGTCGGGGTTAGGGTTGGGGTTAGGGTTAGGGTTAGGGTTAGGGTTGGGGTTAGGGTTGGGGTTAGGGTTAGGGTTGGGGTTAGGATCGGGGTTAGGGTTCGGGTTGGGGTCAGGGTTAGGGTAAGGGTTAGTGTTAGGTTTAGGGTTGGGGTTAGGGCTAGGGTTAGGGTTAGGGTTGGGGTTAGGATTAGGTTTAGTGTTGGGTTTGGGGTTAGGGTTAGCGTTATGGTTAGGGTTAGGGTTGTGGTCAGGGTCAGGGTTAGGGTTCGGGTTAGGTTTAGTGTCGGGGTTAGGGTTGGGGTTAGGGTTAGGGTTAGGGTTAGGGTTAGGTTTGGGGTTAGGGTTAGGGTTAGGGTTAGGTTTGGGGTTAGGGTTAATGTTAGGGTTAGGGTTGGATTAAGTTTTAGGGTCTGGGTTAGGGTTAGGGTTGGGGTTAGGGTTAGGGTTAGGGTTGAGTTATGGTTAGGGGTAGGGTTAGGGTTTGGGTAGGGTTAGGGTTAGGGTTGTGTTAGGGTTGGGGTAGGGGTTAGGGTTAGCGTTACGGTTGGGGTCAGGTTTAGGGTAAGGGTTAGTGTTAGGTTTAGGGTTGGGGTTAGGGATAGGGTTATGGTTTGTGGTTAGGATTAGGTTTCGTGTTGGGGTTGGGGTTAGGGTTAGGGTTATGGTTAGGGTTAGGGTTGGGGTCAGGGTTAGGGTTAGGGTTAGGGTTAGTGTTAGGTTTATGGTTGGGGTTAGGGTTAGTATTAGGTTTAAGGTTGGGGTCGGGGTTAGGGTTAGGGTTAGGGTTAGGGTTGGGGATAGGGTTAGGGTTAAGGTTAGGGTTAGGGTTAGGGTTGGGTTAGGGTTGGGTTAGGGTTAGGGTTAGGTTTAGTGTTGGGGTTCGGGTTAGGTTTAGTCTTGGGGTTGGGGTTAGGGTAGGGTTAGGGTTAGGGTAGGGTTAGGGTTAGGGTTGGAGTTAGGGTTAGGGTTAGGGTTAGGGTTAGGGTTAGGTTTTGGGTTAGGGTTAGGGTTAGGGGTAGGGTCGGGGTTAGGGTTAGGGTTGGGGTTAGTGTTGGGGTTAGGGTTAGGTTTAGGCTTAGTGTTAGGGTAGTGTTTAGGGTTAGGGTTAGGGTTAGGGTAGGGGTTAGGGTTAGGGTTAGGTTTGGGGTCAGGGTTAGGGTTAGGGTTAGGGTTAGGGTTGGGGTTAGGTTTAGCGTTAGGGTTAGGTTTGGGGTTAGGGTTAGTGTTAGGGTTAGGGTTGGATTTAGGGTTAGGGTCTGGGTTAGGGTTAGGGTTAGGGTTAGGTTTGGGGTTAGGGTTAATGTTAGGGTTAGGGTTGGATTTAGTTTTAGGGTCTGGGTTAGGGTTAGGGTTGGGGTTAGGGTTAGGGTTGAGTTATGGTTAGGGGTAGGGTTAGGGTTTGGGTTAGGGTTAGGGTTGTGTTAGGGTTGGGGTAGGGGTTAGGGTTAGGGTTACGGTTGGGGTCAGGTTTAGGGTAAGGGTTAGTGTTACGTTTAGGGTTGGGGTTAGGGATAGGGTTAGGGTTTGTGGTTAGGATTTGGTTTAGTGTTGGGGTTGGGGTTAGGGTTAGGTTTATGGTTAGGGTTAGGGTTGGGGTCAGGGTAGGGTTAGGGTTAGTGTTAGGTTTATGGTTGGGGTTAGGGTTAGGATTAGGTTTAAGGTTGGGGTTGGGGTTAGGGTTAGGGTTAGGGTTAGGGTTAGGGTTGAGGATAGGGTTAGGGTTAAGGTTAGGGTTAGGGTTAGGGTTGTGTTAGGGTTGGGGTAGGGGTAGGGTTAGGGTTAGTGTTGGGGTTCGGGTTAGGTTTAGTGTTGGGGTTGGGGTTAGGGTAGGGTTAGGGATAAGCTTGGGGTTAGGGTTAGGGATAGGGTTGTGGTTAGGGTTAGGGTTAGGGTTTGGGATAGGGTTAGGGTCAGGGTCAGGGTCAGGGTTAGGGTTAGGGTTAGGGTCGGGGTTAGGGTTCGGGTTGGGGTAGAGGTTAGGGTTAGTGTTAGGTTAGGGTTGGGTTAAGTTTAGGGTTAGGGTTAGGGTTAGGGTTGGTGTTAGGGTTGGGTTTAGTGTTGACGTTAAGGTTAGGGTTAGGGTTAGGGTTAGGGTAGTGGTTAGGGTTAGGGTTAGGGTTAGGGTTAGGTTTGGGGTTAGGGTTAGGGTTAGGGTTAGGTTTGGGGTTAGGTTTGGGGTTAGGGTTAATGTTAGGGTTAGGGTTGGATTTAGTTTTAGGGTCTGGGTTAGGGTTAGGGTTGGGGTTAGGGTTAGGGTTAGGGTTGAGTTATGGTTAGGGGTAGGGTTAGGGTTTGGGTTAGGGTTAGGGTTAGGGTTGTGTTAGGGTTGGGGTAGGGGTTAGGGTTAGGTTTACGGTTGGGGTCAGGTTTAGGGTAAGGGTTAGTGTTAGGTTTAGGGTTGGGGTTAGGGATAGGGTTAGGGTTTGTGGTTAGGATTAGGTTTAGTGTTGGGGTTGGGGTTAGGGTTAGGGTTATGGTTAGGGTTAGGGTTGGGGTCAGCGTTAGGGTTAGGGTTAGGGTTAGGGTTAGTGTTAGGTTTATGGTTGGGGTTAGGGTTAGTATTAGGTTTAAGGTTGGGGTCGGGGTTAGGGTTAGGGTTAGGGTTAGGGTTAGGGTGGGGGTTAGTGTTGGGGTTAGGGTTAGGTTTAGGCTTAGTGTTAGGGTAGTGTTTAGTGTTAGGGTTAGGGTTAGGGTAGGGCTTAGGGTTAAGGTTAGGGTTTGGGCTGGGGTTCGGGTTAGCGTTAGGGTTAGGGTTAGGGTTGGGGTTAGGGTTAGCGTTAGGGTTAGGTTTGGGTTTAGGGTTAGTGTTAGGGTTAGGGTTAGGGTTAGGGTTAGGGTTGGGGTTAGGGTTAGGGTGGGGGTTAGTGTTGGGGTTAGGGTTAGGTTTAGGCTTAGTGTTAGGGTAGTGTTTAGTGTTAGGGTTAGGGTTAGGGTAGGGGTTAGGGTTAGGGTTAGGGTTTGGGCTGGGGTTCGGGTTATCGTTAGGGTTAGGGTTAGGGTTGGGGTTAGGGTTAGCGTTAGGGTTAGGTTTGGGTTTAGGGTTAGTGTTAGGGTTAGGGATGGATTTAGGGTTAGTGTCTGGGTTAGGGTTAGGGTTAGGGTTGGGGTCAGGGTTAAGATTAGGGTTAGGGTTAGGGTTAGGGTTAGTGTTAGGGTTAGGGTTGGGTT
>NC_139475.1:2647500-2650000 GCF_057233095.1 Heloderma suspectum
AGAGGTAGGGTTAGGGTTTGGGTTAGGGTTAGGGTTAGGGTTGTGTTAGGGTTGGGGTAGGGGTTAGGGTTAGGGTTACGGTTGGGGTCAGGTTTAGGGTAAGGGTTAGTGTTAGGTTTAGGGTTGGGGTTAGGGATAGGGTTATGGTTTGTGGTTAGGATTAGGTTTCGTGATGGGGTTGGGGTTAGGGTTAGGGTTAGGGTTATGGTTAGGGTTAGGGTTGGGGTCAGGGTTAGGGTTAGGGTTAGGGTTAGTGTTAGGTTTATGGTTGGGGTTAGGGTTAGTATTAGGTTTAAGGTTGGGGTCGGGGTTAGGGTTAGGGTTAGGGTTAGGGTTGGGGATATGGTTAGGGTTAAGGTTAGGGTTAGGGTTAGGGTTGGGTTAGGGTTGGGTGAGGGTTAGGGTTAGGTTTAGTGTTGGGGTTCGGGTTAGGTTTAGTCTTGGGGTTGGGGTTAGGGTAGGGTTAGGGTTAGGGTAGGGTTAGGGTTAGGGTTGGGGTTAGGGTTAGGGTTAGGGTTAGGGTCAGGTTTTGGGTTAGGGTTAGGGTTAGGGGTAGGGTCGGGGTTAGGGTTAGGGTTGGGGTTAGTGTTGGGGTTAGGGTTAGGTTTAGGCTTAGTGTTAGGGTAGTGTTTAGGGTTAGGGTTAGGGTTAGGGTAGGGGTTAGGGTTAGGGTTAGGTTTGGGGTCAGGGTTAGGGTTAGGGTTAGGGTTAGGGTTGGGGTTAGGTTTAGCGTTAGGGTTAGGTTTGGGGATAGGGTTAGTGTTAGGGTTAGGTTTGGATTTAGGGTTAGGGTCTGGGTTAGGGTTAGGGTTAGGTTTGGGGTTAGGGTTAATGTTAGTGTTAGGGTTGGATTTAGTTTTAGGGTCTGGGTTAGGGTTAGGGTTGGGGTTAGGGTTAGGGTTGAATTATGGTTAGGGGTAGGGTTAGGGTTTGGGTTAGGGTTAGGGTTAGGGTTGTGTTAGGGTTGGGGTTAGGGTTGGGGTCAGGGTTAGGGTAAGGGTTAGTGTGAGGTTTAGGGTTGGGGTTAGGGTTAGGGTTAGGGTTGGGTTTAGGATTAGGTTTAGTGTTGGGGTTGGGGTTAGGGTTATGGTTAGGGTTGGGGTTGGGGTTAGGGTTAGGGTTAAGGTGAGAGTTAGGTTTAGGGTTGGGTTAGGGTGGGGTTAGGGTTAGGGTTAGGGTTAGGGTTAGGGTTGGGGTTAGGGTTAGGGTGGGGGTTAGTGTTGGGGTTAGGGTTAGGTTTAGGCTTAGTGTTAGGGTAGTGTTTAGTGTTAGGGTTAGGGTTAGGGTAGGGGTTAGGGTTAGGGTTAGGGTTTGGGCTGGGGTTCGGGTTAGGGTTAGGGTTAGGGTTAGGGTTGGGGTTAGGCTTATCGTTAGGGTTAGGTTTGGGTTTAGGGTTAGTGTTAGTGTTAGGGATGGATTTAGGGTTAGTGTCTCGGTTAGGGTTAGGGTTAGGGTTGGGGTTAGGGTTGGGGTTAGTGTTGACGTTAGGGTTAGGGTTAGGGTTAGGGTAGTGTTTAGGGTTAGGGTTAGGGTTAGGTTTGGGGTTAGGGTTAGGTTTAGGGTTAGGGTTAATGGTTAGGGGTAGGGTTAGGGTTTGGGTTAGGGTTAGGGTTAGGGTTGTGTTTAGGGTTAAGTTTAGGGGCAGGGTTATGGTTAGGGTAGGGTTAGGGTTGGGGTAGGGGTTAAGTTTAGGGTTAGGGTTAGGTTTGGGGTTAGGGTTAGGGTTAGGGTTAGGTTCAGGGTCAGGGTCAGGGTTAGGATTAGGGTTAGGGTTAGGTTCGGGGTTAGGGTTCGGGTTGGGGTAGGGTTTAGGTTTACTGTTAGAGTTAGGGTTGGGTTAAGTTTAGTGTTAGGGTTGGGGTTAGGGTTGGTGTTAGGGTTAGGGTTAGGGTTAGGGTAGTGGTTAGGTTTAGGGTTAGGGTTAGGGTTAGGGTAGGGGTTAGGGTTAGTATTAGGGTTAGGGTTAGGTTTGGGGTTAGGGTTAGTGTTAGGGTAAGGGTTAGGGTTGAGTTATGGTTAGGGATAGGGTTAGGGTTTGGGATAGGGTTGTGGTTAAGGTTAGGGTTAGTGTCATGGTTAGGATTAGGGTAGTGTTAGGGTTGGGGTAGGGGTTAGGTTTAGGTTTAGGGTTAGGGTTGGGGTTAGGGTTAGGGTTAGGGTTGGGGTCAGGGTTAGGGTAAGGGTTAGTGTTAGGTTTAGGGTTGGGGTTAGGGTTAGGGTTAGGGTTGGGTTTAGGATTAGGTTTAGTGTTGGGGTTGGGGTTAGGGTTATGGTTAGGGTTGGGGTTGGGGTTAGGGTTAGGGTTAAGGTGAGAGTTAGGTTTAGGGTTGGGTTAGGGTGGGGTTAGGGCTAGGGTTAGGGTTAGGGTTAGGGTTGGGGTTAGGGTTAGGGTGGGGGTTAGTGTTGGGGTTAGGGTTAGGTTTAGGCTTAGTGTTAGGGTAGTGTTTAGTGTTAGGGTTAGGGTTAGGGTAGGGGTTAGGGTTAAGGTTAGGGTTTGGGC
>NC_139475.1:2660000-2665000 GCF_057233095.1 Heloderma suspectum
GGATAGGGTTAGGGTTAAGGTTAGGGTTAGGGTTAGGGTTGGGTTAGGGTTGGGGTAGGGGTAGGGTTAGGGTTAGTGTTGGGGTTCGGGTTAGGTTTAGTGTTGGGGTTGGGGTTAGGGTAGGGTTAGGGATAAGCTTGGGGTTAGGGTTAGGGATAGGGTTGTGGTTAGGGTTAGGGTTAGGGTTTGGGATAGGGTTAGGGTCAGGGTCAGGGTCAGGGTTAGGGTTAGGGTTAGGGTCGGGGTTAGGGTTCGAGTTGGGGTAGAGGTTAGGGTTAGTGTTAGGTTAGGGTTGGGTTAAGTTTAGAGTTAGGGTTAGGGTTGGTGTTAGGGTTGGGTTTAGTGTTGATGTTAAGGTTAGGGTTAGGGTTAGGGTTAGGGTAGTGGTTAGGGTTAGGGTTAGGGTTAGGGTTAGGTTTGGGGTTAGGGTTAGGGTTAGGGTTAGGTTTGGGGTTAGGGTTAGGGTTAGGGTTAGAGTTAGGGTTGTGGTTAGGGTTAAGTTTAGGGGCAGGGTTAGGGTTAGGTTAGTGTTACGGTTTGGGTAGGGCTCAGGTTTAGGTTTAGGGTTGGGGTTAGGGTTGGGGTTAGGGTTAGGGTTAGGGTTAGGATTAGGGTTGGGGTTAGGGTTGGGGTTAGGGTTAGGGTAGGGTTAGTGTCGGGGTTAGGGTTCGGGTTGGGGTCAGGGTTAGGGTAAGGGCTAGTGTTAGGTTTAGGGTTGGGGTTAGGGCTAGGGTTAGGGTTAGGGTTGGGGTTAGGATTAGGTTTAGTGTTGGGTTTGGGGTTAGGGTTAGGGTTAGGGTTAGGGTTATGGTTAGGGTTAGGGTTGTGGTCAGGGTCAGGGTTAGGGTTCGGGTTAGGTTTAGTGTCGGGCTTAGGGTTGGGGTTAGGGTTAGGGTTAGGGTTAGGGTTAGGTTTGGGGTTAGGGTTAGGGTTAGGGTTAGGTTTGGGGTTAGGGTTAATGTTAGGGTTAGGGTTGGATTTAGTTTTAGGGTCTGGGTTAGGGTTAGGGTTGGGATTAGGGTTAGGGTTAGGGTTGAGTTATGGTTAGAGGTAGGGTTAGGGTTTGGGTTAGGGTTAGGGTTAGGGTTGTGTTAGGGTTGGGGTAGGGGTTAGGGTTAGGGTTACGGTTGGGGTCAGGTTTAGGGTAAGGGTTAGTGTTAGGTTTAGGGTTGGGGTTAGGGATAGGGTTATGGTTTGTGGTTAGGATTAGGTTTCGTGATGGGGTTGGGGTTAGGGTTAGGGTTAGGGTTATGGTTAGGGTTAGGGTTGGGGTCAGGGTTAGGGTTAGGGTTAGGGTTAGTGTTAGTTTTATGGTTGGGGTTAGGGTTAGTATTAGGTTTAAGGTTGGGGTCGGGGTTAGGGTTAGGGTTAGGGTTAGGGTTGGGGATATGGTTAGGTTTAAGGTTAGGGTTAGGGTTAGGGTTGGGTTAGGGTTGGGTGAGGGTTAGGGTTAGGTTTAGTGTTCGGGTTCGGGTTAGGTTTAGTCTTGGGGTTGGGGTTAGGGTAGGGTTAGGGTTAGGGTAGGGTTAGGGTTAGGGTTGGGGTTAGGGTTAGGGTTAGGGTTAGGGTCAGGTTTTGGGTTAGGGTTAGGGTTAGGGGTAGGGTCGGGGTTAGGGTTAGGGTTGGGGTTAGTGTTGGGGTTAGGGTTAGGTTTAGGCTTAGTGTTAGGGTAGTGTTTAGGGTTAGGGTTAGGGTTAGGGTAGGGGTTAGGGTTAGGGTTAGGTTTGGGGTCAGGGTTAGGGTTAGGGTTAGGGTTAGGGTTGGGGTTAGGTTTAGCGTTAGGGTTAGGTTTGGGGATAGGGTTAGTGTTAGGGTTAGGTTTGGATTTAGGGTTAGGGTCTGGGTTAGGGTTAGGGTTAGGTTTGGGGTTAGGGTTAATGTTAGTGTTAGGGTTGGATTTAGTTTTAGGGTCTGGGTTAGGGTTAGGGTTGGGGTTAGGGTTAGGGTTGGGGTTAGGGTTAGGGTTGAATTATGGTTAGGGGTAGGGTTAGGGTTTGGGTTAGGGTTAGGGTTAGGGTTGTGTTAGGGTTGGGGTTAGGGTTGGGGTCAGGGTTAGGGTAAGGGTTAGTGTGAGGTTTAGGGTTGGGGTTAGGGTTAGGGTTAGGGTTGGGTTTAGGATTAGGTTTAGTGTTGGGGTTGGGGTTAGGGTTATGGTTAGGGTTGGGGTTAGGGTTAGGGTTAGGGTTAAGGTGAGAGTTAGGTTTAGGGTTGGGTTAGGGTGGGGTTAGGGTTAGGGTTAGGGTTAGGGTTAGGGTTGGGGTTAGGGTTAGGGTGGGGGTTAGTGTTGGGGTTAGGGTTAGGTTTAGGCTTAGTGTTAGGGTAGTGTTTAGTGTTAGGGTTAGGGTTAGGGTAGGGGTTAGGGTTAGGGTTAGGGTTTGGGCTGGGGTTCGGGTTAGGGTTAGGGTTAGGGTTAGGGTTGGGGTTAAGCTTATCGTTAGGGTTAGGTTTGGGTTTAGGGTTAGTGTTAGTGTTAGGGATGGATTTAGGGTTAGTGTCTCGGTTAGGGTTAGGGTTAGGGTTGGGGTTAGGGTTGGGGTTAGGGTTGACTAAGGGTTAGGGTTAGGGTTAGGGTTAGGGTTAGGGTTAAGGTCAGGGTCAGGGTTAGGGTTCAGGTTAGGTTTAGGGTCGGGGTTAGGGTTGGGGTTAGGGTTTGGGTTGGGTTAGGGTTGGTGTTAGTATTAGGGTTAGGGTTGGGTTAAGTTTAGGGTTAGGGGTAGGGTAGGGTTAGGGTTGGGGTTAGGGTTAGGGATATGGTTAGGGTTCGGTTTGGGGTTAGGGTTAGTGTTAGGGTTAGGGTTGGATTTAGGGTTAGGGTCAGGTTTAGGGATAGGGTTAGGGTTGGGGTTCGGGTTAGGGTTAGGGTTTGGGTTAGGGTTAGGGTTAGGGTTAGGGTTGGGGTTAGGGTTAGCGTTAGGGTTAGGTTTGGGGTTAGGGTTAGTGTTAGGGTTAGGGTTGGATTTAGGGTTAGGGTCTGGGTTAGGGTTAGGGTTAGGGTTGGGGTTAGGGTTAGGGTTAGGGTTGAGTTAGGGTTAGGGTTAGGGTTAGGATTAGGGTTGGGGTTACGGTTCGGGTTGGGGTTACGGTTCAGGTTGGTTATGGTTGGTGTTAGTGTTAGGGTTAGGGTTGGGTTAAGTTTAGGGTTAGGGTTAGGGTAGGGTTAGGGTTGGGGTTAGGGTTAGGGTTAGGGTTAGGTTTGGGGTCAGGGTTAGGGTAAGGGTTAGTGTTAGGTTTAGGGTTGGGGTTACGGTTAGGGTTAGTGTTAGGGTTAGGGTTTGTGGTTAGCATTAGGTTTAGTGTTGGGGTTGGGGTTAGAATAAGGGTTAGGGTTATGGTTAGGGTTAGGGTTGGGGTCAGGGTTAGGGTTAGGGTTAGGGTTAGGGTTGGGGTAGGGGTTAGGGTTAGGGTTGGGGTTAGGGTTAGGGTTAGGGTTAGGTTTGGGGTCAGGGATAGGGTTAGGGTTAGGGTTAGGGTTAAGCTTGGGGTTAGGGTTAGGGTTAGGGTTGTGGTTAGGGTTAGTGTTAGGGTTAGGGTAGGATTAAGGGTTAGGGTCTGGGTTAGGGTTAAGGTTAGGGTTGGATTTAGGGTTAGGGTCTGGGTTAGGGTTAGGGTTAGGGTTAAGCTTGTGGTTAGGGTTAGGGTTAGGGTTAGGGTTGTGGTTAGGGTTAGGGTTAGGGATAGGGATAGGGATAGGGTTAGGGTCAGTGTCAGGGTCAGGGTTAGGGTTAGGGTTAGGGTCGGGGTTAGGGTTCGGGTTGGGGTAGAGGTTAGGTTTAGTGTTAGGGTTAGGGTTGGGTTAAGTTTAGGGTTATGGTTAGGGTTAGGGTTGGTGTTAGGGTTGGGTTTAGTGTTGACGTTAGGGTTAGGGTTAGGGTTAGGGTAGTGTTTAGGGTTAGGGTTAGGGTTAGGTTTGGGGTTAGGGTTAGGTTTAGGGTTAGGGTTAATGTTAGGGTTAGGGTTGGATTTAGTTTTAGGGTCTGGGTTAGGGTTAGGGTTGGGGTTAGGGTTAGGGTTAGGGTTGAGTTATGGTTAGGGGTAGGGTTAGGGTTTGGGTTAGGGTTAGGGTTAGGGTTGTGTTTAGGGTTAAGTTTAGGGGCAGGGTTATGGTTAGGGTAGGGTTAGGGTTGGGGTAGGGGTTAAGTTTAGGGTTAGGGTTAGGTTTGGGGTTAGGGTTAGGGTTAGGGTTAGGTTCAGGGTCAGGGTCAGGGTTAGGATTAGGGTTAGGGTTAGGTTCGGGGTTAGGGTTCGGGTTGGGGTAGGGTTTAGTTTTACTGTTAGAGTTAGGGTTCGGTTAAGTTTAGTGTTAGGGTTGGGGTTAGGGTTGGGGTTACGGTTAGGGTTAGGGTTAGGGTAGTGGTTAGGTTTAGGGTTAGGGTTAGGGTTAGGGTAGGGGTTAGGGTTAGTATTAGGGTTAGGGTTAGGTTTGGGGTTAGGGTTAGTGTTAGGGTAAGGGTTAGGGTTGAGTTATGGTTAGGGATAGGGTTAGGGTTTGGGATAGGGTTGTGGTTAGGGTTAGGGTTAGTGTCATGGTTAGGATTAGGGTAGTGTTAGGGTTGGGGTAGGGGTTAGGTTTAGGTTTAGGGTTAGGGTTGGGGTTAGGGTTAGGGTTGGGGTCAGGGTTAGGGTAAGGGTTAGTGTTAGGTTTAGGGTTGGGGTTAGGGTTAGGGTTAGGGTTGGGTTTAGGATCAGGTTTAGTGTTGGGGTTGGGGTTAGGGTTATGGTTAGGGTTGGGGTTGGGGTTAGGGTTAGGGTTAAGGTGAGAGTTAGGTTTAGGGTTGGGTTAGGGTGGGGTTAGGGTTAGGGTTAGGGTTAGGGTTAGGGTTGGGGTTAGGGTTAGGGTGGGGGTTAGTGTTGGGGTTAGGGTTAGGTTTAGGCTTAGTGTTAGGGTAGTGTTTAGTGTTAGGGTTAGGGTTAGGGTAGGGGTTAGGGTTAGGGTTAGGGTTTGGGCTGGGGTTCGGGTTAGCGTTAGGGTTAGGGTTAGGGTTGGGGTTAGGGTTAGCGTT
>NC_139475.1:2675000-2680000 GCF_057233095.1 Heloderma suspectum
GGGTCAGGGTTAGGGTAAGGGTTAGTGTGAGGTTTAGGGTTGGGGTTAGGGTTAGGGTTAGGGTTGGGTTTAGGATTAGGTTTAGTGTTGGGGTTGGGGTTAGGGTTATGGTTAGGGTTGGGGTTGGGGTTAGGGTTAGGGTTAAGGTGAGAGTTAGGTTTAGGGTTGGGTTAGGGTGGGGTTAGGGTTAGGGTTAGGGTTAGGGTTAGGGTTGGGGTTAGGGTTAGGGTGGGGGTTAGTGTTGGGGTTAGGGTTAGGTTTAGGCTTAGTGTTAGGGTAGTGTTTAGTGTTAGGGTTAGGGTTAGGGTAGGGGTTAGGGTTAGGGTTAGGGTTTGGGCTGGGGTTCGGTTTAGGGTTAGGGTTAGGGTTAGGGTTGGGGTTAGGCTTATCGTTAGGGTTAGGTTTGGGTTTAGGGTTAGTGTTAGTGTTAGGGATGGATTTAGGGTTAGTGTCTCGGTTAGGGTTAGGGTTAGGGTTGGGGTTAGGGTTGGGGTTAGGGTTGACTAAGGGTTAGGGTTAGGGTTAGGGTTAGGGTTAGGGTTAGGGTTAAGTTCAGGGTCAGGGTTAGGGTTCAGGTTAGGTTTAGGGTCGGGGTTAGGGTTGGGGTTAGGGTTTGGGTTGGGTTAGGGTTGGTGTTAGTATTAGGGTTAGGGTTGGGTTGAGTTTAGGGTTAGGGGTAGGGTAGGGTTAGGGTTGAGGTTAGGGTTAGGGATATGGTTAGGGTTCGGTTTGGGGTTAGGGTTAGTGTTAGGGTTAGGGTTGGATTTAGGGTTAGGGTCAGGTTTAGGGATAGGGTTAGGGTTGGGGTTCGGGTTAGGGTTAGGGTTTGGGTTAGGGTTAGGGTTAGGGTTAGGGTTGGGGTTAGGGTTAGCGTTAGGGTTAGGTTTGGGGTTAGGGTTAGTGTTAGGGTTAGGGTTGGATTTAGGGTTAGGGTCTGGGTTAGGGTTAGGGTTAGGGTTGGGGTTAGGGTTAGGGTTAGGGTTGAGTTAGGGTTAGGGTTAGGGTTAGGATTAGGGTTGGGGTTACGGTTCGGGTTGGGGTTACGGTTCAGGTTGGTTATGGTTGGTGTTAGTGTTAGGGTTAGGGTTGGGTTAAGTTTAGGGTTAGGGTTAGGGTAGGGTTAGGGTTGGGGTTAGGGTTAGGGTTAGGGTTAGGGTTAGGTTTGGGGTCAGGGTTAGGGTAAGGGTTAGTGTTAGGTTTAGGGTTGGGGTTACGGTTAGGGTTAGTGTTAGGGTTAGGGTTTGTGGTTAGCATTAGGTTTAGTGTTGGGGTTGGGGTTAGAATAAGGGTTAGGGTTATGGTTAGGGTTAGGGTTGGGGTCAGGGTTAGGGTTAGGGTTAGGGTTAGGGTTGGGGTAGGGGTTAGGGTTAGGGTTGGGGTTAGGGTTAGGGTTAGGGTTAGGTTTGGGGTCAGGGATAGGGTTAGGGTTAGGGTTAAGCTTGGGGTTAGGGTTAGGGTTAGGGTTGTGGTTAGGGTTAGTGTTAGGGTTAGGGTTGGATTAAGGGTTAGGGTCTGGGTTAGGGTTAAGGTTAGGGTTGGATTTAGGGTTAGGGTCTGGGTTAGGGTTAGGGTTAGGGTTAAGCTTGTGGTTAGGGTTAGGGTTAGGGTTAGGGTTGTGGTTAGGGTTAGGGTTAGGGATAGGGATAGGGATAGGGTTAGGGTCAGTGTCAGGGTCAGGGTTAGGGTTAGGGTTAGGGTCGGGGTTAGGGTTCGGGTTGGGGTAGAGGTTAGGTTTAGTGTTAGGGTTAGGGTTGGGTTAAGTTTAGGGTTATGGTTAGGGTTAGGGTTGGTGTTAGGGTTGGGTTTAGTGTTGACGTTAGGGTTAGGGTTAGGGTTAGGGTAGTGTTTAGGGTTAGGGTTAGGGTTAGGTTTGGGGTTAGGGTTAGGTTTAGGGTTAGGGTTAATGTTAGGGTTAGGGTTGGATTTAGTTTTAGGGTCTGGGTTAGGGTTAGGGTTGGGGTTAGGGTTAGGGTTAGGGTTGAGTTATGGTTAGGGGTAGGGTTAGGGTTTGGGTTAGGGTTAGGGTTAAGGTTGTGTTTAGGGTTAAGTTTAGGGGCAGGGTTATGGTTAGGGTAGGGTTAGGGTTGGGGTAGGGGTTAAGTTTAGGGTTAGGGTTAGGTTTGGGGTTAGGGTTAGGGTTAGGGTTAGGTTCAGGGTCAGGGTCAGGGTTAGGATTAGGGTTAGGGTTAGGTTCGGGGTTAGGGTTCGGGTTGGGGTAGGGTTTAGGTTTACTGTTAGAGTTAGGGTTCGGTTAAGTTTAGTGTTAGGGTTGGGGTTAGGGTTGGGGTTACGGTTAGGGTTAGGGTTAGGGTAGTGGTTAGGTTTAGGGTTAGGGTTAGGGTTAGGGTAGGGGTTAGGGTTAGTATTAGGGTTAGGGTTAGGTTTGGGGTTAGGGTTAGTGTTAGGGTAAGGGTTAGGGTTGAGTTATGGTTAGGGATAGGGTTAGGGTTTGGGATAGGGTTGTGGTTAGGGTTAGGGTTAGTGTCATGGTTAGGATTAGGGTAGTGTTAGGGTTGGGGTAGGGGTTAGGTTTAGGTTTAGGGTTAGGGTTGGGGTTAGGGTTAGGGTTGGGGTCAGGGTTAGGGTAAGGGTTAGTGTTAGGTTTAGGGTTGGGGTTAGGGTTAGGGTTAGGGTTGGGTTTAGGATTAGGTTTAGTGTTGGGGTTGGGGTTAGGGTTATGGTTAGGGTTGGGGTTGGGGTTAGGGTTAGGGTTAAGGTGAGAGTTAGGTTTAGGGTTGGGTTAGGGTGGGGTTAGGGTTAGGGTTAGGGTTAGGGTTAGGGTTGGGGTTAGGGTTAGGGTGGGGGTTAGTGTTGGGGTTAGGGTTAGGTTTAGGCTTAGTGTTAGGGTAGTGTTTAGTGTTAGGGTTAGGGTTAGGGTAGGGGTTAGGGTTAGGGTTAGGGTTTGGGCTGGGGTTCGGGTTAGCGTTAGGGTTAGGGTTAGGGTTGGGGTTAGGGTTAGCGTTAGGGTTAGGTTTGGGTTTAGGGTTAGTGTTAGGGTTAGGGATGGATTTAGGGTTAGTGTCTGGGTTAGGGTTAGGGTTAGGGTTGGGGTTAGGGTTGGGGTTAGGGTTGACTAAGGGTTAGGGTTAGGGTTAGGGTTGGGGTTAGGGTTAGCGTTAGGGTTAGGTTTGGGTTTAGGGTTAGTGTTAGGGTTAGGGATGGATTTAGGGTTAGTGTCTGGGTTAGGGTTAGGGTTAGGGTTGGGGTCAGGGTTAAGATTAGGGTTAGGGTTAGGGTTAGGGTTAGTGTTAGGGTTAGGGTTGGGTTAAGTTTAGTGTTAGGGTTGGGGTTAGGGTTGGTGTCAGGGTTAGGGTTAGGGTAGTGGTTAGGTTTAGGGTTAGGGTTAGGGTTAGGGTTAGGGTTAGGGTTAGGGTAGGGGTTAGGGTTAGGGTTAGGGTTAGAGTTAGGGTTGTGGTTAGGGTTAAGTTTAGGGGCAGGGTTAGGGTTAGGTTAGTGTTACGGTTTGGGTAGGGCTCAGGTTTAGGGTTAGGGTTAGGGTTGGGGATAGGGTTAGGGTTAGGGTTAGGGTTAGGGTTAGGGTTGGGGTCAGGGTTAGGGTAAGGGTTAGTGTTAGGTTTAGGGTTGGGGTTAGGGCTAGGGTTAGGGTTAGGGTTGGGGTTAGGATTAGGTTTAGTGTTGGGTTTGGGGTTAGGGTTAGGGTTAGGGTTAGGGTTGTGGTCAGGGTCAGGGTTAGGGTTCGGGTTAGGTTTAGGGTCGGGGTTAGGGTTGGGGTTAGGGTTAGGGTTAGGGTTGGGGTTAGGGTTGGGGTTAGGGTTAGGGTTGGGGTTAGGATCGGGGTTAGGGTTCGGGTTGGGGTCAGGGTTAGGGTAAGGGTTAGTGTTAGGTTTAGGGTTGGGGTTAGGGCTAGGGTTAGGGTTAGGGTTGGGGTTAGGATTAGGTTTAGTGTTGGGTTTGGGGTTAGGGTTAGGGTTATGGTTAGGGTTAGGGTTGTGGTCAGGGTCAGGGTTAGGGTTCGGGTTAGGTTTAGTGTCGGGGTTAGGGTTGGGGTTAGGGTTAGGGTTAGGGTTAGGGTTAGGTTTGGGGTTAGGGTTAGGGTTAGGGTTAGGTTTGGGTTTAGGGTTAATGTTAGGGTTAGGGTTGGATTAAGTTTTAGGGTCTGGGTTAGGGTTAGGGTTTGGGTTAGGGTTAGGGTTAGGGTTGTGTTAGGGTTGGGGTAGGGGTTAGGGTTAGGGTTACGGTTGGGGTCAGGTTTAGGGTAAGGGTTAGTGTTAGGTTTAGGGTTGGGGTTAGGGATAGGGTTATGGTTTGTGGTTAGGATTAGGTTTCGTGTTGGGGTTGGGGTTAGGGTTAGGGTTATGGTTAGGGTTAGGGTTGGGGTCAGGGTTAGGGTTAGGGTTAGGGTTAGTGTTAGGTTTATGGTTGGGGTTAGGGTTAGTATTAGGTTTAAGGTTGGGGTCGGGGTTAGGGTTAGGGTTAGGGTTGGGGATAGGGTTAGGGTTAAGGTTAGGGTTAGGGTTAGGGTTGGGTTAGGGTTGGGTTAGGGTTAGGGTTAGGTTTAGTGTTGGGGTTCGGGTTAGGTTTAGTCTTGGGGTTGGGGTTAGGGTAGGGTTAGGGTTAGGGTAGGGTTAGGGTTAGGGTTGGAGTTAGGGTTAGGGTTAGGGTTAGGGTTAGGGTTAGGTTTTGGGTTAGGGTTAGGGTTAGGGGTAGGGTCGGGGTTAGGGTTAGGGTTGGGGTTAGTGTTGGGGTTAGGGTTAGGTTTAGGCTTAGTGTTAGGGTAGTGTTTAGGGTTAGGGTAGGGGTTAGGGTTAGGGTTAGGTTTGGGGTCAGGGTTAGGGTTAGGGTTAGGGTTAGGGTTGGGGTTAGGTTTAGCGTTAGGGTTAGGTTTGGGGTTAGGGTTAGTGTTAGGGTTAGGGTTGGATTTAGGGTTAGGGTCTGGGTTAGGGTTAGGGTTAGGGTTAGGTTTGGGGTTAGGGTTAATGTTAGGGTTAGGGTTGGATTTAGTTTTAGGGTCTGGGTTAGGGTTAGGGTTGGGGTTAGGG
>NC_139475.1:2685000-2692500 GCF_057233095.1 Heloderma suspectum
GGGTTAGGGTTAGGGTTAGGGTTAGGTTTGGGGTTAGGGTTAATGTTAGGGTTAGGGTTGGATTTAGTTTTAGGGTCTGGGTTAGGGTTAGGGTTGGGATTAGGGTTAGGGTTAGGGTTGAGTTATGGTTAGAGGTAGGGTTAGGGTTTGGGTTAGGGTTAGGGTTAGGGTTGTGTTAGGGTTGGGGTAGGGGTTAGGGTTAGGGTTACGGTTGGGGTCAGGTTTAGGGTAAGGGTTAGTGTTAGGTTTAGGGTTGGGGTTAGGGATAGGGTTATGGTTTGTGGTTAGGATTAGGTTTCGTGATGGGGTTGGGGTTAGGGTTAGGGTTAGGGTTATGGTTAGGGTTAGGGTTGGGGTCAGGGTTAGGGTTAGGGTTAGGGTTAGTGTTAGGTTTATGGTTGGGGTTAGGGTTAGTATTAGGTTTAAGGTTGGGGTCGGGGTTAGGGTTAGGGTTAGGGTTAGGGTTGGGGATATGGTTAGGGTTAAGGTTAGGGTTAGGGTTAGGGTTGGGTTAGGGTTGGGTGAGGGTTAGGGTTAGGTTTAGTGTTGGGGTTCGGGTTAGGTTTAGTCTTGGGGTTGGGGTTAGGGTAGGGTTAGGGTTAGGGTAGGGTTAGGGTTAGGGTTGGGGTTAGGGTTAGGGTTAGGGTTAGGGTCAGGTTTTGGGTTAGGGTTAGGGTTAGGGGTAGGGTCGGGGTTAGGGTTAGGGTTGGGGTTAGTGTTGGGGTTAGGGTTAGGTTTAGGCTTAGTGTTAGGGTAGTGTTTAGGGTTAGGGTTAGGGTTAGGGTAGGGGTTAGGGTTAGGGTTAGGTTTGGGGTCAGGGTTAGGGTTAGGGTTAGGGTTAGGGTTGGGGTTAGGTTTAGCGTTAGGGTTAGGTTTGGGGATAGGGTTAGTGTTAGGGTTAGGTTTGGATTTAGGGTTAGGGTCTGGGTTAGGGTTAGGGTTAGGTTTGGGGTTAGGGTTAATGTTAGTGTTAGGGTTGGATTTAGTTTTAGGGTCTGGGTTAGGGTTAGGGTTGGGGTTAGGGTTAGGGTTGAATTATGGTTAGGGGTAGGGTTAGGGTTTGGGTTAGGGTTAGGGTTAGGGTTGTGTTAGGGTTGGGGTTAGGGTTGGGGTCAGGGTTAGGGTAAGGGTTAGTGTGAGGTTTAGGGTTGGGGTTAGGGTTAGGGTTAGGGTTGGGTTTAGGATTAGGTTTAGTGTTGGGGTTGGGGTTAGGGTTATGGTTAGGGTTGGGGTTGGGGTTAGGGTTAGGGTTAAGGTGAGAGTTAGGTTTAGGGTTGGGTTAGGGTGGGGTTAGGGTTAGGGTTAGGGTTAGGGTTAGGGTTGGGGTTAGGGTTAGGGTGGGGGTTAGTGTTGGGGTTAGGGTTAGGTTTAGGCTTAGTGTTAGGGTAGTGTTTAGTGTTAGGGTTAGGGTTAGGGTAGGGGTTAGGGTTAGGGTTAGGGTTTGGGCTGGGGTTCGGGTTAGGGTTAGGGTTAGGGTTAGGGTTGGGGTTAGGCTTATCGTTAGGGTTAGGTTTGGGTTTAGGGTTAGTGTTAGTGTTAGGGATGGATTTAGGGTTAGTGTCTCGGTTAGGGTTAGGGTTAGGGTTGGGGTTAGGGTTGGGGTTAGTGTTGACGTTAGGGTTAGGGTTAGGGTTAGGGTAGTGTTTAGGGTTAGGGTTAGGGTTAGGTTTGGGGTTAGGGTTAGGTTTAGGGTTAGGGTTAATGGTTAGGGGTAGGGTTAGGGTTTGGGTTAGGGTTAGGGTTAGGGTTGTGTTTAGGGTTAAGTTTAGGGGCAGGGTTATGGTTAGGGTAGGGTTAGGGTTGGGGTAGGGGTTAAGTTTAGGGTTAGGGTTAGGTTTGGGGTTAGGGTTAGGGTTAGGGTTAGGTTCAGGGTCAGGGTCAGGGTTAGGATTAGGGTTAGGGTTAGGTTCGGGGTTAGGGTTCGGGTTGGGGTAGGGTTTAGGTTTACTGTTAGAGTTAGGGTTGGGTTAAGTTTAGTGTTAGGGTTGGGGTTAGGGTTGGTGTTAGGGTTAGGGTTAGGGTTAGGGTAGTGGTTAGGTTTAGGGTTAGGGTTAGGGTTAGGGTAGGGGTTAGGGTTAGTATTAGGGTTAGGGTTAGGTTTGGGGTTAGGGTTAGTGTTAGGGTAAGGGTTAGGGTTGAGTTATGGTTAGGGATAGGGTTAGGGTTTGGGATAGGGTTGTGGTTAAGGTTAGGGTTAGTGTCATGGTTAGGATTAGGGTAGTGTTAGGGTTGGGGTAGGGGTTAGGTTTAGGTTTAGGGTTAGGGTTGGGGTTAGGGTTAGGGTTAGGGTTGGGGTCAGGGTTAGGGTAAGGGTTAGTGTTAGGTTTAGGGTTGGGGTTAGGGTTAGGGTTAGGGTTGGGTTTAGGATTAGGTTTAGTGTTGGGGTTGGGGTTAGGGTTATGGTTAGGGTTGGGGTTGGGGTTAGGGTTAGGGTTAAGGTGAGAGTTAGGTTTAGGGTTGGGTTAGGGTGGGGTTAGGGCTAGGGTTAGGGTTAGGGTTAGGGTTGGGGTTAGGGTTAGGGTGGGGGTTAGTGTTGGGGTTAGGGTTAGGTTTAGGCTTAGTGTTAGGGTAGTGTTTAGTGTTAGGGTTAGGGTTAGGGTAGGGGTTAGGGTTAAGGTTAGGGTTTGGGCTGGGGTTCGGGTTAGCGTTAGGGTTAGGGTTAGGGTTGGGGTTAGGGTTAGCGTTAGGGTTAGGTTTGGGTTTAGGGTTAGTGTTAGGGTTAGGGTTAGGGTTAGGGTTGGGGTTAGGGTTAGGGTGGGGGTTAGTGTTGGGGTTAGGGTTAGGTTTAGGCTTAGTGTTAGGGTAGTGTTTAGTGTTAGGGTTAGGGTTAGGGTAGGGGTTAGGGTTAGGGTTAGGGTTTGGGCTGGGGTTCGGGTTATCGTTAGGGTTAGGGTTAGGGTTGGGGTTAGGGTTAGCGTTAGGGTTAGGTTTGGGTTTAGGGTTAGTGTTAGGGTTAGGGATGGATTTAGGGTTAGTGTCTGGGTTAGGGTTAGGGTAGGGTTGGGGTCAGGGTTAAGATTAGGGTTAGGGTTAGGGTTAGGGTTAGTGTTAGGGTTAGGGTTGGGTTAAGTTTAGTGTTAGGGTTGGGGTTAGGGTTGGTGTTAGGGTTAGGGTTAGGGTAGTGGTTAGGTTTAGGGTTAGGGTTAGGGTTAGGGTTAGGGTTAGGGTTAGGGTTAGGGTTAGGGTAGGGGTTAGGGTTAGGGTTAGGGTTAGAGTTAGGGTTGTGGTTAGGGTTAAGTTTAGGGGCAGGGTTAGGGTTAGGTTAGTGTTACGGTTTGGGTAGGGCTCAGGTTTAGGGTTAGGGTTAGGGTTGGGGATAGGGTTAGGGTTAGGGTTAGGGTTAGGGTTAGGGTTAGGGTTAGGGTTAGGGTTGGGGTCAGGGTTAGGGTAAGGGTTAGTGTTAGGTTTAGGGTTGGGGTTAGGGCTAGGGTTAGGGTTAGGGTTGGGGTTAGGATTAGGTTTAGTGTTGGGTTTGGGGTTAGGGTTAGGGTTAGGGTTAGGGTTGTGGTCAGGGTCAGGGTTAGGGTTCGGGTTAGGTTTAGGGTCGGGGTTAGGGTTGGGGTTAAGGTTAGGGTTAGGGTTAGGGTTGGGGTTAGGTTTGGGGTTAGGGTTAGGGTTGGGGTTAGGATCGGGGTTAGGGTTCGGGTTGGGGTCAGGGTTAGGGTAAGGGTTAGTGTTAGGTTTAGGGTTGGGGTTAGGGCTAGGGTTAGGGTTAGGGTTGGGGTTAGGATTAGGTTTAGTGTTGGGTTTGGGGTTAGGGTTAGCGTTATGGTTAGGGTTAGGGTTGTGGTCAGGGTCAGGGTTAGGGTTCGGGTTAGGTTTAGTGTCGGGGTTAGGGTTGGGGTTAGGGTTAGGGTTAGGGTTAGGGTTAGGTTTGGGGTTAGGGTTAGGGTTAGGGTTAGGTTTGGGGTTAGGGTTAATGTTAGGGTTAGGGTTGGATTAAGTTTTAGGGTCTGGGTTAGGGTTAGGGTTGGGGTTAGGGTTAGGGTTAGGGTTGAGTTATGGTTAGGGGTAGGGTTAGGGTTTGGGCTAGGGTTAGGGTTAGGGTTGTGTTAGGGTTGGGGTAGGGGTTAGGGTTAGCGTTACGGTTGGGGTCAGGTTTAGGGTAAAGGTTAGTGTTAGGTTTAGGGTTGGGGTTAGGGATAGGGTTATGGTTTGTGGTTAGGATTAGGTTTCGTGTTGGGGTTGGGGTTAGGGTTAGGGTTATGGTTAGGGTTAGGGTTGGGGTCAGGGTTAGGGTTAGGGTTAGGGTTAGTGTTAGGTTTATGGTTGGGGTTAGGGTTAGTATTAGGTTTAAGGTTGGGGTCGGGGTTAGGGTTAGGGTTAGGGTTAGGGTTGGGGATAGGGTTAGGGTTAAGGTTAGGGTTAGGGTTAGGGTTGGGTTAGGGTTGGGTTAGGGTTAGGGTTAGGTTTAGTGTTGGGGTTCGGGTTAGGTTTAGTCTTGGGGTTGGGGTTAGGGTAGGGTTAGGGTTAGGGTAGGGTTAGGGATAGGGTTGGAGTTAGGGTTAGGGTTAGGGTTAGGGTTAGGGTTAGGGTTAGGTTTTGGGTTAGGGTTAGGGTTAGGGGTAGGGTCGGGGTTAGGGTTAGGGTTGGGGTTAGTGTTGGGGTTAGGGTTAGGTTTAGGCTTAGTGTTAGTGTAGTGTTTAGGGTTAGGGTTAGGGTTAGGGTAGGGGTTAGGGTTAGGGTTAGGTTTGGGGTCAGGGTTAGGGTTAGGGTTAGGGTTAGGGTTGGGGTTAGGTTTAGCGTTAGGGTTAGGTTTGGGGTTAGGGTTAGTGTTAGGGTTAGGGTTGGATTTAGGGTTAGGGTCTGGGTTAGGGTTAGGGTTAGGGTTAGGTTTGGGGTTAGGGTTAATGTTAGGGTTAGGGTTGGATTTAGTTTTAGGGTCTGGGTTAGGGTTAGGGTTGGGGTTAGGGTTAGGGTTGAGTTATGGTTAGGGGTAGGGTTAGGGTTTGGGTTAGGGTTAGGGTTGTGTTAGGGTTGGGGTAGGGGTTAGGGTTAGGGTTACGGTTGGGGTCAGGGTTAGGGTAAGGGTTAGTGTTAGGTTTAGGGTTGGGGTTAGGGATAGGGTTAGGGTTTGTGGTTAGGATTTGGTTTAGTGTTGGGGTTGGGGTTAGGGTTAGGTTTATGGTTAGGGTTAGGGTTGGGGTCAGGGTAGGGTTAGGGTTAGTGTTAGGTTTATGGTTGGGGTTAGGGTTAGGATTAGGTTTAAGGTTGGGGTTGGGGTTAGGGTTAGGGTTAGGGTTAGGGTTAGGGTTGAGGATAGGGTTAGGGTTAAGGTTAGGGTTAGGGTTAGGGTTGTGTTAGGGTTGGGGTAGGGGTAGGGTTAGGGTTAGTGTTGGGGTTCGGGTTAGGTTTAGTGTTGGGGTTGGGGTTAGGGTAGGGTTAGGGATAAGCTTGGGGTTAGGGTTAGGGATAGGGTTGTGGTTAGGGTTAGGGTTAGGGTTTGGGATAGGGTTAGGGTCAGGGTCAGGGTCAGGGTTAGGGTTAGGGTTAGGGTCGGGGTTAGGGTTCGGGTTGGGGTAGAGGTTAGGGTTAGTGTTAGGTTAGGGTTGGGTTAAGTTTAGGGTTAGGGTTAGGGTTAGGGTTGGTGTTAGGGTTGGGTTTAGTGTTGACGTTAAGGTTAGGGTTAGGGTTAGGGTTAGGGTAGTGGTTAGGGTTAGGGTTAGGGTTAGGGTTAGGTTTGGGGTTAGGGTTAGGGTTAGGGTTAGGTTTGGGGTTAGGGTTAATGTTAGGGTTAGGGTTGGATTTAGTTTTAGGGTCTGGGTTAGGGTTAGGGTTGGGGTTAGGGTTAGGGTTAGGGTTGAGTTATGGTTAGGGGTAGGGTTAGGGTTTGGGTTAGGGTTAGGGTTAGGGTTGTGTTAGGGTTGGGGTAGGGGTTAGGGTTAGGTTTACGGTTGGGGTCAGGTTTAGGGTAAGGGTTAGTGTTAGGTTTAGGGTTGGGGTTAGGGATAGGGTTAGGGTTTGTGGTTAGGATTAGGTTTAGTGTTGGGGTTGGGGTTAGGGTTAGGGTTATGGTTAGGGTTAGGGTTGGGGTCAGCGTTAGGGTTAGGGTTAGGGTTAGGGTTAGTGTTAGGTTTATGGTTGGGGTTAGGGTTAGTATTAGGTTTAAGGTTGGGGTCGGGGTTAGGGTTAGGGTTAGGGTTAGGGTTAGGGTGGGGGTTAGTGTTGGGGTTAGGGTTAGGTTTAGTCTTAGTGTTAGGGTAGTGTTTAGTGTTAGGGTTAGGGTTAGGGTAGGGCTTAGGGTTAAGGTTAGGGTTTGGGCTGGGGTTCGGGTTAGCGTTAGGGTTAGGGTTAGGGTTGGGGTTAGGGTTAGCGTTAGGGTTAGGTTTGGGTTTAGGGTTAGTGTTAGGGTTAGGGTTAGGGTTAGGGTTAGGGTTGGGGTTAGGGTTAGGGTGGGGGTTAGTGTTGGGGTTAGGGTTAGGTTTAGGCTTAGTGTTAGGGTAGTGTTTAGTGTTAGGGTTAGGGTTAGGGTAGGGGTTAGGGTTAGGGTTAGGGTTTGGGCTGGGGTTCGGGTTATCGTTAGGGTTAGGGTTAGGGTTGGGGTTAGGGTTAGCGTTAGGGTTAGGTTTGGGTTTAGGGTTAGTGTTAGGGTTAGGGATGGATTTAGGGTTAGTGTCTGGGTTAGGGTTAGGGTTAGGGTTGGGGTCAGGGTTAAGATTAGGGTTAGGGTTAGGGTTAGGGTTAGTGTTAGGGTTAGGGTTGGGTTAAGTTTAGTGTTAGGGTTGGGGTTAGGGTTGGTGTTAGGGTTAGGGTTAGGGTAGTGGTTAGGTTTAGGGTTAGGGTTAGGGTTAGGGTTAGGGTTAGGGTAGGGGTTAGGGTTAGGGTTAGGGTTAGAGTTAGGGTTGTGGTTAGGGTTAAGTTTAGGGGCAGGGTTAGGGTTAGGTTAGTGTTACGGTTTGGGTAGGGCTCAGGTTTAGGGTTAGGGTTAGGGTTGGGGATAGGGTTAGGGTTAGGGTTAGGGTTAGGGTTAGGGTTGGGGTCAGGGTTAGGGTAAGGGTTAGTGTTAGGTTTAGGGTTGGGGTTAGGGCTAGGGTTAGGGTTAGGGTTGGGGTTAGGATTAGGTTTAGTGTTGGGTTTGGGGTTAGGGTTAGGGTTAGGGTTAGGGTTGTGGTCAGGGTCAGGGTTAGGGTTCGGGTTAGGTTTAGGGTCGGGGTTAGGGTTGGGGTTAGGGTTAGGGTTAGGGTTAGGGTTGGGGTTAGGGTTGGGGTTAGGGTTAGGGTTGGGGTTAGGATCGGGGTTAGGGTTCGGGTTGGGGTCAGGGTTAGGGTAAGGGTTAGTGTTAGGTTTAGGGTTGGGGTTAGGGCTAGGGTTAGGGTTAGGGTTGGGGTTAGGATTAGGTTTAGTGTTGGGTTTGGGGTTAGGGTTAGGGTTATGGTTAGGGTTAGGGTTGTGGTCAGGGTCAGGGTTAGGGTTCGGGTTAGGTTTAGTGTCGGGGTTAGGGTTGGGGTTAGGGTTAGGGTTAGGGTTAGGGTTAGGTTTGGGGTTAGGGTTAGGGTTAGG
>NC_139475.1:2697500-2702500 GCF_057233095.1 Heloderma suspectum
TAGTGGTGGGGTTGGGGTTAGGGTTAGGTTTATGGTTAGGGTTAGGGTTGGGGTCAGGGTTAGGGTTAGGGTTAGTGTTAGGTTTATGGTTGGGGTTAGGGTTAGGATTAGGTTTAAGGTTGGGGTTGGGGTTAGGGTTAGGGTTAGGGTTAGGGTTGGGGATAGGGTTAGGGTTAAGGTTAGGGTTAGGGTTAGGGTTGGGTTAGGGTTGGGGTAGGGGTAGGGTTAGGGTTAGTGTTGGGGTTCGGGTTAGGTTTAGTGTTGGGGTTGGGGTTAGGGTAGGGTTAGGGATAAGCTTGGGGTTAGGGTTAGGGATAGGGTTGTGGTTAGGGTTAGGGTTAGGGTTTGGGATAGGGTTAGGGTCAGGGTCAGGGTCAGGGTTAGGGTTAGGGTTAGGGTCGGGGTTAGGGTTCGAGTTGGGGTAGAGGTTAGGGTTAGTGTTAGGTTAGGGTTGGGTTAAGTTTAGAGTTAGGGTTAGGGTTGGTGTTAGGGTTGGGTTTAGTGTTGACGTTAAGGTTAGGGTTAGGGTTAGGGTTAGGGTAGTGGTTAGGGTTAGGGTTAGGGTTAGGGTTAGGTTTGGGGTTAGGGTTAGGGTTAGGGTTAGGTTTGGGGTTAGGGTTAGGGTTAGGGTTAGAGTTAGGGTTGTCGTTAGGGTTAAGTTTAGGGGCAGGGTTAGGGTTAGGTTAGTGTTACGGTTTGGGTAGGGCTCAGGTTTAGGTTTAGGGTTGGGGTTAGGGTTGGGGTTAGGGTTAGGGTTAGGGTTAGGATTAGGGTTGGGGTTAGGGTTGGGGTTAGGGTTAGGGTAGGGTTAGTGTCGGGGTTAGGGTTCGGGTTGGGGTCAGGGTTAGGGTAAGGGCTAGTGTTAGGTTTAGGGTTGGGGTTAGGGCTAGGGTTAGGGTTAGGGTTGGGGTTAGGATTAGGTTTAGTGTTGGGTTTGGGGTTAGGGTTAGGGTTAGGGTTAGGGTTATGGTTAGGGTTAGGGTTGTGGTCAGGGTCAGGGTTAGGGTTCGGGTTAGGTTTAGTGTCGGGCTTAGGGTTGGGGTTAGGGTTAGGGTTAGGGTTAGGGTTAGGTTTGGGGTTAGGGTTAGGGTTAGGGTTAGGTTTGGGGTTAGGGTTAATGTTAGGGTTAGGGTTGGATTTAGTTTTAGGGTCTGGGTTAGGGTTAGGGTTGGGATTAGGGTTAGGGTTAGGGTTGAGTTATGGTTAGAGGTAGGGTTAGGGTTTGGGTTAGGGTTAGGGTTAGGGTTGTGTTAGGGTTGGGGTAGGGGTTAGGGTTAGGGTTACGGTTGGGGTCAGGTTTAGGGTAAGGGTTAGTGTTAGGTTTAGGGTTGGGGTTAGGGATAGGGTTATGGTTTGTGGTTAGGATTAGGTTTCGTGATGGGGTTGGGGTTAGGGTTAGGGTTAGGGTTATGGTTAGGGTTAGGGTTGGGGTCAGGGTTAGGGTTAGGGTTAGGGTTAGTGTTAGTTTTATGGTTGGGGTTAGGGTTAGTATTAGGTTTAAGGTTGGTGTCGGGGTTAGGGTTAGGGTTAGGGTTAGGGTTGGGGATATGGTTAGGTTTAAGGTTAGGGTTAGGGTTAGGGTTGGGTCAGGGTTGGGTGAGGGTTAGGGTTAGGTTTAGTGTTCGGGTTCGGGTTAGGTTTAGTCTTGGGGTTGGGGTTAGGGTAGGGTTAGGGTTAGGGTAGGGTTAGGGTTAGGGTTGGGGTTAGGGTTAGGGTTAGGGTTAGGGTCAGGTTTTGGGTTAGGGTTAGGGTTAGGGGTAGGGTCGGGGTTAGGGTTAGGGTTGGGGTTAGTGTTGGGGTTAGGGTTAGGTTTAGGCTTAGTGTTAGGGTAGTGTTTAGGGTTAGGGTTAGGGTTAGGGTAGGGGTTAGGGTTAGGGTTAGGTTTGGGGTCAGGGTTAGGGTTAGGGTTAGGGTTAGGGTTGGGGTTAGGTTTAGCGTTAGGGTTAGGTTTGGGGATAGGGTTAGTGTTAGGGTTAGGTTTGGATTTAGGGTTAGGGTCTGGGTTAGGGTTAGGGTTAGGTTTGGGGTTAGGGTTAATGTTAGTGTTAGGGTTGGATTTAGTTTTAGGGTCTGGGTTAGGGTTAGGGTTGGGGTTAGGGTTAGGGTTGAATTATGGTTAGGGGTAGGGTTAGGGTTTGGGTTAGGGTTAGGGTTAGGGTTGTGTTAGGGTTGGGGTTAGGGTTGGGGTCAGGGTTAGGGTAAGGGTTAGTGTGAGGTTTAGGGTTGGGGTTAGGGTTAGGGTTAGGGTTGGGTTTAGGATTAGGTTTAGTGTTGGGGTTGGGGTTAGGGTTATGGTTAGGGTTGGGGTTAGGGTTAGGGTTAGGGTTAAGGTGAGAGTTAGGTTTAGGGTTGGGTTAGGGTGGGGTTAGGGTTAGGGTTAGGGTTAGGGTTAGGGTTGGGGTTAGGGTTAGGGTGGGGGTTAGTGTTGGGGTTAGGGTTAGGTTTAGGCTTAGTGTTAGGGTAGTGTTTAGTGTTAGGGTTAGGGTTAGGGTAGGGGTTAGGGTTAGGGTTAGGGTTTGGGCTGGGGTTCGGGTTAGGGTTAGGGTTAGGGTTAGGGTTGGGGTTAAGCTTATCGTTAGGGTTAGGTTTGGGTTTAGGGTTAGTGTTAGTGTTAGGGATGGATTTAGGGTTAGTGTCTCGGTTAGGGTTAGGGTTAGGGTTGGGGTTAGGGTTGGGGTTAGGGTTGACTAAGGGTTAGGGTTAGGGTTAGGGTTAGGGTTAGGGTTAAGGTCAGGGTCAGGGTTAGGGTTCAGGTTAGGTTTAGGGTCGGGGTTAGGGTTGGGGTTAGGGTTTGGGTTGGGTTAGGGTTGGTGTTAGTATTAGGGTTAGGGTTGGGTTAAGTTTAGGGTTAGGGGTAGGGTAGGGTTAGGGTTGGGGTTAGGGTTAGGGATATGGTTAGGGTTCGGTTTGGGGTTAGGGTTAGTGTTAGGGTTAGGGTTGGATTTAGGGTTAGGGTCAGGTTTAGGGATAGGGTTAGGGTTGGGGTTCGGGTTAGGGTTAGGGTTTGGGTTAGGGTTAGGGTTAGGGTTAGGGTTGGGGTTAGGGTTAGCGTTAGGGTTAGGTTTGGGGTTAGGGTTAGTGTTAGGGTTAGGGTTGGATTTAGGGTTAGGGTCTGGGTTAGGGTTAGGGTTAGGGTTGGGGTTAGGGTTAGGGTTAGGGTTGAGTTAGGGTTAGGGTTAGGGTTAGGATTAGGGTTGGGGTTACGGTTCGGGTTGGGGTTACGGTTCAGGTTGGTTATGGTTGGTGTTAGTGTTAGGGTTAGGGTTGGGTTAAGTTTAGGGTTAGGGTTAGGGTAGGGTTAGGGTTGGGGTTAGGGTTAGGGTTAGGGTTAGGTTTGGGGTCAGGGTTAGGGTAAGGGTTAGTGTTAGGTTTAGGGTTGGGGTTACGGTTAGGGTTAGTGTTAGGGTTAGGGTTTGTGGTTAGCATTAGGTTTAGTGTTGGGGTTGGGGTTAGAATAAGGGTTAGGGTTATGGTTAGGGTTAGGGTTGGGGTCAGGGTTAGGGTTAGGGTTAGGGTTAGGGTTGGGGTAGGGGTTAGGGTTAGGGTTGGGGTTAGGGTTAGGGTTAGGGTTAGGTTTGGGGTCAGGGATAGGGTTAGGGTTAGGGTTAGGGTTAAGCTTGGGGTTAGGGTTAGGGTTAGGGTTGTGGTTAGGGTTAGTGTTAGGGTTAGGGTAGGATTAAGGGTTAGGGTCTGGGTTAGGGTTAAGGTTAGGGTTGGATTTAGGGTTAGGGTCTGGGTTAGGGTTAGGGTTAGGGTTAAGCTTGTGGTTAGGGTTAGGGTTAGGGTTAGGGTTGTGGTTAGGGTTAGGGTTAGGGATAGGGATAGGGATAGGGTTAGGGTCAGTGTCAGGGTCAGGGTTAGGGTTAGGGTTAGGGTCGGGGTTAGGGTTCGGGTTGGGGTAGAGGTTAGGTTTAGTGTTAGGGTTAGGGTTGGGTTAAGTTTAGGGTTATGGTTAGGGTTAGGGTTGGTGTTAGGGTTGGGTTTAGTGTTGACGTTAGGGTTAGGGTTAGGGTTAGGGTAGTGTTTAGGGTTAGGGTTAGGGTTAGGTTTGGGGTTAGGGTTAGGTTTAGGGTTAGGGTTAATGTTAGGGTTAGGGTTGGATTTAGTTTTAGGGTCTGGGTTAGGGTTAGGGTTGGGGTTAGGGTTAGGGTTAGGGTTGAGTTATGGTTAGGGGTAGGGTTAGGGTTTGGGTTAGGGTTAGGGTTAGGGTTGTGTTTAGGGTTAAGTTTAGGGGCAGGGTTATGGTTAGGGTAGGGTTAGGGTTGGGGTAGGGGTTAAGTTTAGGGTTAGGGTTAGGTTTGGGGTTAGGGTTAGGGTTAGGGTTAGGTTCAGGGTCAGGGTCAGGGTTAGGATTAGGGTTAGGGTTAGGTTCGGGGTTAGGGTTCGGGTTGGGGTAGGGTTTAGTTTTACTGTTAGAGTTAGGGTTCGGTTAAGTTTAGTGTTAGGGTTGGGGTTAGGGTTGGGGTTACGGTTAGGGTTAGGGTTAGGGTAGTGGTTAGGTTTAGGGTTAGGGTTAGGGTTAGGGTAGGGGTTAGGGTTAGTATTAGGGTTAGGGTTAGGTTTGGGGTTAGGGTTAGTGTTAGGGTAAGGGTTAGGGTTGAGTTATGGTTAGGGATAGGGTTAGGGTTTGGGATAGGGTTGTGGTTAGGGTTAGGGTTAGTGTCATGGTTAGGATTAGGGTAGTGTTAGGGTTGGGGTAGGGGTTAGGTTTAGGTTTAGGGTTAGGGTTGGGGTTAGGGTTAGGGTTGGGGTCAGGGTTAGGGTAAGGGTTAGTGTTAGGTTTAGGGTTGGGGTTAGGGTTAGGGTTAGGGTTGGGTTTAGGATTAGGTTTAGTGTTGGGGTTGGGGTTAGGGTTATGGTTAGGGTTGGGGTTGGGGTTAGGGTTAGGGTTAAGGTGAGAGTTAGGTTTAGGGTTGGGTTAGGGTGGGGTTAGGGTTAGGGTTAGGGTTAGGGTTAGGGTTGGGGTTAGGGTTAGGGTGGGGGTTAGTGTTGGGGTTAGG
>NC_139475.1:2710000-2715000 GCF_057233095.1 Heloderma suspectum
GTTGGGGTTAGGGTTAGGTTTAGGCTTAGTGTTAGGGTAGTGTTTAGGGTTAGGGTTAGGGTTAGGGTAGGGGTTAGGGTTAGGGTTAGGTTTGGGGTCAGGGTTAGGGTTAGGGTTAGGGTTAGGGTTGGGGTTAGGTTTAGCGTTAGGGTTAGGTTTGGGGTTAGGGTTAGTGTTAGGGTTAGGTTTGGATTTAGGGTTAGGGTCTGGGTTAGGGTTAGGGTTAGGTTTGGGGTTAGGGTTAATGTTAGTGTTAGGGTTGGATTTAGTTTTAGGGTCTGGGTTAGGGTTATGGTTGGGGTTAGGGTTAGGGTTGAATTATGGTTAGGGGTAGGGTTAGGGTTTGGGTTAGGGTTAGGGTTAGGGTTGTGTTAGGGTTGGGGTAGGGGTTAGGGTTAGGGTTACGGTTGGGGTCAGGGTTAGGGTAAGGGTTAGTGTTAGGTTTAGGGTTGGGGTTAGGGATAGGGTTAGGGTTTGTGGTTAGGATTTGGTTTAGTGGTGGGGTTGGGGTTAGGGTTAGGTTTATGGTTAGGGTTAGGGTTGGGGTCAGGGTTAGGGTTAGGGTTAGTGTTAGGTTTATGGTTGGGGTTAGGGTTAGGATTAGGTTTAAGGTTGGGGTTGGGGTTAGGGTTAGGGTTAGGGTTAGGGTTGGGGATAGGGTTAGGGTTAAGGTTAGGGTTAGGGTTAGGGTTGGGTTAGGGTTGGGGTAGGGGTAGGGTTAGGGTTAGTGTTGGGGTTCGGGTTAGGTTTAGTGTTGGGGTTGGGGTTAGGGTAGGGTTAGGGATAAGCTTGGGGTTAGGGTTAGGGATAGGGTTGTGGTTAGGGTTAGGGTTAGGGTTTGGGATAGGGTTAGGGTCAGGGTCAGGGTCAGGGTTAGGGTTAGGGTTAGGGTCGGGGTTAGGGTTCGAGTTGGGGTAGAGGTTAGGGTTAGTGTTAGGTTAGGGTTGGGTTAAGTTTAGAGTTAGGGTTAGGGTTGGTGTTAGGGTTGGGTTTAGTGTTGACGTTAAGGTTAGGGTTAGGGTTAGGGTTAGGGTAGTGGTTAGGGTTAGGGTTAGGGTTAGGGTTAGGTTTGGGGTTAGGGTTAGGGTTAGGGTTAGGTTTGGGGTTAGGGTTAGGGTTAGGGTTAGAGTTAGGGTTGTGGTTAGGGTTAAGTTTAGGGGCAGGGTTAGGGTTAGGTTAGTGTTACGGTTTGGGTAGGGCTCAGGTTTAGGTTTAGGGTTGGGGTAAGGGTTGGGGTTAGGGTTAGGGTTAGGGTTAGGGTTAGGGTTGGGGTTAGGGTTGGGGTTAGGGTTAGGGTAGGGTTAGTGTCGGGGTTAGGGTTCGGGTTGGGGTCAGGGTTAGGGTAAGGGCTAGTGTTAGGTTTAGGGTTGGGGTTAGGGCTAGGGTTAGGGTTAGGGTTGGGGTTAGGATTAGGTTTAGTGTTGGGTTTGGGGTTAGGGTTAGGGTTAGGGTTATGGTTAGGGTTAGGGTTGTGGTCAGGGTCAGGGTTAGGGTTCGGGTTAGGTTTAGTGTCGGGCTTAGGGTTGGGGTTAGGGTTAGGGTTAGGGTTAGGGTTAGGTTTGGGGTTAGGGTTAGGGTTAGGGTTAGGTTTGGGGTTAGGGTTAATGTTAGGGTTAGGGTTGGATTTAGTTTTAGGGTCTGGGTTAGGGTTAGGGTTGGGATTAGGGTTAGGGTTAGGGTTGAGTTATGGTTAGAGGTAGGGTTAGGGTTTGGGTTAGGGTTAGGGTTAGGGTTGTGTTAGGGTTGGGGTAGGGGTTAGGGTTAGGGTTACGGTTGGGGTCAGGTTTAGGGTAAGGGTTAGTGTTAGGTTTAGGGTTGGGGTTAGGGATAGGGTTATGGTTTGTGGTTAGGATTAGGTTTCGTGATGGGGTTGGGGTTAGGGTTAGGGTTAGGGTTAGGGTTATGGTTAGGGTTAGGGTTGGGGTCAGGGTTAGGGTTAGGGTTAGGGTTAGTGTTAGGTTTATGGTTGGGGTTAGGGTTAGTATTAGGTTTAAGGTTGGGGTCGGGGTTAGGGTTAGGGTTAGGGTTAGGGTTGGGGATATGGTTAGGGTTAAGGTTAGGGTTAGGGTTAGGGTTGGGTTAGGGTTGGGTGAGGGTTAGGGTTAGGTTTAGTGTTGGGGTTCGGGTTAGGTTTAGTCTTGGGGTTGGGGTTAGGGTAGGGTTAGGGTTAGGGTAGGGTTAGGGTTAGGGTTGGGGTTAGGGTTAGGGTTAGGGTTAGGGTTAGGTTTTGGGTTAGGGTTAGGGTTAGGGGTAGGGTCGGGGTTAGGGTTAGGGTTGGGGTTAGTGTTGGGGTTAGGGTTAGGTTTAGGCTTAGTGTTAGGGTAGTGTTTAGGGTTAGGGTTAGGGTTAGGGTAGGGGTTAGGGTTAGGGTTAGGTTTGGGGTCAGGGTTAGGGTTAGGGTTAGGGTTAGGGTTGGGGTTAGGTTTAGCGTTAGGGTTAGGTTTGGGGATAGGGTTAGTGTTAGGGTTAGGTTTGGATTTAGGGTTAGGGTCTGGGTTAGGGTTAGGGTTAGGTTTGGGGTTAGGGTTAATGTTAGTGTTAGGGTTGGATTTAGTTTTAGGGTCTGGGTTAGGGTTAGGGTTGGGGTTAGGGTTAGGGTTGAATTATGGTTAGGGGTAGGGTTAGGGTTTGGGTTAGGGTTAGGGTTAGGGTTGTGTTAGGGTTGGGGTTAGGGTTGGGGTCAGGGTTAGGGTAAGGGTTAGTGTGAGGTTTAGGGTTGGGGTTAGGGTTAGGGTTAGGGTTGGGTTTAGGATTAGGTTTAGTGTTGGGGTTGGGGTTAGGGTTATGGTTAGGGTTGGGGTTGGGGTTAGGGTTAGGGTTAAGGTGAGAGTTAGGTTTAGGGTTGGGTTAGGGTGGGGTTAGGGTTAGGGTTAGGGTTAGGGTTAGGGTTGGGGTTAGGGTTAGGGTGGGGGTTAGTGTTGGGGTTAGGGTTAGGTTTAGGCTTAGTGTTAGGGTAGTGTTTAGTGTTAGGGTTAGGGTTAGGGTAGGGGTTAGGGTTAGGGTTAGGGTTTGGGCTGGGGTTCGGTTTAGGGTTAGGGTTAGGGTTAGGGTTGGGGTTAGGCTTATCGTTAGGGTTAGGTTTGGGTTTAGGGTTAGTGTTAGTGTTAGGGATGGATTTAGGGTTAGTGTCTCGGTTAGGGTTAGGGTTAGGGTTGGGGTTAGGGTTGGGGTTAGGGTTGACTAAGGGTTAGGGTTAGGGTTAGGGTTAGGGTTAGGGTTAGGGTTAAGTTCAGGGTCAGGGTTAGGGTTCAGGTTAGGTTTAGGGTCGGGGTTAGGGTTGGGGTTAGGGTTTGGGTTGGGTTAGGGTTGGTGTTAGTATTAGGGTTAGGGTTGGGTTGAGTTTAGGGTTAGGGGTAGGGTAGGGTTAGGGTTGAGGTTAGGGTTAGGGATATGGTTAGGGTTCGGTTTGGGGTTAGGGTTAGTGTTAGGGTTAGGGTTGTATTTAGGGTTAGGGTCAGGTTTAGGGATAGGGTTAGGGTTGGGGTTCGGGTTAGGGTTAGGGTTTGGGTTAGGGTTAGGGTTAGGGTTAGGGTTGGGGTTAGGGTTAGCGTTAGGGTTAGGTTTGGGGTTAGGGTTAGTGTTAGGGTTAGGGTTGGATTTAGGGTTAGGGTCTGGGTTAGGGTTAGGGTTAGGGTTGGGGTTAGGGTTAGGGTTAGGGTTGAGTTAGGGTTAGGGTTAGGGTTAGGATTAGGGTTGGGGTTACGGTTCGGGTTGGGGTTACGGTTCAGGTTGGTTATGGTTGGTGTTAGTGTTAGGGTTAGGGTTGGGTTAAGTTTAGGGTTAGGGTTAGGGTAGGGTTAGGGTTGGGGTTAGGGTTAGGGTTAGGGTTAGGGTTAGGTTTGGGGTCAGGGTTAGGGTAAGGGTTAGTGTTAGGTTTAGGGTTGGGGTTACGGTTAGGGTTAGTGTTAGGGTTAGGGTTTGTGGTTAGCATTAGGTTTAGTGTTGGGGTTGGGGTTAGAATAAGGGTTAGGGTTATGGTTAGGGTTAGGGTTGGGGTCAGGGTTAGGGTTAGGGTTAGGGTTAGGGTTAGGGTTGGGGTAGGGGTTAGGGTTAGGGTTGGGGTTAGGGTTAGGGTTAGGGTTAGGTTTGGGGTCAGGGATAGGGTTAGGGTTAGGGTTAAGCTTGGGGTTAGGGTTAGGGTTAGGGTTGTGGTTAGGGTTAGTGTTAGGGTTAGGGTTGGATTAAGGGTTAGGGTCTGGGTTAGGGTTAAGGTTAGGGTTGGATTTAGGGTTAGGGTCTGGGTTAGGGTTAGGGTTAGGGTTAAGCTTGTGGTTAGGGTTAGGGTTAGGGTTAGGGTTGTGGTTAGGGTTAGGGTTAGGGATAGGGATAGGGATAGGGTTAGGGTCAGTGTCAGGGTCAGGGTTAGGGTTAGGGTTAGGGTCGGGGTTAGGGTTCGGGTTGGGGTAGAGGTTAGGTTTAGTGTTAGGGTTAGGGTTGGGTTAAGTTTAGGGTTATGGTTAGGGTTAGGGTTGGTGTTAGGGTTGGGTTTAGTGTTGACGTTAGGGTTAGGGTTAGGGTTAGGGTAGTGTTTAGGGTTAGGGTTAGGGTTAGGTTTGGGGTTAGGGTTAGGTTTAGGGTTAGGGTTAATGTTAGGGTTAGGGTTGGATTTAGTTTTAGGGTCTGGGTTAGGGTTAGGGTTGGGGTTAGGGTTAGGGTTAGGGTTGAGTTATGGTTAGGGGTAGGGTTAGGGTTTGGGTTAGGGTTAGGGTTAAGGTTGTGTTTAGGTTTAAGTTTAGGGGCAGGGTTATGGTTAGGGTAGGGTTAGGGTTGGGGTAGGGGTTAAGTTTAGGGTTAGGGTTAGGTTTGGGGTTAGGGTTAGGGTTAGGGTTAGGTTCAGGGTCAGGGTCAGGGTTAGGATTAGGGTTAGGGTTAGGTTCGGGGTTAGGGTTCGGGTTGGGGTAGGGTTTAGGTTTACTGTTAGAGTTAGGGTTCGGTTAAGTTTAGTGTTAGGGTTGGGGTTAGGGTTGGGGTTACGGTTAGGGTTAGGGTTAGGGTAGTGG
>NC_139475.1:2722500-2727500 GCF_057233095.1 Heloderma suspectum
TAAGGGCTAGTGTTAGGTTTAGGGTTGGGGTTAGGGCTAGGGTTAGGGTTAGGGTTGGGGTTAGGATTAGGTTTAGTGTTGGGTTTGGGGTTAGGGTTAGGGTTAGGGTTATGGTTAGGGTTAGGGTTGTGGTCAGGGTCAGGGTTAGGGTTCGGGTTAGGTTTAGTGTCGGGCTTAGGGTTGGGGTTAAGGTTAGGGTTAGGGTTAGGGTTAGGGTTAGGTTTGGGGTTAGGGTTAGGGTTAGGGTTAGGTTTGGGGTTAGGGTTAATGTTAGGGTTAGGGTTGGATTTAGTTTTAGGGTCTGGGTTAGGGTTAGGGTTGGGATTAGGGTTAGGGTTAGGGTTGAGTTATGGTTAGAGGTAGGGTTAGGGTTTGGGTTAGGGTTAGGGTTAGGGTTGTGTTAGGGTTGGGGTAGGGGTTAGGGTTAGGGTTACGGTTGGGGTCAGGTTTAGGGTAAGGGTTAGTGTTAGGTTTAGGGTTGGGGTTAGGGATAGGGTTATGGGTTGTGGTTAGGATTAGGTTTCGTGATGGGGTTGGGGTTAGGGTTAGGGTTAGGGTTATGGTTAGGGTTAGGGTTGGGGTCAGGGTTAGGGTTAGGGTTAGGGTTAGTGTTAGGTTTATGGTTGGGGTTAGGGTTAGTATTAGGTTTAAGGTTGGGGTCGGGGTTAGGGTTAGGGTTAGGGTTAGGGTTGGGGATATGGTTAGGGTTAAGGTTAGGGTTAGGGTTAGGGTTGGGTTAGGGTTGGGTGAGGGTTAGGGTTAGGTTTAGTGTTGGGGTTCGGGTTAGGTTTAGTCTTGGGGTTGGGGTTAGGGTAGGGTTAGGGTTAGGGTAGGGTTAGGGTTAGGGTTGGGGTTAGGGTTAGGGTTAGGGTTAGGGTTAGGTTTTGGGTTAGGGTTAGGGTTAGGGGTAGGGTCGGGGTTAGGGTTAGGGTTGGGGTTAGTGTTGGGGTTAGGGTTAGGTTTAGGCTTAGTGTTAGGGTAGTGTTTAGGGTTAGGGTTAGGGTTAGGGTAGGGGTTAGGGTTAGGGTTAGGTTTGGGGTCAGGGTTAGGGTTAGGGTTAGGGTTAGGGTTGGGGTTAGGTTTAGCGTTAGGGTTAGGTTTGGGGATAGGGTTAGTGTTAGGGTTAGGTTTGGATTTAGGGTTAGGGTCTGGGTTAGGGTTAGGGTTAGGTTTGGGGTTAGGGTTAATGTTAGTGTTAGGGTTGGATTTAGTTTTAGGGTCTGGGTTAGGGTTAGGGTTGGGGTTAGGGTTAGGGTTGAATTATGGTTAGGGGTAGGGTTAGGGTTTGGGTTAGGATTAGGGTTAGGGTTGTGTTAGGGTTGGGGTTAGGGTTGGGGTCAGGGTTAGGGTAAGGGTTAGTGTGAGGTTTAGGGTTGGGGTTAGGTTAGGGTTAGGGTTGGGTTTAGGATTAGGTTTAGTGTTGGGGTTGGGGTTAGGGTTATGGTTAGGGTTGGGGTTGGGGTTAGGGTTAGGGTTAAGGTGAGAGTTAGGTTTAGGGTTGGGTTAGGGTGGGGTTAGGGTTAGGGTTAGGGTTAGGGTTAGGGTTGGGGTTAGGGTTAGGGTGGGGGTTAGTGTTGGGGTTAGGGTTAGGTTTAGGCTTAGTGTTAGGGTAGTGTTTAGTGTTAGGGTTAGGGTTAGGGTAGGGGTTAGGGTTAGGGTTAGGGTTTGGGCTGGGGTTCGGGTTAGGGTTAGGGTTAGGGTTGGGGTTAGGCTTATCGTTAGGGTTAGGTTTGGGTTTAGGGTTAGTGTTAGTGTTAGGGATGGATTTAGGGTTAGTGTCTCGGTTAGGGTTAGGGTTAGGGTTGGGGTTAGGGTTGGGGTTAGGGTTGACTAAGGGTTAGGGTTAGGGTTAGGGTTAGGGTTAGGGTTAAGGTCAGGGTCAGGGTTAGGGTTCAGGTTAGGTTTAGGGTCGGGGTTAGGGTTGGGGTTAGGGTTTGGGTTGGGTTAGGGTTGGTGTTAGTATTAGGGTTAGGGTTGGGTTAAGTTTAGGGTTAGGGGTAGGGTAGGGTTAGGGTTGGGGTTAGGGTTAGGGATATGGTTAGGGTTCGGTTTGGGGTTAGGGTTAGTGTTAGGGTTAGGGTTGGATTTAGGGTTAGGGTCAGGTTTAGGGATAGGGTTAGGGTTGGGGTTCGGGTTAGGGTTAGGGTTTGGGTTAGGGTTAGGGTTAGGGTTAGGGTTGGGGTTAGGGTTAGCGTTAGGGTTAGGTTTGGGGTTAGGGTTAGTGTTAGGGTTAGGGTTGGATTTAGGGTTAGGGTCTGGGTTAGGGTTAGGGTTAGGGTTGGGGTTAGGGTTAGGGTTAGGGTTGAGTTAGGGTTAGGGTTAGGGTTAGGATTAGGGTTGGGGTTACGGTTCGGGTTGGGGTTACGGTTCAGGTTGGTTATGGTTGGTGTTAGTGTTAGGGTTAGGGTTGGGTTAAGTTTAGGGTTAGGGTTAGGGTAGGGTTAGGGTTGGGGTTAGGGTTAGGGTTAGGGTTAGGGTTAGGTTTGGGGTCAGGGTTAGGGTAAGGGTTAGTGTTAGGTTTAGGGTTGGGGTTACGGTTAGGGTTAGTGTTAGGGTTAGGGTTTGTGGTTAGCATTAGGTTTAGTGTTGGGGTTGGGGTTAGAATAAGGGTTAGGGTTATGGTTAGGGTTAGGGTTGGGGTCAGGGTTAGGGTTAGGGTTAGGGTTAGGGTTGGGGTAGGGGTTAGGGTTAGGGTTGGGGTTAGGGTTAGGGTTAGGGTTAGGTTTGGGGTCAGGGATAGGGTTAGGGTTAGGGTTAGGGTTAAGCTTGGGGTTAGGGTTAGGGTTAGGGTTGTGGTTAGGGTTAGTGTTAGGGTTAGGGTTGGATTAAGGGTTAGGGTCTGGGTTAGGGTTAAGGTTAGGGTTGGATTTAGGGTTAGGGTCTGGGTTAGGGTTAGGGTTAGGGTTAAGCTTGTGGTTAGGGTTAGGGTTAGGGTTAGGGTTGTGGTTAGGGTTAGGGTTAGGGATAGGGATAGGGATAGGGATAGGGTTAGGGTCAGTGTCAGGGTCAGGGTTAGGGTTAGGGTTAGGGTCGGGGTTAGGGTTCGGGTTGGGGTAGAGGTTAGGTTTAGTGTTAGGGTTAGGGTTGGGTTAAGTTTAGGGTTATGGTTAGGGTTAGGGTTGGTGTTAGGGTTGGGTTTAGTGTTGACGTTAGGGTTAGGGTTAGGGTTAGGGTAGTGTTTAGGGTTAGGGTTAGGGTTAGGTTTGGGGTTAGGGTTAGGTTTAGGGTTAGGGTTAATGTTAGGGTTAGGGTTGTATTTAGTTTTAGGGTCTGGGTTAGGGTTAGGGTTGGGGTTAGGGTTAGGGTTAGGGTTGAGTTATGGTTAGGGGTAGGGTTAGGGTTTGGGTTAGGGTTAGGGTTAGGGTTAGGGTTGTGTTTAGGGTTAAGTTTAGGGGCAGGGTTATGGTTAGGGTAGGGTTAGGGTTGGGGTAGGGGTTAAGTTTAGGGTTAGGGTTAGGTTTGGGGTTAGGGTTAGGGTTAGGGTTAGGTTCAGGGTCAGGGTCAGGGTTAGGATTAGGGTTAGGGTTAGGTTCGGGGTTAGGGTTCGGGTTGGGGTAGGGTTTAGGTTTACTGTTATAGTTAGGGTTCAGTTAAGTTTAGTGTTAGGGTTGGGGTTAGGGTTGGGGTTACGGTTAGGGTTAGGGTAGTGGTTAGGTTTAGGGTTAGGGTTAGGGTTAGGGTAGGGGTTAGGGTTAGTATTAGGGTTAGGGTTAGGTTTGGGGTTAGGGTTAGTGTTAGGGTAAGGGTTAGGGTTGAGTTATGGTTAGGGATAGGGTTAGGGTTTGGGATAGGGTTGTGGTTAGGGTTAGGGTTAGTGTCATGGTTAGGATTAGGGTAGTGTTAGGGTTGGGGTAGGGGTTAGGTTTAGGTTTAGGGTTAGGGTTGGGGTTAGGGTTAGGGTTGGGGTCAGGGTTAGGGTAAGGGTTAGTGTTAGGTTTAGGGTTGGGGTTAGGGTTAGGGTTAGGGTTGGGTTTAGGATTAGGTTTAGTGTTGGGGTTGGGGTTAGGGTTATGGTTAGGGTTGGGGTTGGGGTTAGGGTTAGGGTTAAGGTGAGAGTTAGGTTTAGGGTTGGGTTAGGGTGGGGTTAGGGTTAGGGTTAGGGTTAGGGTTAGGGTTGGGGTTAGGGTTAGGGTGGGGGTTAGTGTTGGGGTTAGGGTTAGGTTTAGGCTTAGTGTTAGGGTAGTGTTTAGTGTTAGGGTTAGGGTTAGGGTAGGGGTTAGGGTTAGGGTTAGGGTTTGGGCTGGGGTTCGGGTTAGCGTTAGGGTTAGGGTTAGGGTTGGGGTTAGGGTTAGCGTTAGGGTTAGGTTTGGGTTTAGGGTTAGTGTTAGGGTTAGGGATGGATTTAGGGTTAGTGTCTGGGTTAGGGTTAGGGTTAGGGTTGGGGTTAGGGTTGGGGTTAGGGTTGACTAAGGGTTAGGGTTAGGGTTAGGGTTAGGGTTGGGGTTAGGGTTAGCGTTAGGGTTAGGTTTGGGTTTAGGGTTAGTGTTAGGGTTAGGGATGGATTTAGGGTTAGTGTCTGGGTTAGGGTTAGGGTTAGGGTTGGGGTCAGGGTTAAGATTAGGGTTAGGGTTAGGGTTAGGGTTAGTGTTAGGGTTAGGGTTGGGTTAAGTTTAGTGTTAGGGTTGGGGTTAGGGTTGGTGTCAGGGTTAGGGTTAGGGTAGTGGTTAGGTTTAGGGTTAGGGTTAGGGTTAGGGTTAGGGTTAGGGTTAGGGTAGGGGTTAGGGTTAGGGTTAGGGTTAGAGTTAGGGTTGTGGTTAGGGTTAAGTTTAGGGGCAGGGTTAGGGTTAGGTTAGTGTTACGGTTTGGGTAGGGCTCAGGTTTAGGGTTAGGGTTAGGGTTGGGGATAGGGTTAGGGTTAGGGTTAGGGTTAGGGTTAGGGTTGGGGTCAGGGTTAGGGTAAGGGTTAGTGTTAGGTTTAGGGTTGGGGTTAGGGCTAGGGTTAGGGTTAGGGTTGGGGTTAGGATTAGGTTTAGTGTTGGGTTTGGGGTTAGGGTTAGGGT
>NC_139475.1:2742500-2747500 GCF_057233095.1 Heloderma suspectum
GGGTTAGGGTTAGTGTCATGGTTTGGATTAGGGTAGTGTTAGGGTTGGGGTAGGGGTTAGGTTTAGGTTTAGGGTTAGGGTTGGGGTTAGGGTTAGGGTTAGGGTTGGGGTCAGGGTTAGGGTAAGGGTAAGGGTTAGTGTTAGGTTTAGGGTTGGGGTTAGGGTTAGGGTTAGGGTTGGGTTTAGGATTAGGTTTAGTGTTGGGGTTGGGGTTAGGGTTATGGTTAGGGTTGGGGTTGGGGTTAGGGTTAGGGTTAAGGTGAGAGTTAGGTTTAGGGTTGGGTTAGGGTGGGGTTAGGGTTAGGGTTAGGGTTAGGGTTAGGGTTGGGGTTAGGGTTAGGGTGGGGGTTAGTGTTGGGGTTAGGGTTAGGTTTAGGCTTAGTGTTAGGGTAGTGTTTAGTGTTAGGGTTAGGGTTAGGGTAGGGGTTAGGGTTAGGGTTAGGGTTTGGGCTGGGGTTCGGGTTAGGGTTAGGGTTAGGGTTAGGGTTGGGGTTAGGGTTAGCGTTAGGGTTAGGTTTGGGTTTAGGGTTAGTGTTAGGGTTAGGGATGGATTTAGGGTTAGTGTCTGGGTTAGGGATAGGGTTAGGGTTGGGGTTAGGGTTGGGGTTAGGGTTGACTAAGGGTTAGGGTTAGGGTTAGGGTTAGGGTTGGGGTTAGGGTTAGCGTTAGGGTTAGGTTTGGGTTTAGGGTTAGTGTTAGGGTTAGGGATGGATTTAGGGTTAGTGTCTGGGTTAGGGTTAGGGTAAGGGTTAGGGTTAGGTTTGGGGTCAGGGTTAAGATTAGGGTTAGGGTTAGGGTTAGGGTTAGTGTAAGGGTTAGGGTTGGGTTAAGTTTAGTGTTAGGGTTGGGGTTAGGGTTGGTGTTAGGGTTAGGGTTAGGGTTAGGGTAGTGGTTAGGTTTAGGGTTAGGGTTAGGGTTAGGGTTAGGGTTAGGGTAGGGGTTAGGGTTAGGGTTAGGGTTAGAGTTAGGGTTGTGGTTAGGGTTAAGTTTAGGGGCAGGGTTAGGGTTAGGTTAGTGTTACAGTTTGGGTAGGGCTCAGGTTTAGGTTTAGGGTTGGGGTTAGGGTTGGGGTTAGGGTTAGGGTTAGGGTTAGGGTTGGGGTTAGGGTTGGGGTTAGGGTTAGGGTAGGGTTAGTGTCGGGGTTAGGGTTCGGGTTGGTGTCAGGGTCAGGGTAAGGGCTAGTGTTAGGTTTAGGGTTGGGGTTAGGGCTAGGGTTAGGGTTAGGGTTGGGGTTAGGATTAGGTTTAGTGTTGGGTTTGGGGTTAGGGTTAGGGTTAGGGTTATGGTTAGGGTTAGGGTTGTGGTCAGGGTCAGGGTTAGGGTTCGGGTTAGGTTTAGTGTCGGGCTTAGGGTTGGGGTTAGGGTTAGGGTTAGGGTTAGGGTTAGGTTTGGGGTTAGGGTTAGGGTTAGGGTTAGGTTTGCGGTTAGGGTTAATGTTAGGGTTAGGGTTGGATTTAGTTTTAGGGTCTGGGTCAGGGTTAGGGTTGGGATTAGGGTTAGGGTTAGGGTTGAGTTATCGTTAGAGGTAGGGTTAGGGTTTGGGTTAGGGTTAGGGTTAGGGTTGTGTTAGGGTTGGGGTAGGGGTTAGGGTTAGGGTTACGGTTGGGGTCAGGTTTAGGGTAAGGGTTAGTGTTAGGTTTAGGGTTGGGGTTAGGGATAGGGTTATGGTTTGTGGTTAGGATTAGGTTTCGTGATGGGGTTGGGGTTAGGGTTAGGGTTAGGGTTATGGTTAGGGTTAGGGTTGGGGTCAGGGTTAGGGTTAGGGTTAGGGTTAGTGTTAGGTTTATGGTTGGGGTTAGGGTTAGTATTAGGTTTAAGGTTGGGGTCGGGGTTAGGGTTAGGGTTAGGGTTAGGGTTGGGGATATGGTTAGGGTTAAGGTTAGGGTTAGGGTTAGGGTTGGGTTAGGGTTGGGTTAGGGTTGGGTGAGGGTTAGGGTTAGGTTTAGTGTTGGGGTTCGGGTTAGGTTTAGTCTTGGGGTTGGGGTTAGGGTAGGGTTAGGGTTAGGGTAGGGTTAGGGTTAGGGTTGGGGTTAGGGTTAGGGTTAGGGTTAGGGTTAGGTTTTGGGTTAGGGTTAGGGTTAGGGGTAGGGTCGGGGTTAGGGTTAGGGTTGGGGTTAGTGTTGGGGTTAGGGTTAGGTTTAGGCTTAGTGTTAGGGTAGTGTTTAGGGTTAGGGTTAGGGTTAGGGTAGGGGTTAGGGTTAGGGTTAGGTTTGGGGTCAGGGTTAGGGTTAGGGTTAGGGTTAGGGTTGGGGTTAGGTTTAGCGTTAGGGTTAGGTTTGGGGATAGGGTTAGTGTTAGGGTTAGGTTTGGATTTAGGGTTAGGGTCTGGGTTAGGGTTAGGGTTAGGTTTGGGGTTAGGGTTAATGTTAGTGTTAGGGTTGGATTTAGTTTTAGGGTCTGGGTTAGGGTTAGGGTTGGGGTTAGGGTTAGGGTTGAATTATGGTTAGGGGTAGGGTTAGGGTTTGGGTTAGGGTTAGGGTTAGGGTTGTGTTAGGGTTGGGGTTAGGGTTGGGGTCAGGGTTAGGGTAAGGGTTAGTGTTAGGTTTAGGGTTGGGGTTAGGGTTAGGGTTAGGGTTGGGTTTAGGATTAGGTTTAGTGTTGGGGTTGGGGTTAGGGTTATGGTTAGGGTTGGGGTTGGGGTTAGGGTTAGGGTTAAGGTGAGAGTTAGGTTTAGGGTTGGGTTAGGGTGGGGTTAGGGTTAGGGTTAGGGTTAGGGTTAGGGTTAGGGTTGGGGTTAGGGTTAGGGTGGGGGTTAGTGTTGGGGTTAGGGTTAGGTTTAGGCTTAGTGTTAGGGTAGTGTTTAGTGTTAGGGTTAGGGTTAGGGTAGGGGTTAGGGTTAGGGTTAGGGTTTGGGCTGGGGTTCGGGTTAGGGTTAGGGTTAGGGTTAGGGTTGGGGTTAGAGTTAGCGTTAGGGTTAGGTTTGGGTTTAGGGTTAGTGTTAGGGTTAGGGATGGATTTAGGGTTAGTGTCTCGGTTAGGGTTAGGGTTAGGGTTGGGGTTAGGGTTGGGGTTAGGGTTGACTAAGGGTTAGGGTTAGGGTTAGGGTTAGGGTTAGGGTTAGGGTTAAGGTCAGGGTCAGGGTTAGGGTTCAGGTTAGGTTTAGGGTCGGGGTTAGGGTTGGGGTTAGGGTTTGGGTTGGGTTAGGGTTGGTGTTAGTATTAGGGTTAGGGTTGGGTTAAGTTTAGGGTTAGGGGTAGGGTAGGGTTAGGGTTGGGGTTAGGGTTAGGGATATGGTTAGGGTTCGGTTTGGGGTTAGGGTTAGTGTTAGGGTTAGGGTTGGATTTAGGGTTAGGGTCAGGTTTAGGGATAGGGTTAGGGTTGGGGTTCGGGTTAGGGTTAGGGTTTGGGTTAGGGTTAGGGTTAGGGTTAGGGTTGGGGTTAGGGTTAGCGTTAGGGTTAGGTTTGGGGTTAGGGTTAGTGTTAGGGTTAGGGTTGGATTTAGGGTTAGGGTCTGGGTTAAGGTTAGGGTTAGGGTTGGGGTTAGGGTTAGGGTTAGGGTTGAGTTAGGGTTAGGGTTAGGGTTAGGATTAGCGTTGGGGTTACGGTTCGGGTTGGGGTTACGGTTCAGGTTGGTTATGGTTGGTGTTAGTGTTAGGGTTAGGGTTGGGTTAAGTTTAGGGTTAGGGTTAGGGTAGGGTTAGGGTTGGGGTTAGGGTTAGGGTTAGGGTTAGGGTTAGCGTTAGGTTTGGGGTCAGGGTTAGGGTAAGGGTTAGTGTTAGGTTTAGGTTTGGGGTTACGGTTAGGGTTAGTGTTAGGGTTAGGGTTTGTGGTTAGCATTAGGTTTAGTGTTGGGGTTGGGGTTAGAATAAGGGTTAGGGTTATGGTTAGGGTTAGGGTTGGGGTCAGGGTTAGGGTTAGGGTTAGGGTTAGGGTTAGTGTTAGGTTTAGGGTTGGGGTTAGGGTTAGGGTTAGGATTAGGTTTAAGGTTGGGGTTGGGGTTAGGGTTAGGGTTAGGGTTAGGGTTAGGGTTGGGGTTAGGGTTAGGGTTAAGGTTAGGGTTAGGGTTAGGGTTGGGTTAGGGTTGGGTTAGGGTCAGGGTTAGGGTAAGTGTTGGGGTTCGGGTTAGGTTTAGTGTTGGGGTTGGGGTTAGGGTTAGGGTTAGGGTTAGGGTTAGGGTTAGGGTTGAGGTTAGGGTTAGGGTTAGGGTTAGGGTTAGGGTTGGGTTAGGGTTAGGGTTAGTTTTAGGGTTAGGGTTGGGGTTAGGGTTAGGGTTGGGGTTAGTGTTGGGGTTAGGGTTAGGTTTAGGCTGAGTGTTAGGGTAGTGTTTAGGGTTAGGGTTAGGGTTAGGGTTAGGGTAGGGGTTAGGGTTAGGGTTAGAGTTTTGGTTGTGGCTAGGGTTAGGGTTGGGGTTAGGTTTAGGGTTAGGGTTAGGTTTGGGGTTAGGGTTAGTGTTAGGTTTCGGCTTGGATTTAGGGTTAGGGTCTGCGTTAGGGTTAGGGTTAGGGGTGGGGTTAGGGTTAGGGTTGAGTTAGGGTTAGGGTTAGGGTTAGGGTTAGGGTTAGGGTCATGGTCAGGGTCAGGGTTAGGGTTCGGGTTAGGTTTAGTGTCGGGGTTAGGGTTGGGGTTAGGTTTCGGGTTGGGGTTAGGGTTAGGGTTAGTGTTAGTGATAGGGTTAGGGTTGTGGTTAGGGTTAGGGTTAGGGTTACGGTTAGGGTCAGCGTCAGGGTCAGGGTTAAGATTAGGGTTAGGGTTAGGGTTAGGGTTAGTGTTAGGGTTAGGGTTGGGTTAAGTTTAGTGTTAGGGTTGGGGTTAGGGTTGGTGTTAGGGTTAGGGTTAGGGTTAGGGTAGTGGTTAGGTTTAGGGTTAGGGTTAGGGTTAGGGTTAGGGTTAGGGTTAGGGTAGGGGTTAGGGTTAGGGTTAGGGTTAGAGTTAGGGTTGTGGTTAGGGTTAAGTTTAGGGGCAGGGTTAGGGTTAGGTTAGTGTTACGGTTTGGGTAGGGCTCAGGTTTAGGGTTAGGGTTAGGGTTGGGGATAGGGTTAGGGTTAGGGTTAGGGTTAGGG
>NC_139475.1:2765000-2767500 GCF_057233095.1 Heloderma suspectum
TTAGTGTTAGGGTTGGATTTAGTTTTAGGGTCTGGGTTAGGGTTAGGGTTGGGGTTAGGGTTAGGGTTGAATTATGGTTAGGGGTAGGGTTAGGGTTTGGGTTAGGGTTAGGGTTAGGGTTGTGTTAGGGTTGGGGTTAGGGTTGGGGTCAGGGTTAGGGTAAGGGTTAGTGTTAGGTTTAGGGTTGGGGTTAGGGTTAGGGTTAGGGTTGGGTTTAGGATTAGGTTTAGTGTTGGGGTTGGGGTTAGGGTTATGGTTAGGGTTGGGGTTGGGGTTAGGGTTAGGGTTAAGGTGAGAGTTAGGTTTAGGGTTGGGTTAGGGTGGGGTTAGGGTTAGGGTTAGGGTTAGGGTTAGGGTTGGGGTTAGGGTTAGGGTGGGGGTTAGTGTTGGGGTTAGGGTTAGGTTTAGGCTTAGTGTTAGGGTAGTGTTTAGTGTTAGGGTTAGGGTTAGAGTAGGGGTTAGGGTTAGGGTTAGGGTTTGGGCTGGGGTTCGGGTTAGGGTTAGGGTTAGGGTTAGGGTTGGGGTTAGGGTTAGCGTTAGGGTTAGGTTTGGGTTTAGGGTTAGTGTTAGGGTTAGGGATGGATTTAGGGTTAGTGTCTGGGTTAGGGTTAGGGTTAGGGTTGGGGTCAGGGTTAAGATTAGGGTTAGGGTTAGGGTTAGGGTTAGTGTTAGGGTTAGGGTTAGGGTTAGGGTTAGGGTTAGGGTTAGGGTTAAGGTCAGGGTCAGGGTTAGGGTTCAGGTTAGGTTTAGGGTCGGGGTTAGGGTTGGGGTTAGGGTTTGGGTTGGGTTAGGGTTGGTGTTAGTATTAGGGTTAGGGTTGGGTTAAGTTTAGGGTTAGGGGTAGGGTAGGGTTAGGGTTGGGGTTAGGGTTAGGGATATGGTTAGGGTTCGGTTTGGGGTTAGGGTTAGTGTTAGGGTTAGGGTTGGATTTAGGGTTAGGGTCAGGTTTAGGGATAGGGTTAGGGTTGGGGTTCGGGTTCGGGTTAGGGTTTGGGTTAGGGTTAGGGTTAGGGTTAGGGTTGGGGTTAGGGTTAGCGTTAGGGTTAGGTTTGGGGTTAGGGTTAGTATTAGGGTTAGGGTTGGATTTAGGGTTAGGGTCTGGGTTAAGGTTAGGGTTAGGGTTGGGGTTAGGGTTAGGGTTAGGGTTGAGTTAGGGTTAGGGTTAGGGTTAGGATTAGGGTTGGGGTTACGGTTCGGGTTGGGGTTACGGTTCAGGTTGGTTATGGTTGGTGTTAGTGTTAGGGTTAGGGTTGGGTTAAGTTTAGGGTTAGGGTTAGGGTAGGGTTAGGGTTGGGGTTAGGGTTAGGGTTAGGGTTAGCGTTAGGTTTGGGGTCAGGGTTAGGGTAAGGGTTAGTGTTAGGTTTAGGGTTGGGGTTACGGTTAGGGTTAGTGTTAGGGTTAGGGTTTGTGGTTAGCATTAGGTTTAGTGTTGGGGTTGGGGTTAGAATAAGGGTTAGGGTTATGGTTAGGGTTAGGGTTGGGGTCAGGGTTAGGGTTAGGGTTAGGGTTAGGGTTAGTGTTAGGTTTAGGGTTGGGGTTAGGGTTAGGGTTAGGATTAGGTTTAAGGTTGGGGTTGGGGTTAGGGTTAGGGTTAGGGTTAGGGTTAGGGTTAGGGTTGGGGTTAGGGTTAGGGTTAAGGTTAGGGTTAGGGTTAGGGTTGGGTTAGGGTTGGGTTAGGGTCAGGGTTAGGGTAAGTGTTGGGGTTCGGGTTAGGTTTTGTGTTGGGGTTGGGGTTAGGGTTAGGGTTAGGGTTAGGGTTAGGGTTAGGGTTGAGGTTAGGGTTAGGGTTAGGGTTAGGGTTAGGGTTGGGTTAGGGTTAGGGTTAGTTTTAGGGTTAGGGTTGGGGTTAGGGTTAGGGTTGGGGTTAGTGTTGGGGTTAGGGTTAGGTTTAGGCTGAGTGTTAGGGTAGTGTTTAGGGTTAGGGTTAGGGTTAGGGTTAGGGTAGGGGTTAGGGTTAGGGTTAGAGTTTTGGTTGTGGCTAGGGTTAGGGTTGGGGTTAGGTTTAGGGTTAGGGTTAGGTTTGGGGTTAGGGTTAGTGTTAGGTTTCGGCTTGGATTTAGGGTTAGGGTCTGGGTTAGGGTTAGGGTTAGGGGTGGGGTTAGGGTTAGGGTTGAGTTAGGGTTAGGGTTAGGGTTAGGGTTAGGGTTAGGGTTAGGGTCATGGTCAGGGTCAGGGTTAGGGTTCGGGTTAGGTTTAGTGTCGGGGTTAGGGTTGGGGTTAGGTTTCGGGTTGTGGTTAGGGTTAGGGTTAGGGTTACGGTTAGGGTCAGCGTCAGGGTCAGGGTTAAGATTAGGGTTAGGGTTAGGAATAGGGTTAGTGTTAGGGTTAGGGTTGGGTTAAGTTTAGTGTTAGGGTTGGGGTTAGGGTTGGTGTTAGGGTTAGGGTTAGGGTTAGGGTAGTGGTTAGGTTTAGGGTTAGGGTTAGGGTTAGGGTTAGGGTTAGGGTAGGGGTTAGGGTTAGGGTTAGGGTTAGAGTTAGGGTTGTGGTTAGGGTTAAGTTT
>NC_139475.1:2787500-2790000 GCF_057233095.1 Heloderma suspectum
CGGGTTAGGTTTAGTCTTGGGGTTGGGGTTAGGGTAGGGTTAGGGTTAGGGTAGGGTTAGGGTTAGGGTTGGGGTTAGGGTTAGGGTTAGGGTTAGGGTTAGGTTTTGGGTTAGGGTTAGGGTTAGGGGTAGGGTCGGGGTTAGGGTTAGGGTTGGGGTTAGTGTTGGGGTTAGGGTTAGGTTTAGGCTTAGTGTTAGGGTAGTGTTTAGGGTTAGGGTTAGGGTTAGGGTAGGGGTTAGGGTTAGGGTTAGGTTTGGGGTCAGGGTTAGGGTTAGGGTTAGGGTTAGGGTTGGGGTTAGGTTTAGCGTTAGGGTTAGGTTTGGGGATAGGGTTAGTGTTAGGGTTAGGTTTGGATTTAGGGTTAGGGTCTGGGTTAGGGTTAGGGTTAGGTTTGGGGTTAGGGTTAATGTTAGTGTTAGGGTTGGATTTAGTTTTAGGGTCTGGGTTAGGGTTAGGGTTGGGGTTAGGGTTAGGGTTGAATTATGGTTAGGGGTAGGGTTAGGGTTTGGGTTAGGGTTAGGGTTAGGGTTGTGTTAGGGTTGGGGTTAGGGTTGGGGTCAGGGTTAGGGTAAGGGTTAGTGTTAGGTTTAGGGTTGGGGTTAGGGTTAGGGTTGGGTTTAGGATTAGGTTTAGTGTTGGGGTTGGGGTTAGGGTTATGGTTAGGGTTGGGGTTGGGGTTAGGGTTAGGGTTAAGGTGAGAGTTAGGTTTAGGGTTGGGTTAGGGTGGGGTTAGGGTTAGGGTTAGGGTTAGGGTTAGGGTTAGGGTTGGGGTTAGGGTTAGGGTGGGGGTTAGTGTTGGGGTTAGGGTTAGGTTTAGGCTTAGTGTTAGGGTAGTGTTTAGTGTTAGGGTTAGGGTTAGGGTAGGGGTTAGGGTTAGGGTTAGGGTTTGGGCTGGGGTTCGGGTTAGGGTTAGGGTTAGGGTTAGGGTTGGGGTTAGGGTTAGCGTTAGGGTTAGGTTTGGGTTTAGGGTTAGTGTTAGGGTTAGGGATGGATTTAGGGTTAGTGTCTCGGTTAGGGTTAGGGTTAGGGTTGGGGTTAGGGTTGGGGTTAGGGTTGACTAAGGGTTAGGGTTAGGGTTAGGGTTAGGGTTAGGGTTAAGGTCAGGGTCAGGGTTAGGGTTCAGGTTAGGTTTAGGGTCGGGGTTAGGGTTGGGGTTAGGGTTTGGGTTGGGTTAGGGTTGGTGTTAGTATTAGGGTTAGGGTTGGGTTAAGTTTAGGGTTAGGGGTAGGGTAGGGTTAGGGTTGGGGTTAGGGTTAGGGATATGGTTAGGGTTCGGTTTGGGGTTAGGGTTAGTGTTAGGGTTAGGGTTGGATTTAGGGTTAGGGTCAGGTTTAGGGATAGGGTTAGGGTTGGGGTTCGGGTTAGGGTTAGGGTTTGGGTTAGGGTTAGGGTTAGGGTTAGGGTTGGGGTTAGGGTTAGCGTTAGGGTTAGGTTTGGGGTTAGGGTTAGTGTTAGGGTTAGGGTTGGATTTAGGGTTAGGGTCTGGGTTAAGGTTAGGGTTAGGGTTGGGGTTAGGGTTAGGGTTAGGGTTGAGTTAGGGTTAGGGTTAGGGTTAGGATTAGGGTTGGGGTTACGGTTCGGGTTGGGGTTACGGTTCAGGTTGGTTATGGTTGGTGTTAGTGTTAGGGTTAGGGTTGGGTTAAGTTTAGGGTTAGGGTTAGGGTAGGGTTAGGGTTGGGGTTAGGGTTAGGGTTAGGGTTAGCGTTAGGTTTGGGGTCAGGGTTAGGGTAAGGGTTAGTGTTAGGTTTAGGGTTGGGGTTACGGTTAGGGTTAGTGTTAGGGTTAGGGTTTGTGGTTAGCATTAGGTTTAGTGTTGGGGTTGGGGTTAGAATAAGGGTTAGGGTTATGGTTATGGTTAGGGTTAGGGTTGGGGTCAGGGTTAGGGTTAGGGTTAGGGTTAGGGTTAGTGTTAGTGTTAGGTTTAGGGTTGGGGTTAGGGTTAGGGTTAGGATTAGGTTTAAGGTTGGGGTTGGGGTTAGGGTTAGGGTTAGGGTTAGGGTTAGGGTTAGGGTTAGGGTTGGGGTTAGGGTTAGGGTTAAGGTTAGGGTTAGGGTTAGGGTTGGGTTAGGGTTGGGTTAGGGTCAGGGTTAGGGTAAGTGTTGGGGTTCGGGTTAGGTTTAGTGTTGGGGTTGGGGTTAGGGTTAGGGTTAGGGTTAGGGTTAGGGTTAGGGTTGAGGTTAGGGTTAGGGTTAGGGTTAGGGTTAGGGTTCGGTTAGGGTTAGGGTTAGTTTTAGGGTTAGGGTTGGGGTTAGGGTTAGGGTTGGGGTTAGTGTTGGGGTTAGGGTTAGGTTTAGGCTGAGTGTTAGGGTAGTGTTTAGGGTTAGGGTTAGGGTTAGGGTTAGGGTAGGGGTTAGGGTTAGGGTTAGAGTTTTGGTTGTGGTTAGGGTTAGGGTTGGGGTTAGGTTTAGGGTTAGGGTTAGGTTTGGGGTTAGGGTTAGTGTTAGGTTTCGGCTTGGATTTAGGGTTAGGGTCTGGGTTAGGGTTAGGGTTAGGGGTGGG
>NC_139475.1:2795000-2797500 GCF_057233095.1 Heloderma suspectum
GGATTAGGTTTAGTGTTGGGGTTGGGGTTAGGGTTATGGTTAGGGTTGGGGTTGGGGTTAGGGTTAGGGTTAAGGTGAGAGTTAGGTTTAGGGTTGGGTTAGGGTGGGGTTAGGGTTAGGGTTAGGGTTAGGGTTAGGGTTAGGGTTGGGGTTAGGGTTAGGGTGGGGGTTAGTGTTGGGGTTAGGGTTAGGTTTAGGCTTAGTGTTAGGGTAGTGTTTAGTGTTAGGGTTAGGGTTAGGGTAGGGGTTAGGGTTAGGGTTAGGGTTTGGGCTGGGGTTCGGGTTAGGGTTAGGGTTAGGGTTGGGGTTAGGGTTAGCGTTAGGGTTAGGTTTGGGTTTAGGGTTAGTGTTAGGGTTAGGGATGGATTTAGGGTTAGTGTCTCGGTTAGGGTTAGGGTTAGGGTTGGGGTTAGGGTTGGGGTTAGGGTTGACTAAGGGTTAGGGTTAGGGTTAGGGTTAGGGTTAGGGTTAAGGTCAGGGTCAGGGTTAGGGTTCAGGTTAGGTTTAGGGTCGGGGTTAGGGTTGGGGTTAGGGTTTGGGTTGGGTTAGGGTTGGTGTTAGTATTAGGGTTAGGGTTGGGTTAAGTTTAGGGTTAGGGGTAGGGTAGGGTTAGGGTTGGGGTTAGGGTTAGGGATATGGTTAGGGTTCGGTTTGGGGTTAGGGTTAGTGTTAGGGTTAGGGTTGGATTTAGGGTTAGGGTCAGGTTTAGGGATAGGGTTAGGGTTGGGGTTCGGGTTAGGGTTAGGGTTTGGGTTAGGGTTAGGGTTAGGGTTAGGGTTGGGGTTAGGGTTAGCGTTAGGGTTAGGTTTGGGGTTAGGGTTAGTGTTAGGGTTAGGGTTGGATTTAGGGTTAGGGTCTGGGTTAAGGTTAGGGTTAGGGTTGGGGTTAGGGTTAGGGTTAGGGTTGAGTTAGGGTTAGGGTTAGGGTTAGGATTAGGGTTGGGGTTACGGTTCGGGTTGGGGTTACGGTTCAGGTTGGTTATGGTTGGTGTTAGTGTTAGGGTTAGGGTTGGGTTAAGTTTAGGGTTAGGGTTAGGGTAGGGTTAGGGTTGGGGTTAGGGTTAGGTTTAGGGTTAGCGTTAGGTTTGGGGTCAGGGTTAGGGTAAGGGTTAGTGTTAGGTTTAGGGTTGGGGTTACGGTTAGGGTTAGTGTTAGGGTTAGGGTTTGTGGTTAGCATTAGGTTTAGTGTTGGGGTTGGGGTTAGAATAAGGGTTAGGGTTATGGTTAGGGTTAGGGTTGGGGTCAGGGTTAGTGTTAGGGTTAGGGTTAGGGTTAGTGTTAGGTTTAGGGTTGGGGTTAGGGTTAGGGTTAGGATTAGGTTTAAGGTTGGGGTTGGGGTTAGGGTTAGGGTTAGGGTTAGGGTTAGGGTTAGGGTTAGGGTTGGGGTTAGGGTTAGGGTTAAGGTTAGGGTTAGGGTTAGGGTTGGGTTAGGGTTGGGTTAGGGTCAGGGTTAGGGTAAGTGTTGGGGTTCGGGTTAGGTTTAGTGTTGGGGTTGGGGTTAGGGTTAGGGTTAGGGTTAGGGTTAGGGTTAGGGTTGAGGTTAGGGTTAGGGTTAGGGTTAGGGTTAGGGTTGGGTTAGGGTTAGGGTTAGTTTTAGGGTTAGGGTTGGGGTTAGGGTTAGGGTTGGGGTTAGTGTTGGGGTTAGGGTTAGGTTTAGGCTGAGTGTTAGGGTAGTGTTTAGGGTTAGGGTTAGGGTTAGGGTTAGGGTAGGGGTTAGGGTTAGGGTTAGAGTTTTGGTTGTGGCTAGGGTTAGGGTTGGGGTTAGGTTTAGGGTTAGGGTTAGGTTTGGGGTTAGGGTTAGTGTTAGGTTTCGGCTTGGATTTAGGGTTAGGGTCTGGGTTAGGGTTAGGGTTAGGGGTGGGGTTAGGGTTAGGGTTGAGTTAGGGTTAGGGTTAGGGTTAGGGTTAGGGTTAGGGTCATGGTCAGGGTCAGGGTTTGGGTTCGGGTTAGGTTTAGTGTCGGGGTTAGGGTTGGGGTTAGGTTTCGGGTTGGGGTTAGGGTTAGGGTTAGTGTTAGTGATAGGGTTAGGGTTGTGGTTAGGGTTAGGGTTAGGGTTACGGTTAGGGTCAGCGTCAGGGTCAGGGTTAAGATTAGGGTTAGGGTTAGGGTTAGTGTTAGGGTTAGGGTTGGGTTAAGTTTAGTGTTAGGGTTGGGGTTAGGGTTGGTGTTAGGGTTAGGGTTAGGGTTAGGGTAGTGGTTAGGTTTAGGGTTAGGGTTAGGGTTAGGGTTAGGGTTAGGGTTAGGGTAGGGGTTAGGGTTAGGGTTAGGGTTAGAGTTAGGGTTGTGGTTAGGGTTAAGTTTAGGGGCAGGGTTAGGGTTAGGTTAGTGTTACGGTTTGGGTAGGGCTCAGGTTTAGGGTTAGGGTTAGGGTTGGGGATAGGGTTAGGGTTAGGGTTAGGGTTAGGGTTAGGGTTGGGGTCAGGGTTAGGGTAAGGGTTAGTGTTAGGTTTAGGGTTGGGGTTAGGGCTAGGGTTAGGGTTAGGGTTGGGGTTAGGATTAGG
>NC_139475.1:2810000-2812500 GCF_057233095.1 Heloderma suspectum
GGTTAGGGTTAGGGTTAGGGTTAGGTTTGGGGTTAGGGTTAGGGTTAGGGTTAGGTTTGCGGTTAGGGTTAATGTTAGGGTTAGGGTTGGATTTAGTTTTAGGGTCTGGGTTAGGGTTAGGGTTGGGATTAGGGTTAGGGTTAGGGTTGAGTTATGGTTAGAGGTAGGGTTAGTGTTTGGGTTAGGGTTAGGGTTAGGGTTAGGGTTGTGTTAGGGTTGGGGTAGGGGTTAGGGTTAGGGTTACGGTTGGGGTCAGGTTTAGGGTAAGGGTTAGTGTTAGGTTTAGGGTTGGGGTTAGGGATAGGGTTATGGTTTGTGGTTAGGATTAGGTTTCGTGATGGGGTTGGGGTTAGGGTTAGGGTTAGGGTTATGGTTAGGGTTAGGGTTGGGGTCAGGGTTAGGGTTAGGGTTAGGGTTAGTGTTAGGTTTATGGTTGGGGTTAGGGTTAGTATTAGGTTTAAGGTTGGGGTCGGGGTTAGGGTTAGGGTTAGGGTTAGGGTTGGGGATATGGTTAGGGTTAAGGTTAGGGTTAGGGTTAGGGTTGGGTTAGGGTTTGGTTAGGGTTGGGTGAGGGTTAGGGTTAGGTTTAGTGTTGGGGTTCGGGTTAGGTTTAGTCTTGGGGTTGGGGTTAGGGTAGGGTTAGGGTTAGGGTAGGGTTAGGGTTAGGGTTGGGGTTAGGGTTAGGGTTAGGGTTAGGGTTAGGTTTTGGGTTAGGGTTAGGGTTAGGGTTAGGTTTTGGGTTAGGGTTAGGGTTAGGGGTAGGGTCGGGGTTAGGGTTAGGGTTGGGGTTAGTGTTGGGGTTAGGGTTAGGTTTAGGCTTAGTGTTAGGGTAGTGTTTAGGGTTAGGGTTAGGGTAGGGGTTAGGGTTAGGGTTAGGTTTGGGGTCAGGGTTAGGGTTAGGGTTAGGGTTAGGGTTGGGGTTAGGTTTAGCGTTAGGGTTAGGTTTGGGGATAGGGTTAGTGTTAGGGTTAGGTTTGGATTTAGGGTTAGGGTCTGGGTTAGGGTTAGGGTTAGGTTTGGGGTTAGGGTTAATGTTAGTGTTAGGGTTGGATTTAGTTTTAGGGTCTGGGTTAGGGTTAGGGTTGGGGTTAGGGTTAGGGTTGAATTATGGTTAGGGGTAGGGTTAGGGTTTGGGTTAGGGTTAGGGTTAGGGTTGTGTTAGGGTTGGGGTTAGGGTTGGGGTCAGGGTTAGGGTAAGGGTTAGTGTTAGGTTTAGGGTTGGGGTTAGGGTTAGGGTTAGGGTTGGGTTTAGGATTAGGTTTAGTGTTGGGGTTGGGGTTAGGGTTATGGTTAGGGTTGGGGTTGGGGTTAGGGTTAGGGTTAAGGTGAGAGTTAGGTTTAGGGTTGGATTAGGGTGGGGTTAGGGTTAGGGTTAGGGTTAGGGTTAGGGTTAGGGTTGGGGTTAGGGTTAGGGTGGGGGTTAGTGTTGGGGTTAGGGTTAGGTTTAGGCTTAGTGTTAGGGTAGTGTTTAGTGTTAGGGTTAGGGTTAGGGTAGGGGTTAGGGTTAGGGTTAGGGTTTGGGCTGGGGTTCGGGTTAGGGTTAGGGTTAGGGTTAGGGTTGGGGTTAGGGTTAGCGTTAGGGTTAGGTTTGGGTTTAGGGTTAGTGTTAGGGTTAGGGATGGATTTAGGGTTAGTGTCTTGGTTAGGGTTAGGGTTAGGGTTGGGGTTAGGGTTGGGGTTAGGGTTGACTAAGGGTTAGGGTTAGGGTTAGGGTTAGGGTTAGGGTTAAGGTCAGGGTCAGGGTTAGGGTTCAGGTTAGGTTTAGGGTCGGGGTTAGGGTTGGGGTTAGGGTTTGGGTTGGGTTAGGGTTGGTGTTAGTATTAGGGTTAGGGTTGGGTTAAGTTTAGGGTTAGGGGTAGGGTAGGGTTAGGGTTGGGGTTAGGGTTAGGGATATGGTTAGGGTTCGGTTTGGGGTTAGGGTTAGTGTTAGGGTTAGGGTTGGATTTAGGGTTAGGGTCAGGTTTAGGGATAGGGTTAGGGTTGGGGTTCGGGTTAGGGTTAGGGTTTGGGTTAGGGTTAGGGTTAGGGTTAGGGTTGGGGTTAGGGTTAGCGTTAGGGTTAGGTTTGGGGTTAGGGTTAGTGTTAGGGTTAGGGTTGGATTTAGGGTTAGGGTCTGGGTTAAGGTTAGGGTTAGGGTTGGGGTTAGGGTTAGGGTTAGGGTTGAGTTAGGGTTAGGGTTAGGGTTAGGATTAGGGTTGGGGTTACGGTTCGGGTTGGGGTTACGGTTCAGGTTGGTTATGGTTGGTGTTAGTGTTAGGGTTAGGGTTGGGTTAAGTTTAGGGTTAGGGTTAGGGTAGGGTTAGGGTTGGGGTTAGGGTTAGGGTTAGGGTTAGCGTTAGGTTTGGGGTCAGGGTTAGGGTAAGGGTTAGTGTTAGGTTTAGGGTTGGGGTTACGGTTAGGGTTAGTGTTAGGGTTAGGGTTTGTGGTTAGCATTAGGTTTAGTGTTGGGGTTGGGGTTAGAATAAGGGTTAGGGTTATGGTTAGGGTTAGGGTTGGGGTC
>NC_139475.1:2825000-2830000 GCF_057233095.1 Heloderma suspectum
AGTGTTAGGGTAGTGTTTAGTGTTAGGGTTAGGGTTAGGGTAGGGGTTAGGGTTAGGGTTAGGGTTTGGGCTGGGGTTCGGGTTAGGGTTAGGGTTAGGGTTAGGGTTAGGGTTGGGGTTAGGGTTAGCGTTAGGGTTAGGTTTGGGTTTAGGGTTAGTGTTAGGGTTAGGGATGGATTTAGGGTTAGTGTCTGGGTTAGGGATAGGGTTAGGGTTGGGGTTAGGGTTGGGGTTAGGGTTGACTAAGGGTTAGGGTTAGGGTTAGGGTTAGGGTTGGGGTTAGGGTTAGCGTTAGGGTTAGGTTTGGGTTTAGGGTTAGTGTTCGGGTTAGGGATGGATTTAGGGTTAGTGTCTGGGTTAGGGTTAGGGTAAGGGTTAGGGTTAGGTTTGGGGTCAGGGTTAAGATTAGGGTTAGGGTTAGGGTTAGGGTTAGTGTAAGGGTTAGGGTTGGGTTAAGTTTAGTGTTAGGGTTGGGGTTAGGGTTGGTGTTAGGGTTAGGGTTAGGGTTAGGGTAGTGGTTAGGTTTAGGGTTAGGGTTAGGGTTAGGGTTAGGGTTAGGGTAGGGGTTAGGGTTAGGGTTAGGGTTAGAGTTAGGGTTGTGGTTAGGGTTAAGTTTAGGGGCAGGGTTAGGGTTAGGTTAGTGTTACGGTTTGGGTAGGGCTCAGGTTTAGGTTTAGGGTTGGGGTTAGGGTTGGGGTTAGGGTTAGGGTTTGGGTTAGGGTTGGGGTTAGGGTTGGGGTTAGGGTTAGGGTAGGGTTAGTGTCGGGGTTAGGGTTCGGGTTGGTGTCAGGGTCAGGGTAAGGGCTAGTGTTAGGTTTAGGGTTGGGGTTAGGGCTAGGGTTAGGGTTAGGGTTGGGGTTAGGATTAGGTTTAGTGTTGGGTTTGGGGTTAGGGTTAGGGTTAGGGTTATGGTTAGGGTTAGGGTTGTGGTCAGGGTCAGGGTTAGGGTTCGGGTTAGGTTTAGTGTCGGGCTTAGGGTTGGGGTTAGGGTTAGGGTTAGGGTTAGGGTTAGGTTTGGGGTTAGGGTTAGGGTTAGGGTTAGGTTTGCGGTTAGGGTTAATGTTAGGGTTAGGGTTGGATTTAGTTTTAGGGTCTGGGTTAGGGTTAGGGTTGGGATTAGGGTTAGGGTTAGGGTTGAGTTATGGTTAGAGGTAGGGTTAGTGTTTGGGTTAGGGTTAGGGTTAGGGTTAGGGTTGTGTTAGGGTTGGGGTAGGGGTTAGGGTTAGGGTTACGGTTGGGGTCAGGTTTAGGGTAAGGGTTAGTGTTAGGTTTAGGGTTGGGGTTAGGGATAGGGTTATGGTTTGTGGTTAGGATTAGGTTTCGTGATGGGGTTGGGGTTAGGGTTAGGGTTAGGGTTATGGTTAGGGTTAGGGTTGGGGTCAGGGTTAGGGTTAGGGTTAGGGTTAGTGTTAGGTTTATGGTTGGGGTTAGGGTTAGTATTAGGTTTAAGGTTGGGGTCGGGGTTAGGGTTAGGGTTAGGGTTAGGGTTGGGGATATGGTTAGGGTTAAGGTTAGGGTTAGGGTTAGGGTTGGGTTAGGGTTGGGTTAGGGTTGGGTGAGGGTTAGGGTTAGGTTTAGTGTTGGGGTTCGGGTTAGGTTTAGTCTTGGGGTTGGGGTTAGGGTAGGGTTAGGGTTAGGGTAGGGTTACGGTTAGGGTTGGGGTTAGGGTTAGGGTTAGGGTTAGGGTTAGGTTTTGGGTTAGGGTTAGGGTTAGGGGTAGGGTCGGGGTTAGGGTTAGGGTTGGGGTTAGTGTTGGGGTTAGGGTTAGGTTTAGGCTTAGTGTTAGGGTAGTGTTTAGGGTTAGGGTTAGGGTTAGGGTAGGGGTTAGGGTTAGGGTTAGGTTTGGGGTCAGGGTTAGGGTTAGGGTTAGGGTTAGGGTTGGGGTTAGGTTTAGCGTTAGGGTTAGGTTTGGGGATAGGGTTAGTGTTAGGGTTAGGTTTGGATTTAGGGTTAGGGTCTGGGTTAGGGTTAGGGTTAGGTTTGGGGTTAGGGTTAATGTTAGTGTTAGGGTTGGATTTAGTTTTAGGGTCTGGGTTAGGGTTAGGGTTGGGGTTAGGGTTAGGGTTGAATTATGGTTAGGGGTAGGGTTAGGGTTTGGGTTAGGGTTAGGGTTAGGGTTGTGTTAGGGTTGGGGTTAGGGTTGGGGTCAGGGTTAGGGTAAGGGTTAGTGTTAGGTTTAGGGTTGGGGTTAGGGTTAGGGTTAGGGTTGGGTTTAGGATTAGGTTTAGTGTTGGGGTTGGGGTTAGGGTTATGGTTAGGGTTGGGGTTGGGGTTAGGGTTAGGGTTAAGGTGAGAGTTAGGTTTAGGGTTGGGTTAGGGTGGGGTTAGGGTTAGGGTTAGGGTTAGGGTTAGGGTTGGGGTTAGGGTTAGGGTGGGGGTTAGTGTTGGGGTTAGGGTTAGGTTTAGGCTTAGTGTTAGGGTAGTGTTTAGTGTTAGGGTTAGGGTTAGGGTAGGGGTTAGGGTTAGGGTTAGGGTTTGGGCTGGGGTTCGGGTTAGGGTTAGGGTTAGGGTTAGGGTTGGGGTTAGGGTTAGCGTTAGGGTTAGGTTTGGGTTTAGGGTTAGTGTTAGGGTTAGGGATGGATTTAGGGTTAGTGTCTTGGTTAGGGTTAGGGTTAGGGTTGGGGTTAGGGTTGGGGTTAGGGTTGACTAAGGGTTAGGGTTAGGGTTAGGGTTAGGGTTAGGGTTAAGGTCAGGGTCAGGGTTAGGGTTCAGGTTAGGTTTAGGGTCGGGGTTAGGGTTGGGGTTAGGGTTTGGGTTGGGTTAGGGTTGGTGTTAGTATTAGGGTTAGGGTTGGGTTAAGTTTAGGGTTAGGGGTAGGGTAGGGTTAGGGTTGGGGTTAGGGTTAGGGATATGGTTAGGGTTCGGTTTGGGGTTAGGGTTAGTGTTAGGGTTAGGGTTGGATTTAGGGTTAGGGTCAGGTTTAGGGATAGGGTTAGGGTTGGGGTTCGGGTTAGGGTTAGGGTTTGGGTTAGGGTTAGGGTTAGGGTTAGGGTTGGGGTTAGGGTTAGCGTTAGGGTTAGGTTTGGGGTTAGGGTTAGTGTTAGGGTTAGGGTTGGATTTAGGGTTAGGGTCTGGGTTAAGGTTAGGGTTAGGGTTGGGGTTAGGGTTAGGGTTAGGGTTGAGTTAGGGTTAGGGTTAGGGTTAGGATTAGGGTTGGGGTTACGGTTCGGGTTGGGGTTACGGTTCAGGTTGGTTATGGTTGGTGTTAGTGTTAGGGTTAGGGTTGGGTTAAGTTTAGGGTTAGGGTTAGGGTAGGGTTAGGGTTGGGGTTAGGGTTAGGGTTAGGGTTAGCGTTAGGTTTGGGGTCAGGGTTAGGGTAAGGGTTAGTGTTAGGTTTAGGGTTGGGGTTACGGTTAGGGTTAGTGTTAGGGTTAGGGTTTGTGGTTAGCATTAGGTTTAGTGTTGGGGTTGGGGTTAGAATAAGGGTTAGGGTTATGGTTAGGGTTAGGGTTGGGGTCAGGGTTAGGGTTAGGGTTAGGGTTAGGGTTAGTGTTAGTGTTAGGTTTAGGGTTGGGGTTAGGGTTAGGGTTAGGATTAGGTTTAAGGTTGGGGTTGGGGTTAGGGTTAGGGTTAGGGTTAGGGTTAGGGTTAGGGTTAGGGTTGGGGTTAGGGTTAGGGTTAAGGTTAGGGTTAGGGTTAGGGTTGGGTTAGGGTTGGGTTAGGGTCAGGGTTAGGGTAAGTGTTGGGGTTCGGGTTAGGTTTAGTGTTGGGGTTGGGGTTAGGGTTAGGGTTAGGGTTAGGGTTAGGGTTGAGGTTAGGGTTAGGGTTAGGGTTAGGGTTAGGGTTCGGTTAGGGTTAGGGTTAGTTTTAGGGTTAGGGTTGGGGTTAGGGTTAGGGTTGGGGTTAGTGTTGGGGTTAGGGTTAGGTTTAGGCTGAGTGTTAGGGTAGTGTTTAGGGTTAGGGTTAGGGTTAGGGTTAGGGTAGGGGTTAGGGTTAGGGTTAGAGTTTTGGTTGTGGCTAGGGTTAGGGTTGGGGTTAGGTTTAGGGTTAGGGTTAGGTTTGGGGTTAGGGTTAGTGTTAGGTTTCGGCTTGGATTTAGGGTTAGGGTCTGGGTTAGGGTTAGGGTTAGGGGTGGGGTTAGGGTTAGGGTTGAGTTAGGGTTAGGGTTAGGGTTAGGGTTAGGGTTAGGGTCATGGTCAGGGTCAGGGTTAGGGTTCGGGTTAGGTTTAGTGTCGGGGTTAGGGTTGGGGTTAGGTTTCGGGTTGGGGTTAGGGTTAGGGTTAGTGTTAGTGATAGGGTTAGGGTTGTGGTTAGGGTTAGGGTTAGGGTTACGGTTAGGGTCAGCGTCAGGGTCAGGGTTAAGATTAGGGTTAGGGTTAGGGTTAGGGTTAGTGTTAGGGTTAGGGTTGGGTTAAGTTTAGTGTTAGGGTTGGGGTTAGGGTTGGTGTTAGGGTTAGGGTTAGGGTTAGGGTAGTGGTTAGGTTTAGGGTTAGGGTTAGGGTTAGGGTTAGGGTTAGGGTTAGGGTAGGGGTTAGGGTTAGGGTTAGGGTTAGAGTTAGGGTTGTGGTTAGGGTTAAGTTTAGGGGCAGGGTTAGGGTTAGGTTAGTGTTACGGTTTGGGTAGGGCTCAGGTTTAGGGTTAGGGTTAGGGTTGGGGATAGGGTTAGGGTTAGGGTTAGGGTTAGGGTTAGGGTTAGGGTTGGGGTCAGGGTTAGGGTAAGGGTTAGTGTTAGGTTTAGGGTTGGGGTTAGGGCTAGGGTTAGGGTTAGGGTTGGGGTTAGGATTAGGTTTAGTGTTGGGTTTGGGGTTAGGGTTAGGGTTAGGGTTAGGGTTGTGGTCAGGGTCAGGGTTAGGGTTCGGGTTAGGTTTAGGGTCGGGGTTAGGGTTGGGGTTAGGGTTAGGGTTAGGGTTAGGGTTAGGGTTAGGGTTGGGGTTAGGGTTAGGGTTGGGGTTAGGATCGGGGTTAGGGTTCGGGTTGGGGTCAGGGTTAGGGTAAGGGTTAGTGTTAGGTTTAGGGTTGGGGTTAGGGCTAGGGTTAGGGTTAGGGTTGGGGTTAGGATT
>NC_139475.1:2842500-2845000 GCF_057233095.1 Heloderma suspectum
TAGGGTTGGGTTAGGGTTGGGTGAGGGTTAGGGTTAGGTTTAGTGTTGGGGTTCGGGTTAGGTTTAGTCTTGGGGTTGGGGTTAGGGTAGGGTTAGGGTTAGGGTAGGGTTAGGGTTAGGGTTGGGGTTAGGGTTAGGGTTAGGGTTAGGGTTAGGTTTTGGGTTAGGGTTAGGGTTAGGGGTAGGGTCGGGGTTAGGGTTAGGGTTGGGGTTAGTGTTGGGGTTAGGGTTAGGTTTAGGCTTAGTGTTAGGGTAGTGTTTAGGGTTAGGGTTAGGGTTAGGGTAGGGGTTAGGGTTAGGGTTAGGTTTGGGGTCAGGGTTAGGGTTAGGGTTAGGGTTAGGGTTGGGGTTAGGTTTAGCGTTAGGGTTAGGTTTGGGGATAGGGTTAGTGTTAGGGTTAGGTTTGGATTTAGGGTTAGGGTCTGGGTTAGGGTTAGGGTTAGGTTTGGGGTTAGGGTTAATGTTAGTGTTAGGGTTGGATTTAGTTTTAGGGTCTGGGTTAGGGTTAGGGTTGGGGTTAGGGTTAGGGTTGAATTATGGTTAGGGGTAGGGTTAGGGTTTGGGTTAGGGTTAGGGTTAGGGTTGTGTTAGGGTTGGGGTTAGGGTTGGGGTCAGGGTTAGGGTAAGGGTTAGTGTTAGGTTTAGGGTTGGGGTTAGGGTTAGGGTTAGGGTTGGGTTTAGGATTAGGTTTAGTGTTGGGGTTGGGGTTAGGGTTATGGTTAGGGTTGGGGTTGGGGTTAGGGTTAGGGTTAAGGTGAGAGTTAGGTTTAGGGTTGGGTTAGGGTGGGGTTAGGGTTAGGGTTAGGGTTAGGGTTAGGGTTAGGGTTGGGGTTAGGGTTAGGGTGGGGGTTAGTGTTGGGGTTAGGGTTAGGTTTAGGCTTAGTGTTAGGGTAGTGTTTAGTGTTAGGGTTAGGGTTAGGGTAGGGGTTAGGGTTAGGGTTAGGGTTTGGGCTGGGGTTCGGGTTAGGGTTAGGGTTAGGGTTAGGGTTGGGGTTAGGGTTAGCGTTAGGGTTAGGTTTGGGTTTAGGGTTAGTGTTAGGGTTAGGGATGGATTTAGGGTTAGTGTCTTGGTTAGGGTTAGGGTTAGGGTTGGGGTTAGGGTTGGGGTTAGGGTTGACTAAGGGTTAGGGTTAGGGTTAGGGTTAGGGTTAGGGTTAAGGTCAGGGTCAGGGTTAGGGTTCAGGTTAGGTTTAGGGTCGGGGTTAGGGTTGGGGTTAGGGTTTGGGTTGGGTTAGGGTTGGTGTTAGTATTAGGGTTAGGGTTGGGTTAAGTTTAGGGTTAGGGGTAGGGTAGGGTTAGGGTTGGGGTTAGGGTTAGGGATATGGTTAGGGTTCGGTTTGGGGTTAGGGTTAGTGTTAGGGTTAGGGTTGGATTTAGGGTTAGGGTCAGGTTTAGGGATAGGGTTAGGGTTGGGGTTCGGGTTAGGGTTAGGGTTTGGGTTAGGGTTAGGGTTAGGGTTAGGGTTGGGGTTAGGGTTAGCGTTAGGGTTAGGTTTGGGGTTAGGGTTAGTGTTAGGGTTAGGGTTGGATTTAGGGTTAGGGTCTGGGTTAAGGTTAGGGTTAGGGTTGGGGTTAGGGTTAGGGTTAGGGTTGAGTTAGGGTTAGGGTTAGGGTTAGGATTAGGGTTGGGGTTACGGTTCGGGTTGGGGTTACGGTTCAGGTTGGTTATGGTTGGTGTTAGTGTTAGGGTTAGGGTTGGGTTAAGTTTAGGGTTAGGGTTAGGGTAGGGTTAGGGTTGGGGTTAGGGTTAGGGTTAGGGTTAGCGTTAGGTTTGGGGTCAGGGTTAGGGTAAGGGTTAGTGTTAGGTTTAGGGTTGGGGTTACGGTTAGGGTTAGTGTTAGGGTTAGGGTTTGTGGTTAGCATTAGGTTTAGTGTTGGGGTTGGGGTTAGAATAAGGGTTAGGGTTATGGTTAGGGTTAGGGTTGGGGTCAGGGTTAGGGTTAGGGTTAGGGTTAGGGTTAGTGTTAGTGTTAGGTTTAGGGTTGGGGTTAGGGTTAGGGTTAGGATTAGGTTTAAGGTTGGGGTTGGGGTTAGGGTTAGGGTTAGGGTTAGGGTTAGGGTTAGGGTTAGGGTTAGGGTTGGGGTTAGGGTTAGGGTTAAGGTTAGGGTTAGGGTTAGGGTTGGGTTAGGGTTGGGTTAGGGTCAGGGTTAGGGTAAGTGTTGGGGTTCGGGTTAGGTTTAGTGTTGGGGTTGGGGTTAGGGTTAGGGTTAGGGTTAGGGTTAGGGTTAGGGTTGAGGTTAGGGTTAGGGTTAGGGTTAGGGTTAGGGTTAGGGTTCGGTTAGGGTTAGGGTTAGTTTTAGGGTTAGGGTTGGGGTTAGGGTTAGGGTTGGGGTTAGTGTTGGGGTTAGGGTTAGGTTTAGGCTGAGTGTTAGGGTAGTGTTTAGGGTTAGGGTTAGGGTTAGGGTTAGGGTAGGGGTTAGGGTTAGGGTTAGAGTTTTGGTTGTGGCTAGGGTTAGGGTTGGGGTTAGGTTTAGGGTTAGGGTTAGGTTTGGGGTTAGGG
>NC_139475.1:2850000-2852500 GCF_057233095.1 Heloderma suspectum
GGGTTAGGGGTAGGGTCGGGGTTAGGGTTAGGGTTGGGGTTAGTGTTGGGGTTAGGGTTAGGTTTAGGCTTAGTGTTAGGGTAGTGTTTAGGGTTAGGGTTAGGGTTAGGGTAGGGGTTAGGGTTAGGGTTAGGTTTGGGGTCAGGGTTAGGGTTAGGGTTAGGGTTAGGGTTGGGGTTAGGTTTAGCGTTAGGGTTAGGTTTGGGGTTAGGGTTAGTGTTAGGGTTAGGGTTGGATTCAGGGTTAGGGTCTGCGTTAGGGTTAGGGTTAGGGTTAGGTTTGGGGTTAGGGTTAGTGTTAGGGTAAGGGTTAGGGTTGAGTTATGGTTAGGGATAGGGTTAGGGTTTGGGATAGGGTTGTGGTTAGGGTTAGGGTTAGTGTCATGGTTAGGATTAGGGTAGTGTTAGGGTTGGGGTAGGGGTTAGGTTTAGGTTTAGGGTTAGGGTTGGGGTTAGGGTTAGGGTTAGGGTTGGGGTCAGGGTTAGGGTAAGGGTTAGTGTTAGGTTTAGGGTTGGGGTTAGGGTTAGGGTTAGGGTTGGGTTTAGGATTAGGTTTAGTGTTGGGGTTGGGGTTAGGGTTATGGTTAGGGTTGGGGTTGGGGTTAGGGTTAGGGTTAAGGTGAGAGTTAGGTTTAGGGTTGGGTTAGGGTGGGGTTAGGGTTAGGGTTAGGGTTAGGGTTAGGGTTGGGGTTAGGGTTAGGGTGGGGGTTAGTGTTGGGGTTAGGGTTAGGTTTAGGCTTAGTGTTAGGGTAGTGTTTAGTGTTAGGGTTAGGGTTAGGGTAGGGGTTAGGGTTAGGGTTAGGGTTTGGGCTGGGGTTCGGGTTAGGGTTAGGGTTAGGGTTAGGGTTAGGGTTGGGGTTAGGGTTAGCGTTAGGGTTAGGTTTGGGTTTAGGGTTAGTGTTAGGGTTAGGGATGGATTTAGGGTTAGTGTCTGGGTTAGGGATAGGGTTAGGGTTGGGGTTAGGGTTGGGGTTAGGGTTGACTAAGGGTTAGGGTTAGGGTTAGGGTTAGGGTTGGGGTTAGGGTTAGCGTTAGGGTTAGGTTTGGGTTTAGGGTTAGTGTTAGGGTTAGGGATGGATTTAGGGTTAGTGTCTGGGTTAGGGTTAGGGTAAGGGTTAGGGTTAGGTTTGGGGTCAGGGTTAAGATTAGGGTTAGGGTTAGGGTTAGGGTTAGTGTAAGGGTTAGGGTTGGGTTAAGTTTAGTGTTAGGGTTGGGGTTAGGGTTGGTGTTAGGGTTAGGGTTAGGGTTAGGGTAGTGGTTAGGTTTAGGGTTAGGGTTAGGGTTAGGGTTAGGGTTAGGGTAGGGGTTAGGGTTAGGGTTAGGGTTAGAGTTAGGGTTGTGGTTAGGGTTAAGTTTAGGGGCAGGGTTAGGGTTAGGTTAGTGTTACGGTTTGGGTAGGGCTCAGGTTTAGGTTTAGGGTTGGGGTTAGGGTTGGGGTTAGGGTTAGGGTTTGGGTTAGGGTTGGGGTTAGGGTTGGGGTTAGGGTTAGGGTAGGGTTAGTGTCGGGGTTAGGGTTCGGGTTGGTGTCAGGGTCAGGGTAAGGGCTAGTGTTAGGTTTAGGGTTGGGGTTAGGGCTAGGGTTAGGGTTAGGGTTGGGGTTAGGATTAGGTTTAGTGTTGGGTTTGGGGTTAGGGTTAGGGTTAGGGTTATGGTTAGGGTTAGGGTTGTGGTCAGGGTCAGGGTTAGGGTTCGGGTTAGGTTTAGTGTCGGGCTTAGGGTTGGGGTTAGGGTTAGGGTTAGGGTTAGGGTTAGGTTTGGGGTTAGGGTTAGGGTTAGGGTTAGGTTTGCGGTTAGGGTTAATGTTAGGGTTAGGGTTGGATTTAGTTTTAGGGTCTGGGTTAGGGTTAGGGTTGGGATTAGGGTTAGGGTTAGGGTTGAGTTATGGTTAGAGGTAGGGTTAGTGTTTGGGTTAGGGTTAGGGTTAGGGTTAGGGTTGTGTTAGGGTTGGGGTAGGGGTTAGGGTTAGGGTTACGGTTGGGGTCAGGTTTAGGGTAAGGGTTAGTGTTAGGTTTAGGGTTGGGGTTAGGGATAGGGTTATGGTTTGTGGTTAGGATTAGGTTTCGTGATGGGGTTGGGGTTAGGGTTAGGGTTAGGGTTATGGTTAGGGTTAGGGTTGGGGTCAGGGTTAGGGTTAGGGTTAGGGTTAGTGTTAGGTTTATGGTTGGGGTTAGGGTTAGTATTAGGTTTAAGGTTGGGGTCGGGGTTAGGGTTAGGGTTAGGGTTAGGGTTGGGGATATGGTTAGGGTTAAGGTTAGGGTTAGGGTTAGGGTTGGGTTAGAGTTGGGTTAGGGTTGGGTGAGGGTTAGGGTTAGGTTTAGTGTTGGGGTTCGGGTTAGGTTTAGTCTTGGGGTTGGGGTTAGGGTAGGGTTAGGGTTAGGGTAGGGTTAGGGTTAGGGTTGGAGTTAGGGTTAGGGTTAGGGTTAGGGTTAGGTTTTGGGTTAGGGTTAGGGTTAGGGGTAGGGTCGGGTTTAGGGTTAGGGTTGGGGTTAGTGTTGGGGTTA
>NC_139475.1:2857500-2865000 GCF_057233095.1 Heloderma suspectum
AGGGTTAGGGTTATGGTTAGGGTTAGGGTTGTGGTCAGGGTCAGGGTTAGGGTTCGGGTTAGGTTTAGTGTCGGGCTTAGGGTTGGGGTTAGGGTTAGGGTTAGGGTTAGGGTTAGGTTTGGGGTTAGGGTTAGGGTTAGGGTTAGGTTTGCGGTTAGGGTTAATGTTAGGGTTAGGGTTGGATTTAGTTTTAGGGTCTGGGTTAGGGTTAGGGTTGGGATTAGGGTTAGGGTTAGGGTTGAGTTATGGTTAGAGGTAGGGTTAGTGTTTGGGTTAGGGTTAGGGTTAGGGTTAGGGTTGTGTTAGGGTTGGGGTAGGGGTTAGGGTTAGGGTTACGGTTGGGGTCAGGTTTAGGGTAAGGGTTAGTGTTAGGTTTAGGGTTGGGGTTAGGGATAGGGTTATGGTTTGTGGTTAGGATTAGGTTTCGTGATGGGGTTGGGGTTAGGGTTAGGGTTAGGGTTATGGTTAGGGTTAGGGTTGGGGTCAGGGTTAGGGTTAGGGTTAGGGTTAGTGTTAGGTTTATGGTTGGGGTTAGGGTTAGTATTAGGTTTAAGGTTGGGGTCGGGGTTAGGGTTAGGGTTAGGGTTAGGGTTGGGGATATGGTTAGGGTTAAGGTTAGGGTTAGGGTTAGGGTTGGGTTAGGGTTGGGTTAGGGTTGGGTGAGGGTTAGGGTTAGGTTTAGTGTTGGGGTTCGGGTTAGGTTTAGTCTTGGGGTTGGGGTTAGGGTAGGGTTAGGGTTAGGGTAGGGTTAGGGTTAGGGTTGGGGTTAGGGTTAGGGTTAGGGTTAGGGTTAGGTTTTGGGTTAGGGTTAGGGTTAGGGGTAGGGTCGGGGTTAGGGTTAGGGTTGGGGTTAGTGTTGGGGTTAGGGTTAGGTTTAGGCTTAGTGTTAGGGTAGTGTTTAGGGTTAGGGTTAGGGTTAGGGTAGGGGTTAGGGTTAGGGTTAGGTTTGGGGTCAGGGTTAGGGTTAGGGTTAGGGTTAGGGTTGGGGTTAGGTTTAGCGTTAGGGTTAGGTTTGGGGATAGGGTTAGTGTTAGGGTTAGGTTTGGATTTAGGGTTAGGGTCTGGGTTAGGGTTAGGGTTAGGTTTGGGGTTAGGGTTAATGTTAGTGTTAGGGTTGGATTTAGTTTTAGGGTCTGGGTTAGGGTTAGGGTTGGGGTTAGGGTTAGGGTTGAATTATGGTTAGGGGTAGGGTTAGGGTTTGGGTTAGGGTTAGGGTTAGGGTTGTGTTAGGGTTGGGGTTAGGGTTGGGGTCAGGGTTAGGGTAAGGGTTAGTGTTAGGTTTAGGGTTGGGGTTAGGGTTAGGGTTAGGGTTGGGTTTAGGATTAGGTTTAGTGTTGGGGTTGGGGTTAGGGTTATGGTTAGGGTTGGGGTTGGGGTTAGGGTTAGGGTTAAGGTGAGAGTTAGGTTTAGGGTTGGGTTAGGGTGGGGTTAGGGTTAGGGTTAGGGTTAGGGTTAGGGTTAGGGTTGGGGTTAGGGTTAGGGTGGGGGTTAGTGTTGGGGTTAGGGTTAGGTTTAGGCTTAGTGTTAGGGTAGTGTTTAGTGTTAGGGTTAGGGTTAGGGTAGGGGTTAGGGTTAGGGTTAGGGTTTGGGCTGGGGTTCGGGTTAGGGTTAGGGTTAGGGTTAGGGTTGGGGTTAGGGTTAGCGTTAGGGTTAGGTTTGGGTTTAGGGTTAGTGTTAGGGTTAGGGATGGATTTAGGGTTAGTGTCTTGGTTAGGGTTAGGGTTAGGGTTGGGGTTAGGGTTGGGGTTAGGGTTGACTAAGGGTTAGGGTTAGGGTTAGGGTTAGGGTTAGGGTTAAGGTCAGGGTCAGGGTTAGGGTTCAGGTTAGGTTTAGGGTCGGGGTTAGGGTTGGGGTTAGGGTTTGGGTTGGGTTAGGGTTGGTGTTAGTATTAGGGTTAGGGTTGGGTTAAGTTTAGGGTTAGGGGTAGGGTAGGGTTAGGGTTGGGGTTAGGGTTAGGGATATGGTTAGGGTTCGGTTTGGGGTTAGGGTTAGTGTTAGGGTTAGGGTTGGATTTAGGGTTAGGGTCAGGTTTAGGGATAGGGTTAGGGTTGGGGTTCGGGTTAGGGTTAGGGTTTGGGTTAGGGTTAGGGTTAGGGTTAGGGTTGGGGTTAGGGTTAGCGTTAGGGTTAGGTTTGGGGTTAGGGTTAGTGTTAGGGTTAGGGTTGGATTTAGGGTTAGGGTCTGGGTTAAGGTTAGGGTTAGGGTTGGGGTTAGGGTTAGGGTTAGGGTTGAGTTAGGGTTAGGGTTAGGGTTAGGATTAGGGTTGGGGTTACGGTTCGGGTTGGGGTTACGGTTCAGGTTGGTTATGGTTGGTGTTAGTGTTAGGGTTAGGGTTGGGTTAAGTTTAGGGTTAGGGTTAGGGTAGGGTTAGGGTTGGGGTTAGGGTTAGGGTTAGGGTTAGCGTTAGGTTTGGGGTCAGGGTTAGGGTAAGGGTTAGTGTTAGGTTTAGGGTTGGGGTTACGGTTAGGGTTAGTGTTAGGGTTAGGGTTTGTGGTTAGCATTAGGTTTAGTGTTGGGGTTGGGGTTAGAATAAGGGTTAGGGTTATGGTTAGGGTTAGGGTTGGGGTCAGGGTTAGGGTTAGGGTTAGGGTTAGGGTTAGTGTTAGTGTTAGGTTTAGGGTTGGGGTTAGGGTTAGGGTTAGGATTAGGTTTAAGGTTGGGGTTGGGGTTAGGGTTAGGGTTAGGGTTAGGGTTAGGGTTAGGGTTAGGGTTGGGGTTAGGGTTAGGGTTAAGGTTAGGGTTAGGGTTAGGGTTGGGTTAGGGTTGGGTTAGGGTCAGGGTTAGGGTAAGTGTTGGGGTTCGGGTTAGGTTTAGTGTTGGGGTTGGGGTTAGGGTTAGGGTTAGGGTTAGGGTTAGGGTTGAGGTTAGGGTTAGGGTTAGGGTTAGGGTTAGGGTTCGGTTAGGGTTAGGGTTAGTTTTAGGGTTAGGGTTGGGGTTAGGGTTAGGGTTGGGGTTAGTGTTGGGGTTAGGGTTAGGTTTAGGCTGAGTGTTAGGGTAGTGTTTAGGGTTAGGGTTAGGGTTAGGGTTAGGGTAGGGGTTAGGGTTAGGGTTAGAGTTTTGGTTGTGGCTAGGGTTAGGGTTGGGGTTAGGTTTAGGGTTAGGGTTAGGTTTGGGGTTAGGGTTAGTGTTAGGTTTCGGCTTGGATTTAGGGTTAGGGTCTGGGTTAGGGTTAGGGTTAGGGGTGGGGTTAGGGTTAGGGTTGAGTTAGGGTTAGGGTTAGGGTTAGGGTTAGGGTTAGGGTCATGGTCAGGGTCAGGGTTAGGGTTCGGGTTAGGTTTAGTGTCGGGGTTAGGGTTGGGGTTAGGTTTCGGGTTGGGGTTAGGGTTAGGGTTAGTGTTAGTGATAGGGTTAGGGTTGTGGTTAGGGTTAGGGTTAGGGTTACGGTTAGGGTCAGCGTCAGGGTCAGGGTTAAGATTAGGGTTAGGGTTAGGGTTAGGGTTAGTGTTAGGGTTAGGGTTGGGTTAAGTTTAGTGTTAGGGTTGGGGTTAGGGTTGGTGTTAGGGTTAGGGTTAGGGTTAGGGTAGTGGTTAGGTTTAGGGTTAGGGTTAGGGTTAGGGTTAGGGTTAGGGTTAGGGTAGGGGTTAGGGTTAGGGTTAGGGTTAGAGTTAGGGTTGTGGTTAGGGTTAAGTTTAGGGGCAGGGTTAGGGTTAGGTTAGTGTTACGGTTTGGGTAGGGCTCAGGTTTAGGGTTAGGGTTAGGGTTGGGGATAGGGTTAGGGTTAGGGTTAGGGTTAGGGTTAGGGTTGGGGTCAGGGTTAGGGTAAGGGTTAGTGTTAGGTTTAGGGTTGGGGTTAGGGCTAGGGTTAGGGTTAGGGTTGGGGTTAGGATTAGGTTTAGTGTTGGGTTTGGGGTTAGGGTTAGGGTTAGGGTTAGGGTTGTGGTCAGGGTCAGGGTTAGGGTTCGGGTTAGGTTTAGGGTCGGGGTTAGGGTTGGGGTTAGGGTTAGGGTTAGGGTTAGGGTTGGGGTTAGGGTTGGGGTTAGGGTTAGGGTTGGGGTTAGGATCGGGGTTAGGGTTCGGGTTGGGGTCAGGGTTAGGGTAAGGGTTAGTGTTAGGTTTAGGGTTGGGGTTAGGGCTAGGGTTAGGGTTAGGGTTGGGGTTAGGATTAGGTTTAGTGTTGGGTTTGGGGTTAGGGTTAGGGTTATGGTTAGGGTTAGGGTTGTGGTCAGGGTCAGGGTTAGGGTTCAGGTTAGGTTTAGTGTCGGGGTTAGGGTTGGGGTTAGGGTTAGGGTTAGGGTTAGGGTTAGGGTTAGGTTTGGGGTTAGGGTTAGGGTTAGGGTTAGGTTTGGGTTTAGGGTTAATGTTAGGGTTAGGGTTGGATTAAGTTTTAGGGTCTGGGTTAGGGTTAGGGTTGGGGTTAGGGTTAGGGTTAGGGTTGAGTTATGGTTAGGGGTAGGGTTAGGGTTTGGGTTAGGGTTAGGGTTAGGGTTGTGTTAGGGTTGGGGTAGGGGTTAGGGTTAGGGTTACGGTTGGGGTCAGGTTTAGGGTAAGGGTTAGGGTTAGGTTTAGGGTTGGGGTTAGGGATAGGGTTATGGTTTGTGGTTAGGATTAGGTTTCGTGTTGGGGTTGGGGTTAGGGTTAGGGTTATGGTTAGGGTTAGGGTTGGGGTCAGGGTTAGGGTTAGGTTTAGGGTTAGAGTTAGGTTTGTGGTTGGGGTTAGGGTTAGTATTAGGTTTAAGGTTGGGGTCGGGGTTAGGGTTAGGGTTAGGGTTAGGGTTGGGGATAGGGTTAGGGTTAAGGTTAGGGTTAGGGTTAGGGTTGGGTTAGGGTTGGGTTAGGGTTAGGGTTAGGTTTAGTGTTGGGGTTCGGGTTAGGTTTAGTCTTGGGGTTGGGGTTAGGGTAGGGTTAGGGTTAGGGTAGGGTTAGGGTTAGGGTTGGAGTTAGGGTTAGGGTTAGGGTTAGGGTTAGGTTTTGGGTTAGGGTTAGGGTTAGGGGTAGGGTCGGGTTTAGGGTTAGGGTTGGGGTTAGTGTTGGGGTTAGGGTTAGGTTTAGGCTTAGTGTTAGGGTAGTGTTTAGGGTTAGGGTTAGGGTTAGGGTAGGGGTTAGGTTTAGGGTTAGGTTTGGGGTCAGGGTTAGGGATAGGGTTAGGGTTAGGGTTGGGGTTATGTTTAGCGTTAGGGTTAGGTTTGGGGTTAGGGTTAGTGTTAGGGTTAGGGTTGGATTTAGGGTTAGGGTCTGGGTTAGGGTTAGGGTTAGGGTTAGGTTTGGGGTTAGGGTTAATGTTAGGGTTAGGGTTGGATTTAGTTTTAGGGTCTGGGTTAGGGTTAGGGTTGGGGTTAGGGTTAGGGTTGAGTCATGGTTAGGGGTAGGGTTAGGGTTTGGGTTAGGGTTAGGGTTAGGGTTGTGTTAGGGTTGGGGTAGGGGTTAGGGTTAGGGTTACGGTTGGGGTCAGGTTTAGGGTAAGGGTTAGTGTTAGGTTTAGGGTTGGGGTTAGGGATAGGGTTAGGGTTTGTGGTTAGGATTTGGTTTAGTGTTGGGGTTGGGGTTAGGGTTAGGTTTATGGTTAGGGTTAGGGTTGGGGTCAGGGTAGGGTTAGTGTTAGTGTTAGGTTTATGGTTGGGGTTAGGGTTAGGATTAGGTTTAAGGTTGGGGTTGGGGTTAGGGTTAGGGTTAGGGTTAGGGTTAGGGTTGAGGATAGGGTTAGGGTTAAGGTTAGGGTTAGGGTTAGGGTTGGGTTAGGGTTGGGGTAGGGGTAGGGTTAGGGTTAGTGTTGGGGTTCGGGTTAGGTTTAGTGTTGGGGTTGGGGTTAGGGTAGGGTTAGGGATAAGCTTGGGGTTAGGGTTAGGGATAGGGTTGTGGTTAGGGTTAGGGTTAGGGATTGGGATAGGGTTAGGGTCAGGGTCAGGGTCAGGGTTAGGGTTAGGGTTAGGGTCGGGGTTAGGGTTCGGGTTGGGGTAGAGGTTAGGGTTAGTGTTAGGTTAGGGTTGGGTTAAGTTTAGGGTTAGGGTTAGGGTTAGGGTTGGTGTTAGGGTTGGGTTTAGTGTTGACGTTAAGGTTATGGTTAGGGTTAGGGTTAGGGTAGTGGTTAGGGTTAGGGTTAGGGTTGGGGTTAGGGTTAGGGTTAGGGTTGAGTTATGGTTAGGGGTAGGGTTAGGGTTTGGGTTAGGGTTAGGGTTAGGGTTGTGTTAGGGTTGGGGTAGGGGTTAGGGTTAGGGTTACGGTTGGGGTCAGGTTTAGGGTAAGGGTTAGTGTTAGGTTTAGGGTTGGGGTTAGGGATAGGGTTAGGGTTTGTGGTTAGGATTAGGTTTAGTGTTGGGGTTGGGGTGAGGGTTAGGGTTATGGTTAGGGTTAGGGTTGGGGTCAGGGTTTGGGTTAGGGTTAGGGTTAGTGTTAGGTTTATGGTTGGGGTTAGGGTTAGTATTAGGTTTATGGTTGGGGTCAGGGCTAGGGTTAGGGTTAGGGTTAGGTTTAGGGTTGGTGTTATTGTTAGGGTTAGGGTTGGGGTTAGGGTTAGCGTTAGGGTTAGGGTTAGAGTTAGGGTTGTGGTTAGGGTTAAGTTTAGGGGCAGGGTTAGGGTTAGGTTAGTGTTACGGTTTGGGTAGGGCTCAGGTTTAGGGTTGGGGTTAGGGTTGGGGATAGGGTTAGGGTTAGGGGTAGGGTTAGGGTTAGGGTTAGGGTTGGGGTCAGGGTTAGGGTAAGGGTTAGTGTTAGGTTTAGGGTTGGGGTTAGGGCTAGGGTTAGGGTTAGGGTTGGGGTTAGGATTAGGTTTAGTGTTGGGTTTGGGGTTAGGGTTAGGGTTAGGGTTAGGGTTAGGGTTAGGGTTGTGGTCAGGGTCAGGGTTAGAGTTCGGGTTAGGTTTAGGGTCGGGGTTAGGGTTGGGGTTAGGGTTAGGGTTAGGGTTAGGGTTGGGGTTAGGGTTGGGGTTAGGGTTAGGGTTGGGGTTAGTGTCGGGGTTAGGGTTCGGGTTGGGGTCAGGGTTAGGGTAAGGGCTAGTGTTAGGTTTAGGGTTGGGGTTAGGGCTAGGGTTAGGGTTAGGGTTGGGGTTAGGATTAGGTTTAGTGTTGGGTTTGGGGTTAGGGTTAGGGTTAGGGTTATGGTTAGGGTTAGGGTTGTGGTCAGGGTCAGGGTTAGGGTTCGGGTTAGGTTTAGTGTCGGGCTTAGGGTTGGGGTTAGGGTTAGGGTTAGGGTTAGGGTTAGGTTTGGGGTTAGGGTTAGGGTTAGGGTTAGGTTTGGGGTTAGGGTTAATGTTAGGGTTAGGGTTGGATTTAGTTTTAGGGTCTGGATTAGGGTTAGGGTTGGGGTTAGGGTTAGGGTTAGGGTTGAGTTATGGTTAGGGGTAGGGTTAGGGTTTGGGTTAGGGTTAGGGTTACGGTTGTGTTAGGGTTGGGGTAGGGGTTAGGGTTAGGGTTACGGTTGGGGTCAGGTTTAGGGTAAGGGTTAGTGTTAGGTTTAGGGTTGGGGTTAGGGATAGGGTTATGGTTTGTGGTTAGGATTAGGTTTCGTGATGGGGTTGGGGTTAGGGTTAGGGTTAGGGTTATGGTTAGGGTTAGGGTTGGGGTCAGG
>NC_139475.1:2870000-2872500 GCF_057233095.1 Heloderma suspectum
CAGGGTTAGGGTAAGGGTTAGTGTTAGGTTTAGGGTTGGGGTTAGGGCTAGGGTTAGGGTTAGGGTTGGGGTTAGGATTAGGTTTAGTGTTGGGTTTGGGGTTAGGGTTAGGGTTAGGGTTAGGGTTGTGGTCAGGGTCAGGGTTAGGGTTCGGGTTAGGTTTAGGGTCGGGGTTAGGGTTGGGGTTAGGGTTAGGGTTAGGGTTAGGGTTGGGGTTAGGGTTGGGGTTAGGGTTAGGGTTGGGGTTAGGATCGGGGTTAGGGTTCGGGTTGGGGTCAGGGTTAGGGTAAGGGTTAGTGTTAGGTTTAGGGTTGGGGTTAGGGCTAGGGTTAGGGTTAGGGTTGGGGTTAGGATTAGGTTTAGTGTTGGGTTTGGGGTTAGGGTTAGGGTTATGGTTAGGGTTAGGGTTGTGGTCAGGGTCAGGGTTAGGGTTCAGGTTAGGTTTAGTGTCGGGGTTAGGGTTGGGGTTAGGGTTAGGGTTAGGGTTAGGGTTAGGGTTAGGTTTGGGGTTAGGGTTAGGGTTAGGGTTAGGTTTGGGTTTAGGGTTAATGTTAGGGTTAGGGTTGGATTAAGTTTTAGGGTCTGGGTTAGGGTTAGGGTTGGGGTTAGGGTTAGGGTTAGGGTTGAGTTATGGTTAGGGGTAGGGTTAGGGTTTGGGTTAGGGTTAGGGTTAGGGTTGTGTTAGGGTTGGGGTAGGGGTTAGGGTTAGGGTTACGGTTGGGGTCAGGTTTAGGGTAAGGGTTAGGGTTAGGTTTAGGGTTGGGGTTAGGGATAGGGTTATGGTTTGTGGTTAGGATTAGGTTTCGTGTTGGGGTTGGGGTTAGGGTTAGGGTTATGGTTAGGGTTAGGGTTGGGGTCAGGGTTAGGGTTAGGTTTAGGGTTAGAGTTAGGTTTGTGGTTGGGGTTAGGGTTAGTATTAGGTTTAAGGTTGGGGTCGGGGTTAGGGTTAGGGTTAGGGTTAGGGTTGGGGATAGGGTTAGGGTTAAGGTTAGGGTTAGGGTTAGGGTTGGGTTAGGGTTGGGTTAGGGTTAGGGTTAGGTTTAGTGTTGGGGTTCGGGTTAGGTTTAGTCTTGGGGTTGGGGTTAGGGTAGGGTTAGGGTTAGGGTAGGGTTAGGGTTAGGGTTGGAGTTAGGGTTAGGGTTAGGGTTAGGGTTAGGTTTTGGGTTAGGGTTAGGGTTAGGGGTAGGGTCGGGTTTAGGGTTAGGGTTGGGGTTAGTGTTGGGGTTAGGGTTAGGTTTAGGCTTAGTGTTAGGGTAGTGTTTAGGGTTAGGGTTAGGGTTAGGGTAGGGGTTAGGTTTAGGGTTAGGTTTGGGGTCAGGGTTAGGGATAGGGTTAGGGTTAGGGTTGGGGTTATGTTTAGCGTTAGGGTTAGGTTTGGGGTTAGGGTTAGTGTTAGGGTTAGGGTTGGATTTAGGGTTAGGGTCTGGGTTAGGGTTAGGGTTAGGGTTAGGTTTGGGGTTAGGGTTAATGTTAGGGTTAGGGTTGGATTTAGTTTTAGGGTCTGGGTTAGGGTTAGGGTTGGGGTTAGGGTTAGGGTTGAGTCATGGTTAGGGGTAGGGTTAGGGTTTGGGTTAGGGTTAGGGTTAGGGTTGTGTTAGGGTTGGGGTAGGGGTTAGGGTTAGGGTTACGGTTGGGGTCAGGTTTAGGGTAAGGGTTAGTGTTAGGTTTAGGGTTGGGGTTAGGGATAGGGTTAGGGTTTGTGGTTAGGATTTGGTTTAGTGTTGGGGTTGGGGTTAGGGTTAGGTTTATGGTTAGGGTTAGGGTTGGGGTCAGGGTAGGGTTAGTGTTAGTGTTAGGTTTATGGTTGGGGTTAGGGTTAGGATTAGATTTAAGGTTGGGGTTGGGGTTAGGGTTAGGGTTAGGGTTAGGGTTAGGGTTGAGGATAGGGTTAGGGTTAAGGTTAGGGTTAGGGTTAGGGTTGGGTTAGGGTTGGGGTAGGGGTAGGGTTAGGGTTAGTGTTGGGGTTCGGGTTAGGTTTAGTGTTGGGGTTGGGGTTAGGGTAGGGTTAGGGATAAGCTTGGGGTTAGGGTTAGGGATAGGGTTGTGGTTAGGGTTAGGGTTAGGGATTGGGATAGGGTTAGGGTCAGGGTCAGGGTCAGGGTTAGGGTTAGGGTTAGGGTCGGGGTTAGGGTTCGGGTTGGGGTAGAGGTTAGGGTTAGTGTTAGGTTAGGGTTGGGTTAAGTTTAGGGTTAGGGTTAGGGTTAGGGTTGGTGTTAGGGTTGGGTTTAGTGTTGACGTTAAGGTTATGGTTAGGGTTAGGGTTAGGGTAGTGGTTAGGGTTAGGGTTAGGGTTGGGGTTAGGGTTAGGGTTAGGGTTGAGTTATGGTTAGGGGTAGGGTTAGGGTTTGGGTTAGGGTTAGGGTTAGGGTTGTGTTAGGGTTGGGGTAGGGGTTAGGGTTAGGGTTACGGTTGGGGTCAGGTTTAGGGTAAGGGTTAGTGTTAGGTTTAGGGTTGGGGTTAGGGATAGGGTTAGGGTTTGTGGTTAGGATTAGGTTTAGTG
>NC_139475.1:2887500-2890000 GCF_057233095.1 Heloderma suspectum
GTAGGGGTTAGGGTTAGGGTTACGGTTGGGGTCAGGTTTAGGGTAAGGGTTAGTGTTAGGTTTAGGGTTGGGGTTAGGGATAGGGTTATGGTTTGTGGTTAGGATTAGGTTTCGTGATGGGGTTGGGGTTAGGGTTAGGGTTAGGGTTATGGTTAGGGTTAGGGTTGGGGTCAGGGTTAGGGTTAGGGTTAGGGTTAGTGTTAGGTTTATGGTTGGGGTTAGGGTTAGTATTAGGTTTAAGGTTGGGGTCGGGGTTAGGGTTAGGGTTAGGGTTAGGGTTGGGGATATGGTTAGGGTTAAGGTTAGGGTTAGGGTTAGGGTTGGGTTAGGGTTGGGTTAGGGTTGGGTGAGGGTTAGGGTTAGGTTTAGTGTTGGGGTTCGGGTTAGGTTTAGTCTTGGGGTTGGGGTTAGGGTAGGGTTAGGGTTAGGGTAGGGTTAGGGTTAGGGTTGGGGTTAGGGTTAGGGTTAGGGTTAGGGTTAGGTTTTGGGTTAGGGTTAGGGTTAGGGGTAGGGTCGGGGTTAGGGTTAGGGTTGGGGTTAGTGTTGGGGTTAGGGTTAGGTTTAGGCTTAGTGTTAGGGTAGTGTTTAGGGTTAGGGTTAGGGTTAGGGTAGGGGTTAGGGTTAGGGTTAGGTTTGGGGTCAGGGTTAGGGTTAGGGTTAGGGTTAGGGTTGGGGTTAGGTTTAGCGTTAAGGTTAGGTTTGGGGATAGGGTTAGTGTTAGGGTTAGGTTTGGATTTAGGGTTAGGGTCTGGGTTAGGGTTAGGGTTAGGTTTGGGGTTAGGGTTAATGTTAGTGTTAGGGTTGGATTTAGTTTTAGGGTCTGGGTTAGGGTTAGGGTTGGGGTTAGGGTTAGGGTTGAATTATGGTTAGGGGTAGGGTTAGGGTTTGGGTTAGGGTTAGGGTTAGGGTTGTGTTAGGGTTGGGGTTAGGGTTGGGGTCAGGGTTAGGGTAAGGGTTAGTTTTAGGTTTAGGGTTGGGGTTAGGGTTAGGGTTAGGGTTGGGTTTAGGATTAGGTTTAGTGTTGGGGTTGGGGTTAGGGTTATGGTTAGGGTTGGGGTTGGGGTTAGGGTTAGGGTTAAGGTGAGAGTTAGGTTTAGGGTTGGGTTAGGGTGGGGTTAGGGTTAGGGTTAGGGTTAGGGTTAGGGTTAGGGTTGGGGTTAGGGTTAGGGTGGGGGTTAGTGTTGGGGTTAGGGTTAGGTTTAGGCTTAGTGTTAGGGTAGTGTTTAGTGTTAGGGTTAGGGTTAGGGTAGGGGTTAGGGTTAGGGTTAGGGTTTGGGCTGGGGTTCGGGTTAGGGTTAGGGTTAGGGTTAGGGTTGGGGTTAGGGTTAGCGTTAGGGTTAGGTTTGGGTTTAGGGTTAGTGTTAGGGTTAGGGATGGATTTAGGGTTAGTGTCTCGGTTAGGGTTAGGGTTAGGGTTGGGGTTAGGGTTGGGGTTAGGGTTGACTAAGGGTTAGGGTTAGGGTTAGGGTTAGGGTTAGGGTTAAGGTCAGGGTCAGGGTTAGGGTTCAGGTTAGGTTTAGGGTCGGGGTTAGGGTTGGGGTTAGGGTTTGGGTTGGGTTAGGGTTGGTGTTAGTATTAGGGTTAGGGTTGGGTTAAGTTTAGGGTTAGGGGTAGGATAGGGTTAGGGTTGGGGTTAGGGTTAGGGATATGGTTAGGGTTCGGTTTGGGGTTAGGGTTAGTGTTAGGGTTAGGGTTGGATTTAGGGTTAGGGTCAGGTTTAGGGATAGGGTTAGGGTTGGGGTTCGGGTTAGGGTTAGGGTTTGGGTTAGGGTTAGGGTTAGGGTTAGGGTTGGGGTTAGGGTTAGCGTTAGGGTTAGGTTTGGGGTTAGGGTTAGTGTTAGGGTTAGGGTTGGATTTAGGGTTAGGGTCTGGGTTAAGGTTAGGGTTAGGGTTGGGGTTAGGGTTAGGGTTAGGGTTGAGTTAGGGTTAGGGTTAGGGTTAGGATTAGGGTTGGGGTTACGGTTCGGGTTGGGGTTACGGTTCAGGTTGGTTATGGTTGGTGTTAGTGTTAGGGTTAGGGTTGGGTTAAGTTTAGGGTTAGGGTTAGGGTAGGGTTAGGGTTGGGGTTAGGGTTAGGGTTAGGGTTAGCGTTAGGTTTGGGGTCAGGGTTAGGGTAAGGGTTAGTGTTAGGTTTAGGGTTGGGGTTACGGTTAGGGTTAGTGTTAGGGTTAGGGTTTGTGGTTAGCATTAGGTTTAGTGTTGGGGTTGGGGTTAGAATAAGGGTTAGGGTTATGGTTAGGGTTAGGGTTGGGGTCAGGGTTAGGGTTAGGGTTAGGGTTAGGGTTAGTGTTAGTGTTAGGTTTAGGGTTGGGGTTAGGGTTAGGGTTAGGATTAGGTTTAAGGTTGGGGTTGGGGTTAGGGTTAGGGTTAGGGTTAGGGTTAGGGTTAGGGTTGGGGTTAGGGTTAGGGTTAAGGTTAGGGTTAGGGTTAGGGTTGGGTTAGGGTTGGGTTAGGGTCAGGGTTAGGGTAAGTGTTGGGGTTCGGGTTAGGTTTAGTGTTG
>NC_139475.1:2915000-2917500 GCF_057233095.1 Heloderma suspectum
GGGTTAGGGTTAGGGTTGTGTTAGGGTTGGGGTAGGGGTTAGGGTTAGGGTTACGGTTGGGGTCAGGTTTAGGGTAAGGGTTAGTGTTAGGTTTAGGGTTGGGGTTAGGGATAGGGTTATGGTTTGTGGTTAGGATTAGGTTTCGTGATGGGGTTGGGGTTAGGGTTAGGGTTAGGGTTATGGTTAGGGTTAGGGTTGGGGTCAGGGTTAGGGTTAGGGTTAGGGTTAGTGTTAGGTTTATGGTTGGGGTTAGGGTTAGTATTAGGTTTAAGGTTGGGGTCGGGGTTAGGGTTAGGGTTAGGGTTAGGGTTGGGGATAGAGTTAGGGTTAAGGTTAGGGTTAGGGTTAGGGTTGGGTTAGGGTTGGGTTAGGGTTGGGTGAGGGTTAGGGTTAGGTTTAGTGTTGGGGTTCGGGTTAGGTTTAGTCTTGGGGTTGGGGTTAGGGTAGGGTTAGGGTTAGGGTAGGGTTAGGGTTAGGGTTGGGGTTAGGGTTAGGGTTAGGGTTAGGGTTAGGTTTTGGGTTAGGGTTAGGGTTAGGGGTAGGGTCGGGGTTAGGGTTAGGGTTGGGGTTAGTGTTGGGGTTAGGGTTAGGTTTAGGCTTAGTGTTAGGGTAGTGTTTAGGGTTAGGGTTAGGGTTAGGGTAGGGGTTAGGGTTAGGGTTAGGTTTGGGGTCAGGGTTAGGGTTAGGGTTAGGGTTAGGGTTGGGGTTAGGTTTAGCGTTAGGGTTAGGTTTGGGGATAGGGTTAGTGTTAGGGTTAGGTTTGGATTTAGGGTTAGGGTCTGGGTTAGGGTTAGGGTTAGGTTTGGGGTTAGGGTTAATGTTAGTGTTAGGGTTGGATTTAGTTTTAGGGTCTGGGTTAGGGTTAGGGTTGGGGTTAGGGTTAGGGTTGAATTATGGTTAGGGGTAGGGTTAGGGTTTGGGTTAGGGTTAGGGTTAGGGTTGTGTTAGGGTTGGGGTTAGGGTTGGGGTCAGGGTTAGGGTAAGGGTTAGTGTTAGGTTTAGGGTTGGGGTTAGGGTTAGGGTTAGGGTTGGGTTTAGGATTAGGTTTAGTGTTGGGGTTGGGGTTAGGGTTATGGTTAGGGTTGGGGTTGGGGTTAGGGTTAGGGTTAAGGTGAGAGTTAGGTTTAGGGTTGGGTTAGGGTGGGGTTAGGGTTAGGGTTAGGGTTAGGGTTAGGGTTAGGGTTGGGGTTAGGGTTAGGGTGGGGGTTAGTGTTGGGGTTAGGGTTAGGTTTAGGCTTAGTGTTAGGGTAGTGTTTAGTGTTAGGGTTAGGGTTAGGGTAGGGGTTAGGGTTAGGGTTAGGGTTTGGGCTGGGGTTCGGGTTAGGGTTAGGGTTAGGGTTGGGGTTAGGGTTAGCGTTAGGGTTAGGTTTGGGTTTAGGGTTAGTGTTAGGGTTAGGGATGGATTTAGGGTTAGTGTCTCGGTTAGGGTTAGGGTTAGGGTTGGGGTTAGGGTTGGGGTTAGGGTTGACTAAGGGTTAGGGTTAGGGTTAGGGTTAGGGTTAGGGTTAAGGTCAGGGTCAGGGTTAGGGTTCAGGTTAGGTTTAGGGTCGGGGTTAGGGTTGGGGTTAGGGTTTGGGTTGGGTTAGGGTTGGTGTTAGTATTAGGGTTAGGGTTGGGTTAAGTTTAGGGTTAGGGGTAGGGTAGGGTTAGGGTTGGGGTTAGGGTTAGGGATATGGTTAGGGTTCGGTTTGGGGTTAGGGTTAGTGTTAGGGTTAGGGTTGGATTTAGGGTTAGGGTCAGGTTTAGGGATAGGGTTAGGGTTGGGGTTCGGGTTAGGGTTAGGGTTTGGGTTAGGGTTAGGGTTAGGGTTAGGGTTGGGGTTAGGGTTAGCGTTAGGGTTAGGTTTGGGGTTAGGGTTAGTGTTAGGGTTAGGGTTGGATTTAGGGTTAGGGTCTGGGTTAAGGTTAGGGTTAGGGTTGGGGTTAGGGTTAGGGTTAGGGTTGAGTTAGGGTTAGGGTTAGGGTTAGGATTAGGGTTGGGGTTACGGTTCGGGTTGGGGTTACGGTTCAGGTTGGTTATGGTTGGTGTTAGTGTTAGGGTTAGGGTTGGGTTAAGTTTAGGGTTAGGGTTAGGGTAGGGTTAGGGTTGGGGTTAGGGTTAGGTTTAGGGTTAGCGTTAGGTTTGGGGTCAGGGTTAGGGTAAGGGTTAGTGTTAGGTTTAGGGTTGGGGTTACGGTTAGGGTTAGTGTTAGGGTTAGGGTTTGTGGTTAGCATTAGGTTTAGTGTTGGGGTTGGGGTTAGAATAAGGGTTAGGGTTATGGTTAGGGTTAGGGTTGGGGTCAGGGTTAGTGTTAGGGTTAGGGTTAGGGTTAGTGTTAGGTTTAGGGTTGGGGTTAGGGTTAGGGTTAGGATTAGGTTTAAGGTTGGGGTTGGGGTTAGGGTTAGGGTTAGGGTTAGGGTTAGGGTTAGGGTTAGGGTTGGGGTTAGGGTTAGGGTTAAGGTTAGGGTTAGGGTTAGGGTTGGGTTAGGGTTGGGTTAGGGTCAGGGTTAGGGTAAGTGTT
>NC_139475.1:2932500-2935000 GCF_057233095.1 Heloderma suspectum
TTTAGGGTTGGGGTTAGGGATAGGGTTATGGTTTGTGGTTAGGATTAGGTTTCGTGATGGGGTTGGGGTTAGGGTTAGGGTTAGGGTTATGGTTAGGGTTAGGGTTGGGGTCAGGGTTAGGGTTAGGGTTAGGGTTAGTGTTAGGTTTATGGTTGGGGTTAGGGTTAGTATTAGGTTTAAGGTTGGGGTCGGGGTTAGGGTTAGGGTTAGGGTTAGGGTTGGGGATATGGTTAGGGTTAAGGTTAGGGTTAGGGTTAGGGTTGGGTTAGGGTTGGGTTAGGGTTGGGTGAGGGTTAGGGTTAGGTTTAGTGTTGGGGTTCGGGTTAGGTTTAGTCTTGGGGTTGGGGTTAGGGTAGGGTTAGGGTTAGGGTAGGGTTAGGGTTAGGGTTGGGGTTAGGGTTAGGGTTAGGGTTAGGGTTAGGTTTTGGGTTAGGGTTAGGGTTAGGGGTAGGGTCGGGGTTAGGGTTAGGGTTGGGGTTAGTGTTGGGGTTAGGGTTAGGTTTAGGCTTAGTGTTAGGGTAGTGTTTAGGGTTAGGGTTAGGGTTAGGGTAGGGGTTAGGGTTAGGGTTAGGTTTGGGGTCAGGGTTAGGGTTAGGGTTAGGGTTAGGGTTGGGGTTAGGTTTAGCGTTAGGGTTAGGTTTGGGGATAGGGTTAGTGTTAGGGTTAGGTTTGGATTTAGGGTTAGGGTCTGGGTTAGGGTTAGGGTTAGGTTTGGGGTTAGGGTTAATGTTAGTGTTAGGGTTGGATTTAGTTTTAGGGTCTGGGTTAGGGTTAGGGTTGGGGTTAGGGTTAGGGTTGAATTATGGTTAGGGGTAGGGTTAGGGTTTGGGTTAGGGTTAGGGTTAGGGTTGTGTTAGGGTTGGGGTTAGGGTTGGGGTCAGGGTTAGGGTAAGGGTTAGTGTTAGGTTTAGGGTTGGGGTTAGGGTTAGGGTTAGGGTTGGGTTTAGGATTAGGTTTAGTGTTGGGGTTGGGGTTAGGGTTATGGTTAGGGTTGGGGTTGGGGTTAGGGTTAGGGTTAAGGTGAGAGTTAGGTTTAGGGTTGGGTTAGGGTGGGGTTAGGGTTAGGGTTAGGGTTAGGGTTAGGGTTAGGGTTGGGGTTAGGGTTAGGGTGGGGGTTAGTGTTGGGGTTAGGGTTAGGTTTAGGCTTAGTGTTAGGGTAGTGTTTAGTGTTAGGGTTAGGGTTAGGGTAGGGGTTAGGGTTAGGGTTAGGGTTTGGGCTGGGGTTCGGGTTAGGGTTAGGGTTAGGGTTGGGGTTAGGGTTAGCGTTAGGGTTAGGTTTGGGTTTAGGGTTAGTGTTAGGGTTAGGGATGGATTTAGGGTTAGTGTCTCGGTTAGGGTTAGGGTTAGGGTTGGGGTTAGGGTTGGGGTTAGGGTTGACTAAGGGTTAGGGTTAGGGTTAGGGTTAGGGTTAGGGTTAAGGTCAGGGTCAGGGTTAGGGTTCAGGTTAGGTTTAGGGTCGGGGTTAGGGTTGGGGTTAGGGTTTGGGTTGGGTTAGGGTTGGTGTTAGTATTAGGGTTAGGGTTGGGTTAAGTTTAGGGTTAGGGGTAGGGTAGGGTTAGGGTTGGGGTTAGGGTTAGGGATATGGTTAGGGTTCGGTTTGGGGTTAGGGTTAGTGTTAGGGTTAGGGTTGGATTTAGGGTTAGGGTCAGGTTTAGGGATAGGGTTAGGGTTGGGGTTCGGGTTAGGGTTAGGGTTTGGGTTAGGGTTAGGGTTAGGGTTAGGGTTGGGGTTAGGGTTAGCGTTAGGGTTAGGTTTGGGGTTAGGGTTAGTGTTAGGGTTAGGGTTGGATTTAGGGTTAGGGTCTGGGTTAAGGTTAGGGTTAGGGTTGGGGTTAGGGTTAGGGTTAGGGTTGAGTTAGGGTTAGGGTTAGGGTTAGGATTAGGGTTGGGGTTACGGTTCGGGTTGGGGTTACGGTTCAGGTTGGTTATGGTTGGTGTTAGTGTTAGGGTTAGGGTTGGGTTAAGTTTAGGGTTAGGGTTAGGGTAGGGTTAGGGTTGGGGTTAGGGTTAGGTTTAGGGTTAGCGTTAGGTTTGGGGTCAGGGTTAGGGTAAGGGTTAGTGTTAGGTTTAGGGTTGGGGTTACGGTTAGGGTTAGTGTTAGGGTTAGGGTTTGTGGTTAGCATTAGGTTTAGTGTTGGGGTTGGGGTTAGAATAAGGGTTAGGGTTATGGTTAGGGTTAGGGTTGGGGTCAGGGTTAGTGTTAGGGTTAGGGTTAGGGTTAGTGTTAGGTTTAGGGTTGGGGTTAGGGTTAGGGTTAGGATTAGGTTTAAGGTTGGGGTTGGGGTTAGGGTTAGGGTTAGGGTTAGGGTTAGGGTTAGGGTTAGGGTTGGGGTTAGGGTTAGGGTTAAGGTTAGGGTTAGGGTTAGGGTTGGGTTAGGGTTGGGTTAGGGTCAGGGTTAGGGTAAGTGTTGGGGTTCGGGTTAGGTTTAGTGTTGGGGTTGGGGTTAGGGTTAGGGTTAGGGTTAGGGTTAGGGTTAGGGTTGAGGTTAGGGTTAGGGTTA
>NC_139475.1:2945000-2947500 GCF_057233095.1 Heloderma suspectum
AGGGTTGGGGTTCGGGTTAGGGTTAGGGTTTGGGTTAGGGTTAGGGTTAGGGTTAGGGTTGGGGTTAGGGTTAGCGTTAGGGTTAGGTTTGGGGTTAGGGTTAGTGTTAGGGTTAGGGTTGGATTTAGGGTTAGGGTCTGGGTTAAGGTTAGGGTTAGGGTTGGGGTTAGGGTTAGGGTTAGGGTTGAGTTAGGGTTAGGGTTAGGGTTAGGATTAGGGTTGGGGTTACGGTTCGGGTTGGGGTTACGGTTCAGGTTGGTTATGGTTGGTGTTAGTGTTAGGGTTAGGGTTGGGTTAAGTTTAGGGTTAGGGTTAGGGTAGGGTTAGGGTTGGGGTTAGGGTTAGGTTTAGGGTTAGCGTTAGGTTTGGGGTCAGGGTTAGGGTAAGGGTTAGTGTTAGGTTTAGGGTTGGGGTTACGGTTAGGGTTAGTGTTAGGGTTAGGGTTTGTGGTTAGCATTAGGTTTAGTGTTGGGGTTGGGGTTAGAATAAGGGTTAGGGTTATGGTTAGGGTTAGGGTTGGGGTCAGGGTTAGTGTTAGGGTTAGGGTTAGGGTTAGTGTTAGGTTTAGGGTTGGGGTTAGGGTTAGGGTTAGGATTAGGTTTAAGGTTGGGGTTGGGGTTAGGGTTAGGGTTAGGGTTAGGGTTAGGGTTAGGGTTAGGGTTGGGGTTAGGGTTAGGGTTAAGGTTAGGGTTAGGGTTAGGGTTGGGTTAGGGTTGGGTTAGGGTCAGGGTTAGGGTAAGTGTTGGGGTTCGGGTTAGGTTTAGTGTTGGGGTTGGGGTTAGGGTTAGGGTTAGGGTTAGGGTTAGGGTTAGGGTTGAGGTTAGGGTTAGGGTTAGGGTTAGGGTTAGGGTTGGGTTAGGGTTAGGGTTAGTTTTAGGGTTAGGGTTGGGGTTAGGGTTAGGGTTGGGGTTAGTGTTGGGGTTAGGGTTAGGTTTAGGCTGAGTGTTAGGGTAGTGTTTAGGGTTAGGGTTAGGGTTAGGGTTAGGGTAGGGGTTAGGGTTAGGGTTAGAGTTTTGGTTGTGGCTAGGGTTAGGGTTGGGGTTAGGTTTAGGGTTAGGGTTAGGTTTGGGGTTAGGGTTAGTGTTAGGTTTCGGCTTGGATTTAGGGTTAGGGTCTGGGTTAGGGTTAGGGTTAGGGGTGGGGTTAGGGTTAGGGTTGAGTTAGGGTTAGGGTTAGGGTTAGGGTTAGGGTTAGGGTTAGGGTCATGGTCAGGGTCAGGGTTAGGGTTCGGGTTAGGTTTAGTGTCGGGGTTAGGGTTGGGGTTAGGTTTCGGGTTGGGGTTAGGGTTAGGGTTAGTGTTAGTGATAGGGTTAGGGTTGTGGTTAGGGTTAGGGTTAGGGTTACGGTTAGGGTCAGCGTCAGGGTCAGGGTTAAGATTAGGGTTAGGGTTAGGGTTAGTGTTAGGGTTAGGGTTGGGTTAAGTTTAGTGTTAGGGTTGGGGTTAGGGTTGGTGTTAGGGTTAGGGTTAGGGTTAGGGTAGTGGTTAGGTTTAGGGTTAGGGTTAGGGTTAGGGTTAGGGTTAGGGTTAGGGTTAGGGTAGGGGTTAGGGTTAGGGTTAGGGTTAGAGTTAGGGTTGTGGTTAGGGTTAAGTTTAGGGGCAGGGTTAGGGTTAGGTTAGTGTTACGGTTTGGGTAGGGCTCAGGTTTAGGGTTAGGGTTAGGGTTGGGGATAGGGTTAGGGTTAGGGTTAGGGTTAGGGTTAGGGTTAGGGTTGGGGTCAGGGTTAGGGTAAGGGTTAGTGTTAGGTTTAGGGTTGGGGTTAGGGCTAGGGTTAGGGTTAGGGTTGGGGTTAGGATTAGGTTTAGTGTTGGGTTTGGGGTTAGGGTTAGGGTTAGGGTTAGGGTTGTGGTCAGGGTCAGGGTTAGGGTTCGGGTTAGGTTTAGGGTCGGGGTTAGGGTTGGGGTTAGGGTTAGGGTTAGGGTTAGGGTTGGGGTTAGGGTTGGGGTTAGGGTTAGGGTTGGGGTTAGGATCGGGATTAGGGTTCGGGTTGGGGTCAGGGTTAGGGTAAGGGTTAGTGTTAGGTTTAGGGTTGGGGTTAGGGCTAGGGTTAGGGTTAGGGTTGGGGTTAGGATTAGGTTTAGTGTTGGGTTTGGGGTTAGGGTTAGGGTTATGGTTAGGGTTAGGGTTGTGGTCAGGGTCAGGGTTAGGGTTCAGGTTAGGTTTAGTGTCGGGGTTAGGGTTGGGGTTAGGGTTAGGGTTAGGGTTAGGGTTAGGGTTAGGTTTGGGGTTAGGGTTAGGGTTAGGGTTAGGTTTGGGTTTAGGGTTAATGTTAGGGTTAGGGTTGGATTAAGTTTTAGGGTCTGGGTTAGGGTTAGGGTTGGGGTTAGGGTTAGGGTTAGGGTTAGGGTTGAGTTATGGTTAGGGGTAGGGTTAGGGTTTGGGTTAGGGTTAGGGTTAGGGTTGTGTTAGGGTTGGGGTAGGGGTTAGGGTTAGGGTTACGGTTGGGGTCAGGTTTAGGGTAAGGGTTAGTGTTAGGTTTAGGGTTGGGGTTAGGGATAGGG
>NC_139475.1:2955000-2957500 GCF_057233095.1 Heloderma suspectum
TTTGGGTTAGGGTTAGGGTTAGGGTTGTGTTAGGGTTGGGGTTAGGGTTGGGGTCAGGGTTAGGGTAAGGGTTAGTGTTAGGTTTAGGGTTGGGGTTAGGGTTAGGGTTAGGGTTGGGTTTAGGATTAGGTTTAGTGTTGGGGTTGGGGTTAGGGTTATGGTTAGGGTTGGGGTTGGGGTTAGGGTTAGGGTTAAGGTGAGAGTTAGGTTTAGGGTTGGGTTAGGGTGGGGTTAGGGTTAGGGTTAGGGTTAGGGTTAGGGTTGGGGTTAGGGTTAGGGTGGGGGTTAGTGTTGGGGTTAGGGTTAGGTTTAGGCTTAGTGTTAGGGTAGTGTTTAGTGTTAGGGTTAGGGTTAGGGTAGGGGTTAGGGTTAGGGTTAGGGTTTGGGCTGGGGTTCGGGTTAGGGTTAGGGTTAGGGTTGGGGTTAGGGTTAGCGTTAGGGTTAGGTTTGGGTTTAGGGTTAGTGTTAGGGTTAGGGATGGATTTAGGGTTAGTGTCTCGGTTAGGGTTAGGGTTAGGGTTGGGGTTAGGGTTGGGGTTAGGGTTGACTAAGGGTTAGGGTTAGGGTTAGGGTTAGGGTTAGGGTTAAGGTCAGGGTCAGGGTTAGGGTTCAGGTTAGGTTTAGGGTCGGGGTTAGGGTTGGGGTTAGGGTTTGGGTTGGGTTAGGGTTGGTGTTAGTATTAGGGTTAGGGTTGGGTTAAGTTTAGGGTTAGGGGTAGGGTAGGGTTAGGGTTGGGGTTAGGGTTAGGGATATGGTTAGGGTTCGGTTTGGGGTTAGGGTTAGTGTTAGGGTTAGGGTTGGATTTAGGGTTAGGGTCAGGTTTAGGGATAGGGTTAGGGTTGGGGTTCGGGTTAGGGTTAGGGTTTGGGTTAGGGTTAGGGTTAGGGTTAGGGTTGGGGTTAGGGTTAGCGTTAGGGTTAGGTTTGGGGTTAGGGTTAGTGTTAGGGTTAGGGTTGGATTTAGGGTTAGGGTCTGGGTTAAGGTTAGGGTTAGGGTTGGGGTTAGGGTTAGGGTTAGGGTTGAGTTAGGGTTAGGGTTAGGGTTAGGATTAGGGTTGGGGTTACGGTTCGGGTTGGGGTTACGGTTCAGGTTGGTTATGGTTGGTGTTAGTGTTAGGGTTAGGGTTGGGTTAAGTTTAGGGTTAGGGTTAGGGTAGGGTTAGGGTTGGGGTTAGGGTTAGGTTTAGGGTTAGCGTTAGGTTTGGGGTCAGGGTTAGGGTAAGGGTTAGTGTTAGGTTTAGGGTTGGGGTTACGGTTAGGGTTAGTGTTAGGGTTAGGGTTTGTGGTTAGCATTAGGTTTAGTGTTGGGGTTGGGGTTAGAATAAGGGTTAGGGTTATGGTTAGGGTTAGGGTTGGGGTCAGGGTTAGTGTTAGGGTTAGGGTTAGGGTTAGTGTTAGGTTTAGGGTTGGGGTTAGGGTTAGGGTTAGGATTAGGTTTAAGGTTGGGGTTGGGGTTAGGGTTAGGGTTAGGGTTAGGGTTAGGGTTAGGGTTAGGGTTGGGGTTAGGGTTAGGGTTAAGGTTAGGGTTAGGGTTAGGGTTGGGTTAGGGTTGGGTTAGGGTCAGGGTTAGGGTAAGTGTTGGGGTTCGGGTTAGGTTTAGTGTTGGGGTTGGGGTTAGGGTTAGGGTTAGGGTTAGGGTTAGGGTTAGGGTTGAGGTTAGGGTTAGGGTTAGGGTTAGGGTTAGGGTTGGGTTAGGGTTAGGGTTAGTTTTAGGGTTAGGGTTGGGGTTAGGGTTAGGGTTGGGGTTAGTGTTGGGGTTAGGGTTAGGTTTAGGCTGAGTGTTAGGGTAGTGTTTAGGGTTAGGGTTAGGGTTAGGGTTAGGGTAGGGGTTAGGGTTAGGGTTAGAGTTTTGGTTGTGGCTAGGGTTAGGGTTGGGGTTAGGTTTAGGGTTAGGGTTAGGTTTGGGGTTAGGGTTAGTGTTAGGTTTCGGCTTGGATTTAGGGTTAGGGTCTGGGTTAGGGTTAGGGTTAGGGGTGGGGTTAGGGTTAGGGTTGAGTTAGGGTTAGGGTTAGGGTTAGGGTTAGGGTTAGGGTTAGGGTTAGGGTCATGGTCAGGGTCAGGGTTAGGGTTCGGGTTAGGTTTAGTGTCGGGGTTAGGGTTGGGGTTAGGTTTCGGGTTGGGGTTAGGGTTAGGGTTAGTGTTAGTGATAGGGTTAGGGTTGTGGTTAGGGTTAGGGTTAGGGTTACGGTTAGGGTCAGCGTCAGGGTCAGGGTTAAGATTAGGGTTAGGGTTAGGGTTAGTGTTAGGGTTAGGGTTGGGTTAAGTTTAGTGTTAGGGTTGGGGTTAGGGTTGGTGTTAGGGTTAGGGTTAGGGTTAGGGTAGTGGTTAGGTTTAGGGTTAGGGTTAGGGTTAGGGTTAGGGTTAGGGTTAGGGTAGGGGTTAGGGTTAGGGTTAGGGTTAGAGTTAGGGTTGTGGTTAGGGTTAAGTTTAGGGGCAGGGTTAGGGTTAGGTTAGTGTTACGGTTTGGGTAGGGCTCAGGTTTAGGGTTAGGGTTAGGGTTG
>NC_139475.1:2982500-2985000 GCF_057233095.1 Heloderma suspectum
GATTAGGTTTAGTGTTGGGGTTGGGGTTAGGGTTATGGTTAGGGTTGGGGTTGGGGTTAGGGTTAGGGTTAAGGTGAGAGTTAGGTTTAGGGTTGGGTTAGGGTGGGGTTAGGGTTAGGGTTAGGGTTAGGGTTAGGGTTAGGGTTGGGGTTAGGGTTAGGGTGGGGGTTAGTGTTGGGGTTAGGGTTAGGTTTAGGCTTAGTGTTAGGGTAGTGTTTAGTGTTAGGGTTAGGGTTAGGGTAGGGGTTAGGGTTAGGGTTAGGGTTTGGGCTGGGGTTCGGGTTAGGGTTAGGGTTAGGGTTGGGGTTAGGGTTAGCGTTAGGGTTAGGTTTGGGTTTAGGGTTAGTGTTAGGGTTAGGGATGGATTTAGGGTTAGTGTCTCGGTTAGGGTTAGGGTTAGGGTTGGGGTTAGGGTTGGGGTTAGGGTTGACTAAGGGTTAGGGTTAGGGTTAGGGTTAGGGTTAGGGTTAAGGTCAGGGTCAGGGTTAGGGTTCAGGTTAGGTTTAGGGTCGGGGTTAGGGTTGGGGTTAGGGTTTGGGTTGGGTTAGGGTTGGTGTTAGTATTAGGGTTAGGGTTGGGTTAAGTTTAGGGTTAGGGGTAGGGTAGGGTTAGGGTTGGGGTTAGGGTTAGGGATATGGTTAGGGTTCGGTTTGGGGTTAGGGTTAGTGTTAGGGTTAGGGTTGGATTTAGGGTTAGGGTCAGGTTTAGGGATAGGGTTAGGGTTGGGGTTCGGGTTAGGGTTAGGGTTTGGGTTAGGGTTAGGGTTAGGGTTAGGGTTGGGGTTAGGGTTAGCGTTAGGGTTAGGTTTGGGGTTAGGGTTAGTGTTAGGGTTAGGGTTGGATTTAGGGTTAGGGTCTGGGTTAAGGTTAGGGTTAGGGTTGGGGTTAGGGTTAGGGTTGAGTTAGGGTTAGGGTTAGGGTTAGGATTAGGGTTGGGGTTACGGTTCGGGTTGGGGTTACGGTTCAGGTTGGTTATGGTTGGTGTTAGTGTTAGGGTTAGGGTTGGGTTAAGTTTAGGGTTAGGGTTAGGGTAGGGTTAGGGTTGGGGTTAGGGTTAGGTTTAGGGTTAGCGTTAGGTTTGGGGTCAGGGTTAGGGTAAGGGTTAGTGTTAGGTTTAGGGTTGGGGTTACGGTTAGGGTTAGTGTTAGGGTTAGGGTTTGTGGTTAGCATTAGGTTTAGTGTTGGGGTTGGGGTTAGAATAAGGGTTAGGGTTATGGTTAGGGTTAGGGTTGGGGTCAGGGTTAGTGTTAGGGTTAGGGTTAGGGTTAGTGTTAGGTTTAGGGTTGGGGTTAGGGTTAGGGTTAGGATTAGGTTTAAGGTTGGGGTTGGGGTTAGGGTTAGGGTTAGGGTTAGGGTTAGGGTTAGGGTTAGGGTTGGGGTTAGGGTTAGGGTTAAGGTTAGGGTTAGGGTTAGGGTTGGGTTAGGGTTGGGTTAGGGTCAGGGTTAGGGTAAGTGTTGGGGTTCGGGTTAGGTTTAGTGTTGGGGTTGGGGTTAGGGTTAGGGTTAGGGTTAGGGTTAGGGTTAGGGTTGAGGTTAGGGTTAGGGTTAGGGTTAGGGTTAGGGTTGGGTTAGGGTTAGGGTTAGTTTTAGGGTTAGGGTTGGGGTTAGGGTTAGGGTTGGGGTTAGTGTTGGGGTTAGGGTTAGGTTTAGGCTGAGTGTTAGGGTAGTGTTTAGGGTTAGGGTTAGGGTTAGGGTTAGGGTAGGGGTTAGGGTTAGGGTTAGAGTTTTGGTTGTGGCTAGGGTTAGGGTTGGGGTTAGGTTTAGGGTTAGGGTTAGGTTTGGGGTTAGGGTTAGTGTTAGGTTTCGGCTTGGATTTAGGGTTAGGGTCTGGGTTAGGGTTAGGGTTAGGGGTGGGGTTAGGGTTAGGGTTGAGTTAGGGTTAGGGTTAGGGTTAGGGTTAGGGTTAGGGTTAGGGTCATGGTCAGGGTCAGGGTTAGGGTTCGGGTTAGGTTTAGTGTCGGGGTTAGGGTTGGGGTTAGGTTTCGGGTTGGGGTTAGGGTTAGGGTTAGTGTTAGTGATAGGGTTAGGGTTGTGGTTAGGGTTAGGGTTAGGGTTACGGTTAGGGTCAGCGTCAGGGTCAGGGTTAAGATTAGGGTTAGGGTTAGGGTTAGTGTTAGGGTTAGGGTTGGGTTAAGTTTAGTGTTAGGGTTGGGGTTAGGGTTGGTGTTAGGGTTAGGGTTAGGGTTAGGGTAGTGGTTAGGTTTAGGGTTAGGGTTAGGGTTAGGGTTAGGGTTAGGGTTAGGGTAGGGGTTAGGGTTAGGGTTAGGGTTAGAGTTAGGGTTGTGGTTAGGGTTAAGTTTAGGGGCAGGGTTAGGGTTAGGTTAGTGTTACGGTTTGGGTAGGGCTCAGGTTTAGGGTTAGGGTTAGGGTTGGGGATAGGGTTAGGGTTAGGGTTAGGGTTAGGGTTAGGGTTGGGGTCAGGGTTAGGGTAAGGGTTAGTGTTAGGTTTAGGGTTGGGGTTAGGGCTAGGGTTAGGGTTAGGGTTGGGGTTAGGATTAGGT
>NC_139475.1:2997500-3005000 GCF_057233095.1 Heloderma suspectum
GGTTAGGGTTAATGTTAGGGTTAGGGTTGGATTTAGTTTTAGGGTCTGGGTTAGGGTTAGGGTTGGGATTAGGGTTAGGGTTAGGGTTGAGTTATGGTTAGAGGTAGGGTTAGTGTTTGGGTTAGGGTTAGGGTTAGGGTTAGGGTTGTGTTAGGGTTGGGGTAGGGGTTAGGGTTAGGGTTACGGTTGGGGTCAGGTTTAGGGTAAGGGTTAGTGTTAGGTTTAGGGTTGGGGTTAGGGATAGGGTTATGGTTTGTGGTTAGGATTAGGTTTCGTGATGGGGTTGGGGTTAGGGTTAGGGTTAGGGTTATGGTTAGGGTTAGGGTTGGGGTCAGGGTTAGGGTTAGGGTTAGGGTTAGTGTTAGGTTTATGGTTGGGGTTAGGGTTAGTATTAGGTTTAAGGTTGGGGTCGGGGTTAGGGTTAGGGTTAGGGTTAGGGTTGGGGATATGGTTAGGGTTAAGGTTAGGGTTAGGGTTAGGGTTGGGTTAGGGTTGGGTTAGGGTTGGGTGAGGGTTAGGGTTAGGTTTAGTGTTGGGGTTCGGGTTAGGTTTAGTCTTGGGGTTGGGGTTAGGGTAGGGTTAGGGTTAGGGTAGGGTTAGGGTTAGGGTTGGGGTTAGGGTTAGGGTTAGGGTTAGGGTTAGGTTTTGGGTTAGGGTTAGGGTTAGGGGTAGGGTCGGGGTTAGGGTTAGGGTTGGGGTTAGTGTTGGGGTTAGGGTTAGGTTTAGGCTTAGTGTTAGGGTAGTGTTTAGGGTTAGGGTTAGGGTTAGGGTAGGGGTTAGGGTTAGGGTTAGGTTTGGGGTCAGGGTTAGGGTTAGGGTTAGGGTTAGGGTTGGGGTTAGGTTTAGCGTTAGGGTTAGGTTTGGGGATAGGGTTAGTGTTAGGGTTAGGTTTGGATTTAGGGTTAGGGTCTGGGTTAGGGTTAGGGTTAGGTTTGGGGTTAGGGTTAATGTTAGTGTTAGGGTTGGATTTAGTTTTAGGGTCTGGGTTAGGGTTAGGGTTGGGGTTAGGGTTAGGGTTGAATTATGGTTAGGGGTAGGGTTAGGGTTTGGGTTAGGGTTAGGGTTAGGGTTGTGTTAGGGTTGGGGTTAGGGTTGGGGTCAGGGTTAGGGTAAGGGTTAGTGTTAGGTTTAGGGTTGGGGTTAGGGTTAGGGTTAGGGTTGGGTTTAGGATTAGGTTTAGTGTTGGGGTTGGGGTTAGGGTTATGGTTAGGGTTGGGGTTGGGGTTAGGGTTAGGGTTAAGGTGAGAGTTAGGTTTAGGGTTGGGTTAGGGTGGGGTTAGGGTTAGGGTTAGGGTTAGGGTTAGGGTTAGGGTTGGGGTTAGGGTTAGGGTGGGGGTTAGTGTTGGGGTTAGGGTTAGGTTTAGGCTTAGTGTTAGGGTAGTGTTTAGTGTTAGGGTTAGGGTTAGGGTAGGGGTTAGGGTTAGGGTTAGGGTTTGGGCTGGGGTTCGGGTTAGGGTTAGGGTTAGGGTTAGGGTTGGGGTTAGGGTTAGCGTTAGGGTTAGGTTTGGGTTTAGGGTTAGTGTTAGGGTTAGGGATGGATTTAGGGTTAGTGTCTTGGTTAGGGTTAGGGTTAGGGTTGGGGTTAGGGTTGGGGTTAGGGTTAGGGTTAGGGTTGAGTTAGGGTTAGGGTTAGGGTTAGGATTAGGGTTGGGGTTACGGTTCGGGTTGGGGTTACGGTTCAGGTTGGTTATGGTTGGTGTTAGTGTTAGGGTTAGGGTTGGGTTAAGTTTAGGGTTAGGGTTAGGGTAGGGTTAGGGTTGGGGTCAGGGTTAGGGTAAGGGTTAGTGTTAGGTTTAGGGTTGGGGTTACGGTTAGGGTTAGTGTTAGGGTTAGGGTTTGTGGTTAGCATTAGGTTTAGTGTTGGGGTTGGGGTTAGAATAAGGGTTAGGGTTATGGTTAGGGTTAGGGTTGGGGTCAGGGTTAGGGTTAGGGTTAGGGTTAGGGTTAGTGTTAGTGTTAGGTTTAGGGTTGGGGTTAGGGTTAGGGTTAGGATTAGGTTTAAGGTTGGGGTTGGGGTTAGGGTTAGGGTTAGGGTTAGGGTTAGGGTTAGGGTTAGGGTTGGGGTTAGGGTTAGGGTTAAGGTTAGGGTTAGGGTTAGGGTTGGGTTAGGGTTGGGTTAGGGTCAGGGTTAGGGTAAGTGTTGGGGTTCGGGTTAGGTTTAGTGTTGGGGTTGGGGTTAGGGTTAGGGTTAGGGTTAGGGTTAGGGTTGAGGTTAGGGTTAGGGTTAGGGTTAGGGTTAGGGTTCGGTTAGGGTTAGGGTTAGTTTTAGGGTTAGGGTTGGGGTTAGGGTTAGGGTTGGGGTTAGTGTTGGGGTTAGGGTTAGGTTTAGGCTGAGTGTTAGGGTAGTGTTTAGGGTTAGGGTTAGGGTTAGGGTTAGGGTAGGGGTTAGGGTTAGGGTTAGAGTTTTGGTTGTGGCTAGGGTTAGGGTTGGGGTTAGGTTTAGGGTTAGGGTTAGGTTTGGGGTTAGGGTTAGTGTTAGGTTTCGGCTTGGATTTAGGGTTAGGGTCTGGGTTAGGGTTAGGGTTAGGGGTGGGGTTAGGGTTAGGGTTGAGTTAGGGTTAGGGTTAGGGTTAGGGTTAGGGTTAGGGTCATGGTCAGGGTCAGGGTTAGGGTTCGGGTTAGGTTTAGTGTCGGGGTTAGGGTTGGGGTTAGGTTTCGGGTTGGGGTTAGGGTTAGGGTTAGTGTTAGTGATAGGGTTAGGGTTGTGGTTAGGGTTAGGGTTAGGGTTACGGTTAGGGTCAGCGTCAGGGTCAGGGTTAAGATTAGGGTTAGGGTTAGGGTTAGGGTTAGTGTTAGGGTTAGGGTTGGGTTAAGTTTAGTGTTAGGGTTGGGGTTAGGGTTGGTGTTAGGGTTAGGGTTAGGGTTAGGGTAGTGGTTAGGTTTAGGGTTAGGGTTAGGGTTAGGGTTAGGGTTAGGGTTAGGGTAGGGGTTAGGGTTAGGGTTAGGGTTAGAGTTAGGGTTGTGGTTAGGGTTAAGTTTAGGGGCAGGGTTAGGGTTAGGTTAGTGTTACGGTTTGGGTAGGGCTCAGGTTTAGGGTTAGGGTTAGGGTTGGGGATAGGGTTAGGGTTAGGGTTAGGGTTAGGGTTAGGGTTGGGGTCAGGGTTAGGGTAAGGGTTAGTGTTAGGTTTAGGGTTGGGGTTAGGGCTAGGGTTAGGGTTAGGGTTGGGGTTAGGATTAGGTTTAGTGTTGGGTTTGGGGTTAGGGTTAGGGTTAGGGTTAGGGTTGTGGTCAGGGTCAGGGTTAGGGTTCGGGTTAGGTTTAGGGTCGGGGTTAGGGTTGGGGTTAGGGTTAGGGTTAGGGTTAGGGTTGGGGTTAGGGTTGGGGTTAGGGTTAGGGTTGGGGTTAGGATCGGGGTTAGGGTTCGGGTTGGGGTCAGGGTTAGGGTAAGGGTTAGTGTTAGGTTTAGGGTTGGGGTTAGGGCTAGGGTTAGGGTTAGGGTTGGGGTTAGGATTAGGTTTAGTGTTGGGTTTGGGGTTAGGGTTAGGGTTATGGTTAGGGTTAGGGTTGTGGTCAGGGTCAGGGTTAGGGTTCAGGTTAGGTTTAGTGTCGGGGTTAGGGTTGGGGTTAGGGTTAGGGTTAGGGTTAGGGTTAGGGTTAGGTTTGGGGTTAGGGTTAGGGTTAGGGTTAGGTTTGGGTTTAGGGTTAATGTTAGGGTTAGGGTTGGATTAAGTTTTAGGGTCTGGGTTAGGGTTAGGGTTGGGGTTAGGGTTAGGGTTAGGGTTGAGTTATGGTTAGGGGTAGGGTTAGGGTTTGGGTTAGGGTTAGGGTTAGGGTTGTGTTAGGGTTGGGGTAGGGGTTAGGGTTAGGGTTACGGTTGGGGTCAGGTTTAGGGTAAGGGTTAGGGTTAGGTTTAGGGTTGGGGTTAGGGATAGGGTTATGGTTTGTGGTTAGGATTAGGTTTCGTGTTGGGGTTGGGGTTAGGGTTAGGGTTATGGTTAGGGTTAGGGTTGGGGTCAGGGTTAGGGTTAGGTTTAGGGTTAGAGTTAGGTTTGTGGTTGGGGTTAGGGTTAGTATTAGGTTTAAGGTTGGGGTCGGGGTTAGGGTTAGGGTTAGGGTTAGGGTTGGGGATAGGGTTAGGGTTAAGGTTAGGGTTAGGGTTAGGGTTGGGTTAGGGTTGGGTTAGGGTTAGGGTTAGGTTTAGTGTTGGGGTTCGGGTTAGGTTTAGTCTTGGGGTTGGGGTTAGGGTAGGGTTAGGGTTAGGGTAGGGTTAGGGTTAGGGTTGGAGTTAGGGTTAGGGTTAGGGTTAGGGTTAGGTTTTGGGTTAGGGTTAGGGTTAGGGGTAGGGTCGGGTTTAGGGTTAGGGTTGGGGTTAGTGTTGGGGTTAGGGTTAGGTTTAGGCTTAGTGTTAGGGTAGTGTTTAGGGTTAGGGTTAGGGTTAGGGTAGGGGTTAGGTTTAGGGTTAGGTTTGGGGTCAGGGTTAGGGATAGGGTTAGGGTTAGGGTTGGGGTTATGTTTAGCGTTAGGGTTAGGTTTGGGGTTAGGGTTAGTGTTAGGGTTAGGGTTGGATTTAGGGTTAGGGTCTGGGTTAGGGTTAGGGTTAGGGTTAGGTTTGGGGTTAGGGTTAATGTTAGGGTTAGGGTTGGATTTAGTTTTAGGGTCTGGGTTAGGGTTAGGGTTGGGGTTAGGGTTAGGGTTGAGTCATGGTTAGGGGTAGGGTTAGGGTTTGGGTTAGGGTTAGGGTTAGGGTTGTGTTAGGGTTGGGGTAGGGGTTAGGGTTAGGGTTACGGTTGGGGTCAGGGTTAGGGTAAGGGTTAGTGTTAGGTTTAGGGTTGGGGTTAGGGATAGGGTTAGGGTTTGTGGTTAGGATTTGGTTTAGTGTTGGGGTTGGGGTTAGGGTTAGGTTTATGGTTAGGGTTAGGGTTGGGGTCAGGGTAGGGTTAGTGTTAGTGTTAGGTTTATGGTTGGGGTTTGGGTTAGGATTAGGTTTAAGGTTGGGGTTGGGGTTAGGGTTAGGGTTAGGGTTAGGGTTAGGGTTGAGGATAGGGTTAGGGTTAAGGTTAGGGTTAGGGTTAGGGTTGGGTTAGGGTTGGGGTAGGGGTAGGGTTAGGGTTAGTGTTGGGGTTCGGGTTAGGTTTAGTGTTGGGGTTGGGGTTAGGGTAGGGTTAGGGATAAGCTTGGGGTTAGGGTTAGGGATAGGGTTGTGGTTAGGGTTAGGGTTAGGGTTTGGGATAGGGTTAGGGTCAGGGTCAGGGTCAGGGTTAGGGTTAGGGTTAGGGTCGGGGTTAGGGTTCGGGTTGGGGTAGAGGTTAGGGTTAGTGTTAGGTTAGGGTTGGGTTAAGTTTAGGGTTAGGGTTAGGGTTAGGGTTGGTGTTAGGGTTGGGTTTAGTGTTGACGTTAAGGTTATGGTTAGGGTTAGGGTTAGGGTAGTGGTTAGGGTTAGGGTTAGGGTTGGGGTTAGGGTTAGGGTTAGGGTTGAGTTATGGTTAGGGGTAGGGTTAGGGTTTGGGTTAGGGTTAGGGTTAGGGTTGTGTTAGGGTTGGGGTAGGGGTTAGGGTTAGGGTTACGGTTGGGGTCAGGTTTAGGGTAAGGGTTAGTGTTAGGTTTAGGGTTGGGGTTAGGGATAGGGTTAGGGTTTGTGGTTAGGATTAGGTTTAGTGTTGGGGTTGGGGTGAGGGTTAGGGTTATGGTTAGGGTTAGGGTTGGGGTCAGGGTTTGGGTTAGGGTTAGGGTTAGTGTTAGGTTTATGGTTGGGGTTAGGGTTAGTATTAGGTTTAAGGTTGGGGTCAGGGTTAGGGTTAGGGTTAGGGTTAGGTTTAGGGTTGGTGTTATTGTTAGGGTTAGGGTTGGGGTTAGGGTTAGCGTTAGGGTTAGGGTTAGAGTTAGGGTTGTGGTTAGGGTTAAGTTTAGGGGCAGGGTTAGGGTTAGGTTAGTGTTACGGTTTGGGTAGGGCTCAGGTTTAGGGTTGGGGTTAGGGTTGGGGATAGGGTTAGGGTTAGGGGTAGGGTTAGGGTTAGGGTTAGGGTTGGGGTCAGGGTTAGGGTAAGGGTTAGTGTTAGGTTTAGGGTTGGGGTTAGGGCTAGGGTTAGGGTTAGGGTTGGGGTTAGGATTAGGTTTAGTGTTGGGTTTGGGGTTAGGGTTAGGGTTAGGGTTAGGGTTAGGGTTAGGGTTGTGGTCAGGGTCAGGGTTAGAGTTCGGGTTAGGTTTAGGGTCGGGGTTAGGGTTGGGGTTAGGGTTAGGGTTAGGGTTAGGGTTGGGGTTAGGGTTGGGGTTAGGGTTAGGGTTGGGGTTAGTGTCGGGGTTAGGGTTCGGGTTGGGGTCAGGGTTAGGGTAAGGGCTAGTGTTAGGTTTAGGGTTGGGGTTAGGGCTAGGGTTAGGGTTAGGGTTGGGGTTAGGATTAGGTTTAGTGTTGGGTTTGGGGTTAGGGTTAGGGTTAGGGTTATGGTTAGGGTTAGGGTTGTGGTCAGGGTCAGGGTTAGGGTTCGGGTTAGGTTTAGTGTCGGGCTTAGGGTTGGGGTTAGGGTTAGGGTTAGGGTTAGGGTTAGGTTTGGGGTTAGGGTTAGGGTTAGGGTTAGGTTTGGGGTTAGGGTTAATGTTAGGGTTAGGGTTGGATTTAGTTTTAGGGTCTGGATTAGGGTTAGGGTTGGGGTTAGGGTTAGGGTTAGGGTTGAGTTATGGTTAGGGGTAGGGTTAGGGTTTGGGTTAGGGTTAGGGTTACGGTTGTGTTAGGGTTGGGGTAGGGGTTAGGGTTAGGGTTACGGTTGGGGTCAGGTTTAGGGTAAGGGTTAGTGTTAGGTTTAGGGTTGGGGTTAGGGATAGGGTTATGGTTTGTGGTTAGGATTAGGTTTCGTGATGGGGTTGGGGTTAGGGTTAGGGTTAGGGTTATGGTTAGGGTTAGGGTTGGGGTCAGGGTTAGGGTTAGGGTTAGGGTTAGTGTTAGGTTTATGGTTGGGGTTAGGGTTAGTATTAGGTTTAAGGTTGGGGTCGGGGTTAGGGTTAGGGTTAGGGTTAGGGTTGGGGATATGGTTCGGGTTAAGGTTAGGGTTAGGGTTAGGGTTGGGTTAGGGTTGGGTTAGCGTTGGGTGAGGGTTAGGGTTAGGTTTAGTGTTGGGGTTCGGGTTAGGTTTAGTCTTGGGGTTGGGGTTAGGGTAGGGTTAGGGTTAGGGTAGGGTTAGGGTTAGGGTTGGGGTTAGGGTTAGGGTTAGGGTTAGGGTTAGGTTTTGGGTTAGGGTTAGGGTTAGGGGTAGGGTCGGGGTTAGGGTTAGGGTTGGGGTTAGTGTTGGGGTTAGGGTTAGGTTTAGGCTTAGTGTTAGGGTAGTGTTTAGGGTTAGGGTTAGGGTTAGGGTAGGGGTTAGGGTTAGGGATAGGTTGGGGTCAGGGTTAGGGTTAGGGTTAGGGTTAGGGTTAGGGTTGGGGTTAGGTTTAGCGTTAGGGTTAGGTTTGGGGTTAGGGTTAGTGTTAGGGTTAGGTTTGGATTTAGGGTTAGGGTCTGGGTTAGGGTTAGGGTTAGGGTTAGGTTTGGGGTTAGGGTTAATGTTAGGGTTAGGGTTGGATTTAGTTTTA
>NC_139475.1:3020000-3022500 GCF_057233095.1 Heloderma suspectum
GGTTAGGGTCAGGTTTAGGGATAGGGTTAGGGTTGGGGTTCGGGTTAGGGTTAGGGTTTGGGTTAGGGTTAGGGTTAGGGTTAGGGTTGGGGTTAGGGTTAGCGTTAGGGTTAGGTTTGGGGTTAGGGTTAGTGTTAGGGTTAGGGTTGGATTTAGGGTTAGGGTCTGGGTTAAGGTTAGGGTTAGGGTTGGGGTTAGGGTTAGGGTTAGGGTTGAGTTAGGGTTAGGGTTAGGGTTAGGATTAGGGTTGGGGTTACGGTTCGGGTTGGGGTTACGGTTCAGGTTGGTTATGGTTGGTGTTAGTGTTAGGGTTAGGGTTGGGTTAAGTTTAGGGTTAGGGTTAGGGTAGGGTTAGGGTTGGGGTTAGGGTTAGGGTTAGGGTTAGGGTTAGCGTTAGGTTTGGGGTCAGGGTTAGGGTAAGGGTTAGTGTTAGGTTTAGGGTTGGGGTTACGGTTAGGGTTAGTGTTAGGGTTAGGGTTTGTGGTTAGCATTAGGTTTAGTGTTGGGGTTGGGGTTAGAATAAGGGTTAGGGTTATGGTTAGGGTTAGGGTTGGGGTCAGGGTTAGGGTTAGGGTTAGGGTTAGGGTTAGTGTTAGTGTTAGGTTTAGGGTTGGGGTTAGGGTTAGGGTTAGGATTAGGTTTAAGGTTGGGGTTGGGGTTAGGGTTAGGGTTAGGGTTAGGGTTAGGGTTAGGGTTGGGGTTAGGGTTAGGGTTAAGGTTAGGGTTAGGGTTAGGGTTGGGTTAGGGTTGGGTTAGGGTCAGGGTTAGGGTAAGTGTTGGGGTTCGGGTTAGGTTTAGTGTTGGGGTTGGGGTTAGGGTTAGGGTTAGGGTTAGGGTTAGGGTTAGGGTTGAGGTTAGGGTTAGGGTTAGGGTTAGGGTTAGGGTTCGGTTAGGGTTAGGGTTAGTTTTAGGGTTAGGGTTGGGGTTAGGGTTAGGGTTGGGGTTAGTTTTGGGGTTAGGGTTAGGTTTAGGCTGAGTGTTAGGGTAGTGTTTAGGGTTAGGGTTAGGGTTAGGGTTAGGGTAGGGGTTAGGGTTAGGGTTAGAGTTTTGGTTGTGGCTAGGGTTAGGGTTGGGGTTAGGTTTAGGGTTAGGGTTAGGTTTGGGGTTAGGGTTAGTGTTAGGTTTCGGCTTGGATTTAGGGTTAGGGTCTGGGTTAGGGTTAGGGTTAGGGGTGGGGTTAGGGTTAGGGTTGAGTTAGGGTTAGGGTTAGGGTTAGGGTTAGGGTTAGGGTCATGGTCAGGGTCAGGGTTAGGGTTCGGGTTAGGTTTAGTGTCGGGGTTAGGGTTGGGGTTAGGTTTCGGGTTGGGGTTAGGGTTAGGGTTAGTGTTAGTGATAGGGTTAGGGTTGTGGTTAGGGTTAGGGTTAGGGTTACGGTTAGGGTCAGCGTCAGGGTCAGGGTTAAGATTAGGGTTAGGGTTAGGGTTAGGGTTAGTGTTAGGGTTAGGGTTGGGTTAAGTTTAGTGTTAGGGTTGGGGTTAGGGTTGGTGTTAGGGTTAGGGTTAGGGTTAGGGTAGTGGTTAGGTTTAGGGTTAGGGTTAGGGTTAGGGTTAGGGTTAGGGTTAGGGTAGGGGTTAGGGTTAGGGTTAGGGTTAGGGTTAGAGTTAGGGTTGTGGTTAGGGTTAAGTTTAGGGGCAGGGTTAGGGTTAGGTTAGTGTTACGGTTTGGGTAGGGCTCAGGTTTAGGGTTAGGGTTAGGGTTGGGGATAGGGTTAGGGTTAGGGTTAGGGTTAGGGTTAGGGTTGGGGTCAGGGTTAGGGTAAGGGTTAGTGTTAGGTTTAGGGTTGGGGTTAGGGCTAGGGTTAGGGTTAGGGTTGGGGTTAGGATTAGGTTTAGTGTTGGGATTGGGGTTAGGGTTAGGGTTATGGTTAGGGTTAGGGTTAGGGTTGTGGTCAGGGTCAGGGTTAGGGTTCGGGTTAGGTTTAGGGTCGGGGTTAGGGTTGGGGTTAGGGTTAGGGTTAGGGTTAGGGTTGGGGTTAGGGTTGGGGTTAGGGTTAGGGTTGGGGTTAGGATCGGGGTTAGGGTTCGGGTTGGGGTCAGGGTTAGGGTAAGGGTTAGTGTTAGGTTTAGGGTTGGGGTTAGGGCTAGGGTTAGGGTTAGGGTTGGGGTTAGGATTAGGTTTAGTGTTGGGTTTGGGGTTAGGGTTAGGGTTATGGTTAGGGTTAGGGTTGTGGTCAGGGTCAGGGTTAGGGTTCAGGTTAGGTTTAGTGTCGGGGTTAGGGTTGGGGTTAGGGTTAGGGTTAGGGTTAGGGTTAGGTTTGGGGTTAGGGTTAGGGTTAGGGTTAGGTTTGGGTTTAGGGTTAATGTTAGGGTTAGGGTTGGATTAAGTTTTAGGGTCTGGGTTAGGGTTAGGGTTGGGGTTAGGGTTAGGGTTAGGGTTGAGTTATGGTTAGGGGTAGGGTTAGGGTTTGGGTTAGGGTTAGGGTTAGGGTTGTGTTAGGGTTGGGGTAGGGGTTAGGGTTAGGGTTACGGTTGGGGTCAGGTTTAGGGTAAGGGTTAGGGTT
>NC_139475.1:3047500-3050000 GCF_057233095.1 Heloderma suspectum
GGTTCGGTTTGGGGTTAGGGTTAGTGTTAGGGTTAGGGTTGGATTTAGGGTTAGGGTCAGGTTTAGGGATAGGGTTAGGGTTGGGGTTCGGGTTAGGGTTAGGGTTTGGGTTAGGGTTAGGGTTAGGGTTGGGGTTAGGGTTAGCGTTAGGGTTAGGTTTGGGGTTAGGGTTAGTGTTAGGGTTAGGGTTGGATTTAGGGTTAGGGTCTGGGTTAAGGTTAGGGTTAGGGTTGGGGTTAGGGTTAGGGTTAGGGTTGAGTTAGGGTTAGGGTTAGGGTTAGGATTAGGGTTGGGGTTCCGGTTCGGGTTGGGGTTACGGTTCAGGTTGGTTATGGTTGGTGTTAGTGTTAGGGTTAGGGTTGGGTTAAGTTTAGGGGTAGGGTTAGGGTAGGGTTAGGGTTGGGGTTAGGGTTAGGGTTAGGGTTAGGGTTAGGTTTGGGGTCAGGGTTAGGGTAAGGGTTAGTGTTAGGTTTAGGGTTGGGGTTACGGTTAGGGTTAGTGTTAGGGTTAGGGTTTGTGGTTAGCATTAGGTTTAGTGTTGGGGTTGGGGTTAGAATAAGGGTTAGGGTTATGGTTAGGGTTAGGGTTGGGGTCAGGGTTAGGGTTAGGGTTAGGGTTAGTGTTAGGTTTAGGGTTGGGGTTAGGGTTAGGGTTAGGATTAGGTTTAAGGTTGGGGTTGGGGTTAGGGTTAGGGTTAGGGTTAGGGTTAGCGTTAGGGTTGGGGTGAGGGTTAGGGTTAAGGTTAGGGTTAGGGTTAGGGTTGGGTTAGGGTTGGGTTAGGGTCAGGGTTAGGGTAAGTGTTGGGGTTCGGGTTAGGTTTAGTGTTGGGGTTGGGGTTAGGGTTAGGGTTAGGGTTAGGGTTAGGGTTGGGGTTAGGGTTAGGGTTAGGGTTAGGGTTAGGGTTGGGTTAGGGTTAGGGTTAGTTTTAGGGTTAGGGTTGGGGTTAGGGTTAGGGTTGGGGTTAGTGTTGGGGTTAGGGTTAGGTTTAGGCTGAGTGTTAGGGTAGTGTTTAGGGTTAGGGTTAGGGTTAGGGTTAGGGTAGGGGTTAGGGTTAGGGTTAGAGTTTTGGTTGGGGCTAGGGTTAGGGTTGGGGTTAGGTTTAGGGTTAGGGTTAGGTTTGGGGTTAGGGTTAGTGTTAGGTTTCGGCTTGGATTTAGGGTTAGGGTCTGGGTTAGGGTTAGGGTTAGGGTCAGGGTCAGGGTCAGGGTTAGGGTTCGGGTTAGGTTTAGGGTCGGGGTTAGGGTTGGGGTTAGGTTTCGGGTTGGGGTTAGGGTTAGGGTTAGTGTTAGTGATAGGGTTAGGGTTGTGGTTAGGGTTAGGGTTAGGGTTACGGTTAGGGTCAGCGTCAGGGTCAGGGTTAAGATTAGGGTTAGGGTTAGGGTTAGGGTTGGGTTAAGTTTAGTGTTAGGGTTGGGGTTAGGGTTGGTGTTAGGGTTAGGGTTAGGGTTAGGGTAGTGGTTAGGTTTAGGGTTAGGGTTAGGGTTAGGGTTAGGGTTAGGGTTAGGGTAGGGGTTAGGGTTAGGGTTAGGGTTAGAGTTAGGGTTGTGGTTAGGGTTAAGTTTAGGGGCAGGGTTAGGGTTAGGTTAGTGTTACGGTTTGGGTAGGGCTCAGGTTTAGGGTTAGGGTTAGGGTTGGGGATAGGGTTAGGGTTAGGGGTAGGGTTAGGGTTAGGGTTAGGGTTAGGGTTGGGGTCAGGGTTAGGGTAAGGGTTAGTGTTAGGTTTAGGGTTGGGGTTAGGGCTAGGGTTAGGGTTAGGGTTGGGGTTAGGATTAGGTTTAGTGTTGGGTTTGGGGTTAGGGTTAGGGTTAGGGTTAGGGTTGTGGTCAGGGTCAGGGTTAGGGTTCGGGTTAGGTTTAGGGTCGGAGTTAGGGTTGGGGTTAGGGTTAGGGTTAGGGTTAGGGTTGGGGTTAGGGTTGGGGTTAGGGTTAGGGTTGGGGTTAGGATCGGGGTTAGGGTTCGGGTTGGGGTCAGGGTTAGGGTAAGGGTTAGTGTTAGGTTTAGGGTTGGGGTTAGGGCTAGGGTTAGGGTTAGGGTTGGGGTTAGGATTAGGTTTAGTGTTGGGTTTGGGGTTAGGGTTAGGGTTATGGTTAGGGTTAGGGTTGTGGTCAGGGTCAGGGTTAGGGTTCAGGTTAGGTTTAGTGTCGGGGTTAGGGTTGGGGTTAGGGTTAGGGTTAGGGTTAGGGTTAGGGTTAGGTTTGGGGTTAGGGTTAGGGTTAGGGTTAGGTTTGGGTTTAGGGTTAATGTTAGGGTTAGGGTTGGATTAAGTTTTAGGGTCTGGGTTAGGGTTAGGGTTGGGGTTAGGGTTAGGGTTAGGGTTGAGTTATGGTTAGGGGTAGGGTTAGGGTTTGGGTTAGGGTTAGGGTTACGGTTGTGTTAGGGTTGGGGTAGGGGTTAGGGTTAGGGTTACGGTTGGGGTCAGGTTTAGGGTAAGGGTTAGTGTTAGGTTTAGGGTTGGGGTTAGGGATAGGGTTATGGTTTGTGGTTAGGATTAGGTTTCGTG
>NC_139475.1:3072500-3075000 GCF_057233095.1 Heloderma suspectum
AGGGTTAGGGTTGTGTTAGGGTTGGGGTAGGGGTTAGGGTTAGGGTTACGGTTGGGGTCAGGGTTAGGGTAAGGGTTAGTGTTAGGTTTAGGGTTGGGGTTAGGGATAGGGTTAGGGTTTGTGGTTAGGATTTGGTTTAGTGGTGGGGTTGGGGTTAGGGTTAGGTTTATGGTTAGGGTTAGGGTTGGGGTCAGGGTTAGGGTTAGGGTTAGTGTTAGGTTTATGGTTGGGGTTAGGGTTAGGATTAGGTTTAAGGTTGGGGTTGGGGTTAGGGTTAGGGTTAGGGTTAGGGTTGGGGATAGGGTTAGGGTTAAGGTTAGGGTTAGGGTTAGGGTTAGGGTTGGGTTAGGGATGGGGTAGGGGTAGGGTTAGGGTTAGTGTTGGGGTTCGGGTTAGGTTTAGTGTTGGGGTTGGGGTTAGGGTAGGGTTAGGGATAAGCTTGGGGTTAGGGTTAGGGATAGGGTTGTGGTTAGGGTTAGGGTTAGGGTTTGGGATAGGGTTAGGGTCAGGGTCAGGGTCAGGGTTAGGGTTAGGGTTAGGGTCGGGGTTAGGGTTCGGGTTGGGGTAGAGGTTAGGGTTAGTGTTAGGTTAGGGTTGGGTTAAGTTTAGAGTTAGGGTTAGGGTTAGGGTTGGTGTTAGGGTTGGGTTTAGTGTTGACGTTAAGGTTAGGGTTAGGGTTAGGGTTAGGGTAGTGGTTAGGGTTAGGGTTAGGGTTAGGGTTAGGTTTGGGGTTAGGGTTAGGGTTAGGGTTAGGTTTGGGGTTAGGGTTAATGTTAGGGTTAGGGTTGGATTTAGTTTTAGTGTCTGGGTTAGGGTTAGGGTTGGGGTTAGGGTTAGGGTTAGGGTTGAGTTATGGTTAGGGGTTTGGGTTAGGGTTAGGGTTAGGGTTAGGGTTAGGGTTTGGGATAGGGTTAGGGTCAGGGTCAGGGTCAGGGTTAGGGTTAGGGTTAGGGTCGGGGTTAGGGTTCGGTTTGGGGTAGAGGTTAGGGTTAGTGTTAGGTTAGGGTTGGGTTAAGTTTAGAGTTGGGGTTAGGGTTAGGGTTGGTGTTAGGGTTGGGTTTAGTGTTGATGTTAAGGTTAGGGTTAGGGTTAGGGTTAGGGTAGTGGTTAGGGTTAGGGTTAGGGTTAGGGTTAGGTTTGGGGTTAGGGTTAGGGTTAGGGTTAGGTTTGGGGTTAGGGTTAATGTTAGGGTTAGGGTTGGATTTAGTTTTAGTGTCTGGGTTAGGGTTAGGGTTGGGGTTAGGGTTAGGGTTAGGGTTGAGTTATGGTTAGGGGTAGGGTTAGGGTTAGGGTTAGGTTTAGGGTTGGGGTCAGGGTTAGGGTTAGGGTGAGGGTTAGGGTTGGTGTTAGGGTTAGGGTTAGGGTTAGGGTTAAGGTTAGGGTTAGGGTTAGGGTTAGGGGTGGGTTAGGGTTGGGTTAGGGTTAGGGTTAGGGTTAGGGTTGGTGTTAGGGTTAGGGTTGGGTTAGGGTTAGGGTTAGGGTTGGTGTTAGGGTTAGGGTTGGGGTTAGCGTTGGGGTAGGGTTAGGTTTAGGCTTAGTGTTAGGGTAGTGTTTAGGGTTAGGGATAGGGTTAGGGTAGGGGTTAGGGTTAGGGTTAGGGTTTGGGCTGGGGTTAGGGTTAGGGTTAGGGTTGGTGTTAGGCTGAGCGTTAGGGTTCGGTTTGGGGTTAGGGTTAGTGTTAGGGTTGGGTTGGATTTAGGGTTAGGGTCTGGGTTGTGGTTAGGGTTAGGGTTCGGGTTAGGGTTGGGGTTGAGTTAGGGTTAGGGTTAGGGTTAGTGTTAGGGTTAGGGTTAGGATCAGGGTCAGGGTTAGGGTTCGTGTTAGGTTTAGGGTCGGGGTTAGGATTGGGGTTAGGGTTTGGTTTGGGGTTAGGGTTAGGGTTAGGGTAGTGGTTAGGTTTAGGGTTAGGGTTAGGGTTAGGGTAGGGGTTAGGGTTAGTGTTAGGGTTAGGGTTAGGTTTGGGGTTAGGGTTAGGGTTAGGTTTGGGGTTAGGGTTAATGTTAGGGTTAGGGTTGAGTTATGGTTAGGCTTAGGGTTAGGGATAGGGTTCTGGTTAGGGTTAGGGTTAGGGTCATGGTTAGGATTAGGGTAGTGTTAGGGTTGGGGTAGGGGTTAGGTTTAGGTTTAGGGTTAGGGTTGGGGTTAGGGTTAGGGTTAGGGTTGGGGTCAGGGTTAGGGTTAGGGTTGGCGTTAGGGTTAGGGTTAAGGTGAGAGTTAGGGTTAGGGTTGGGTTAGGGTTGGGTTAGGGTTAGGGTTAGGGTTAGGGTTGGCGTTAGGGTTAGGGTGCGGGTTAGTGTTGGGGTTAGGGTTAGGTTTAGGCTTAGTGTTAGGGTAGTGTTTAGTGTTAGGGTTAGGGTTAGGGTAGGGGTTAGGGTTAGGGTTAGGGTTTGGGCTGAAGTTCGGGTTTGGGTTAGGGTTAGGGTTAGGGTTGGGGTTAGGGTTAGCGTTAGGGGTAGGTTTCGGTTTAGGGTTAGTGTTAGGGTTAGGGTTGGATTTAGGG
>NC_139475.1:3122500-3127500 GCF_057233095.1 Heloderma suspectum
GGGTTAGGGTTATGGTTAGGGTTGGGGTTGGGGTTAGGGTTAGGGTTAAGGTGAGAGTTAGGTTTAGGGTTGGGTTAGGGTGGGGTTAGGGTTAGGGTTAGGGTTAGGGTTAGGGTTAGGGTTAGGGTTGGGGTTAGGGTTAGGGTGGGGGTTAGTGTTGGGGTTAGGGTTAGGTTTAGGCTTAGTGTTAGGGTAGTGTTTAGTGTTAGGGTTAGGTTTAGGGTAGGGGTTAGGGTTAGGGTTAGGGTTTGGGCTGGGGTTCGGGTTCGGGTTAGGGTTAGGGTTAGGGTTGGGGTTAGGGTTAGCGTTAGGGTTAGGTTTGGGTTTAGGGTTAGTGTTAGGGTTAGGGATGGATTTAGGGTTAGTGTCTCGGTTAGGGTTAGGGTTAGGGTTGGGGTTAGGGTTGGGGTTAGGGTTGACTAAGGGTTAGGGTTAGGGTTAGGGTTAGGGTTAAGGTCAGGGTCAGGGTTAGGGTTCAGGTTAGGTTTAGGGTCGGGGTTAGGGTTGGGGTTAGGGTTTGGGTTGGGTTAGGGTTGGTGTTAGTATTAGGGTTAGGGTTGGGTTAAGTTTAGGGTTAGGGGTAGGGTAGGGTTAGGGTTGGGGTTAGGGTTAGGGATATGGTTAGGGTTCGGTTCGGGGTTAGGGTTAGTGTTAGGGTTAGGGTTGGATTTAGGGTTAGGGTCAGGTTTAGGGATAGGGTTAGGGTTGGGGTTCGGGTTAGGGTTAGGGTTTGGGTTAGGGTTAGGGTTAGGGTTGGGGTTAGGGTTAGCGTTAGGGTTAGGTTTGGGGTTAGGGTTAGTGTTAGGGTTAGGGTTGGATTTAGGGTTAGGGTCTGGGTTAAGGTTAGGGTTAGGGTTGGGGTTAGGGTTAGGGTTAGGGTTGAGTTAGGGTTAGGGTTAGGGATAGGATTAGGGTTGGGGTTCCGGTTCGGGTTGGGGTTACGGTTCAGGTTGGTTATGGTTGGTGTTAGTGTTAGGGTTAGGGTTGGGTTAAGTTTAGGGGTAGGGTTAGGGTAGGGTTAGGGTTGGGGTTAGGGTTAGGGTTAGGGTTAGGGTTAGGTTTGGGGTCAGGGTTAGGGTAAGGGTTAGTGTTAGGTTTAGGGTTGGGGTTACGGTTAGGGTTAGTGTTAGGGTTAGGGTTTGTGGTTAGCATTAGGTTTAGTGTTGGGGTTGGGGTTAGAATAAGGGTTAGGGTTATGGTTAGGGTTAGGGTTGGGGTCAGGGTTAGGGTTAGGGTTAGGGTTAGGGTTAGTGTTAGGTTTAGGGTTGGGGTTAGGGTTAGGGTTAGGATTAGGTTTAAGGTTGGGGTTGGGGTTAGGGTTAGGGTTAGGGTTAGGGTTAGGGTTAGGGTTGGGGTGAGGGTTAGGGTTAAGGTTAGGGTTAGGGTTAGGGTTGGGTTAGGGTTGGGTTAGGGTCAGGGTTAGGGTAAGTGTTGGGGTTCGGGTTAGGTTTAGTGTTGGGGTTGGGGTTAGGGTTAGGGTTAGGGTTAGGGTTAGGGTTGGGGTTAGGGTTAGGGTTAGGGTTAGGGTTAGGGTTAGGTTTGGGTTAGGGTTAGGGTTAGTTTTAGGGTTAGGGTTGGGGTTAGGGTTAGGGTTGGGGTTAGTGTTGGGGTTAGGGTTAGGTTTAGGCTGAGTGTTAGGGTAGTGTTTAGGGTTAGGGTTAGGGTTAGGGTTAGGGTAGGGGTTAGGGTTAGGGTTAGAGTTTTGGTTGGGGCTAGGGTTAGGGTTGGGGTTAGGTTTAGGGTTAGGGTTAGGTTTGGGGTTAGGGTTAGTGTTAGGTTTCGGCTTGGATTTAGGGTTAGGGTCTGGGTTAGGGTTAGGGTTAGGGTCAGGGTCAGGGTCAGGGTTAGGGTTCGGGTTAGGTTTAGGGTCGGGGTTAGGGTTGGGGTTAGGTTTCGGGTTGGGGTTAGGGTTAGGGTTAGTGTTAGTGATAGGGTTAGGGTTGTGGTTAGGGTTAGGGTTAGGGTTACGGTTAGGGTCAGCGTCAGGGTCAGGGTTAAGATTAGGGTTAGGGTTAGGGTTAGGGTTGGGTTAAGTTTAGTGTTAGGGTTGGGGTTAGGGTTGGTGTTAGGGTTAGGGTTAGGGTTAGGGTAGTGGTTAGGTTTAGGGTTAGGGTTAGGGTTAGGGTTAGGGTTAGGGTAGGGGTTAGGGTTAGGGTTAGGGTTAGAGTTAGGGTTGTGGTTAGGGTTAAGTTTAGGGGCAGGGTTAGGGTTAGGTTAGTGTTACGGTTTGGGTAGGGCTCAGGTTTAGGGTTAGGGTTAGGGTTGGGGATAGGGTTAGGGTTAGGGGTAGGGTTAGGGTTAGGGTTAGGGTTAGGGTTGGGGTCAGGGTTAGGGTAAGGGTTAGTGTTAGGTTTAGGGTTGGGGTTAGGGCTAGGGTTAGGGTTAGGGTTGGGGGTAGGATTAGGTTTAGTGTTGGGTTTGGGGTTAGGGTTAGGGTTAGGGTTAGGGTTGTGGTCAGGGTCAGGGTTAGGGTTCGGGTTAGGTTTAGGGTCGGAGTTAGGGTTGGGGTTAGGGTTAGGGTTAGGGTTAGGGTTGGGGATAGGGTTGGGGTTAGGGTTAGGGTTGGGGTTAGGATCGGGGTTAGGGTTCGGGTTGGGGTCAGGGTTAGGGTAAGGGTTAGTGTTAGGTTTAGGGTTGGGGTTAGGGCTAGGGTTAGGGTTAGGGTTGGGGTTAGGATTAGGTTTAGTGTTGGGTTTGGGGTTAGGGTTAGGGTTATGGTTAGGGTTAGGGTTGTGGTCAGGGTCAGGGTTAGGGTTCAGGTTAGGTTTAGTGTCGGGGTTAGGGTTGGGGTTAGGGTTAGGGTTAGGGTTGAGTTATGGTTAGGGGTAGGGTTAGGGTTTGGGTTAGGGTTAGGGTTACGGTTGTGTTAGGGTTGGGGTAGGGGTTAGGGTTAGGGTTACGGTTGGGGTCAGGTTTAGGGTAAGGGTTAGTGTTAGGTTTAGGGTTGGGGTTAGGGATAGGGTTATGGTTTGTGGTTAGGATTAGGTTTCGTGTTGGGGTTGGGGTTAGGGTTAGGGTTATGGTTAGGGTTAGGGTTGGGGTCAGGGTTAGGGTTAGGTTTAGGGTTAGAGTTAGGTTTGTGGTTGGGGTTAGGGTTAGTATTAGGTTTAAGGTTGGGGTCGGGGTTAGGGTTAGGGTTAGGGTTAGGGTTGGGGATAGGGTTAGGGTTAAGGTTAGGGTTAGGGTTAGGGTTGGGTTAGGGTTGGGTTAGGGTTAGAGTTAGGTTTAGTGTTGGGGTTCGGGTTAGGTTTAGTCTTGGGGTTGGGGTTAGGGTAGGGTTAGGGTTAGGGTAGGGTTAGGGTTAGGGTTGGAGTTAGGGTTAGGGTTAGGGTTAGGGTTAGGGTTAGGTTTTGGGTTAGGGTTAGGGTTAGGGGTAGGGTCGGGTTTAGGGTTAGGGTTGGGGTTAGTGTTGGGGTTAGGGTTAGGTTTAGGCTTAGTGTTAGGGTAGTGTTTAGGGTTAGGGTTAGGGTTAGGGTAGGGGTTAGGGTTAGGGTTAGGTTTGGGGTCAGGGTTAGGGATAGGGTTAGGGTTAGGGTTGGGGTTATGTTTAGCGTTAGGGTTAGGTTTGGGGTTAGGGTTAGTGTTAGGGTTAGGGTTGGATTTAGGCTTAGGGTCTGGGTTAGGGTTAGGGTTAGGGTTAGGTTTGGGGTTAGGGTTAATGTTAGGGTTAGGGTTGGATTTAGTTTTAGGGTCTGGGTTAGGGTTAGGGTTGGGGTTAGGGTTAGGGTTGAGTCATGGTTAGGGGTAGGGTTAGGGTTTGGGTTAGGGTTAGGGTTAGGGTTGTGTTAGGGTTGGGGTAGGGGTTAGGGTTAGGGTTACGGTTGGGGTCAGGGTTAGGGTAAGGGTTAGTGTTAGGTTTAGGGTTGGGGTTAGGGATAGGGTTAGGGTTTGTGGTTAGGATTTGGTTTAGTGTTGGGGTTGGGGTTAGGGTTAGGTTTATGGTTAGGGTTAGGGTTGGGGTCAGGGTAGGGTTAGTGTTAGTGTTAGGTTTATGGTTGGGGTTAGGGTTAGGATTAGGTTTAAGGTTGGGGTTGGGGTTAGGGTTAGGGTTAGGGTTAGGGTTAGGGTTGAGGATAGGGTTAGGGTTAAGGTTAGGGTTAGGGTTAGGGTTGGGTTAGGGTTGGGGTAGGGGTAGGGTTAGGGTTAGGGTTGGGGTTCGGGTTAGGTTTAGTGTTGGGGTTGGGGTTAGGGTAGGGTTAGGGATAAGCTTGGGGTTAGGGTTAGGGATAGGGTTGTGGTTAGGGTTAGGGTTAGGGTTTGGGATAGGGTTAGGGTCAGGGTCAGGGTCAGGGTTAGGGTTAGGGTTAGGGTCGGGGTTAGGGTTCGGGTTGGGGTAGAGGTTAGGGTTAGTGTTAGGTTAGGGTTGGGTTAAGTTTAGGGTTAGGGTTAGGGTTAGGGTTGGTGTTAGGGTTGGGTTTAGTGTTGACGTTAAGGTTATGGTTAGGGTTAGGGTTAGGGTAGTGGTTAGGGTTAGGGTTAGGGTTAGGGTTAGGTTTGGGGTTAGGGTTAGGGTTAGGGTTAGGTTTGGGGTTAGGGTTAATGTTAGGGTTAGGGTTGGATTTAGTTTTAGGGTCTGGGTTAGGGTTAGGGTTGGGGTTAGGGTTAGGGTTAGGGTTGAGTTATGGTTAGGGGTAGGGTTAGGGTTTGGGTTAGGGTTAGGGTTAGGGTTGTGTTAGGGTTGGGGTAGGGGTTAGGGTTAGGGTTACGGTTGGGGTCAGGTTTAGGGTAAGGGTTAGTGTTAGGTTTAGGGTTGGGGTTAGGGATAGGGTTAGGGTTTGTGGTTAGGATTAGGTTTAGTGTTGGGGTTGGGGTGAGGGTTAGGGTTATGGTTAGGGTTAGGGTTGGGGTCAGGGTTTGGGTTAGGGTTAGGGTTAGTGTTAGGTTTATGGTTGGGGTTAGGGTTAGTATTAGGTTTAAGGTTGGGGTCAGGGTTAGGGTTAGGGTTAGGGTTAGGTTTAGGGTTGGTGTTATTGTTAGGGTTAGGGTTGGGGTTAGGGTTA
>NC_139475.1:3155000-3160000 GCF_057233095.1 Heloderma suspectum
AGTGTTGGGGTTAGGGTTAGGTTTAGGCTGAGTGTTAGGGTAGTGTTTAGGGTTAGGGTTAGGGTTAGGGTTAGGGTAGGGGTTAGGGTTAGGGTTAGAGTTTTGGTTGGGGCTAGGGTTAGGGTTGGGGTTAGGTTTAGGGTTAGGGTTAGGTTTGGGGTTAGGGTTAGTGTTAGGTTTCGGCTTGGATTTAGGGTTAGGGTCTGGGTTAGGGTTAGGGTTAGGGTCAGGGTCAGGGTCAGGGTTAGGGTTCGGGTTAGGTTTAGGGTCGGGGTTAGGGTTGGGGTTAGGTTTCGGGTTGGGGTTAGGGTTAGGGTTAGTGTTAGTGATAGGGTTAGGGTTGTGGTTAGGGTTAGGGTTAGGGTTACGGTTAGGGTCAGCGTCAGGGTCAGGGTTAAGATTAGGGTTAGGGTTAGGGTTAGGGTTGGGTTAAGTTTAGTGTTAGGGTTGGGGTTAGGGTTGGTGTTAGGGTTAGGGTTAGGGTTAGGGTAGTGGTTAGGTTTAGGGTTAGGGTTAGGGTTAGGGTTAGGGTTAGGGTAGGGGTTAGGGTTAGGGTTAGGGTTAGAGTTAGGGTTGTGGTTAGGGTTAAGTTTAGGGGCAGGGTTAGGGTTAGGTTAGTGTTACGGTTTGGGTAGGGCTCAGGTTTAGGGTTAGGGTTAGGGTTGGGGATAGGGTTAGGGTTAGGGGTAGGGTTAGGGTTAGGGTTAGGGTTAGGGTTGGGGTCAGGGTTAGGGTAAGGGTTAGTGTTAGGTTTAGGGTTGGGGTTAGGGCTAGGGTTAGGGTTAGGGTTGGGGGTAGGATTAGGTTTAGTGTTGGGTTTGGGGTTAGGGTTAGGGTTAGGGTTAGGGTTGTGGTCAGGGTCAGGGTTAGGGTTCGGGTTAGGTTTAGGGTCGGAGTTAGGGTTGGGGTTAGGGTTAGGGTTAGGGTTAGGGTTGGGGTTAGGGTTGGGGTTAGGGTTAGGGTTGGGGTTAGGATCGGGGTTAGGGTTCGGGTTGGGGTCAGGGTTAGGGTAAGGGTTAGTGTTAGGTTTAGGGTTGGGGTTAGGGCTAGGGTTAGGGTTAGGGTTGGGGTTAGGATTAGGTTTAGTGTTGGGTTTGGGGTTAGGGTTATGGTTATGGTTAGGGTTAGGGTTGTGGTCAGGGTCAGGGTTAGGGTTCAGGTTAGGTTTAGTGTCGGGGTTAGGGTTGGGGTTAGGGTTAGGGTTAGGGTTGAGTTATGGTTAGGGGTAGGGTTAGGGTTTGGGTTAGGGTTAGGGTTACGGTTGTGTTAGGGTTGGGGTAGGGGTTAGGGTTAGGGTTACGGTTGGGGTCAGGTTTAGGGTAAGGGTTAGTGTTAGGTTTAGGGTTGGGGTTAGGGATAGGGTTATGGTTTGTGGTTAGGATTAGGTTTCGTGTTGGGGTTGGGGTTAGGGTTAGGGTTATGGTTAGGGTTAGGGTTGGGGTCAGGGTTAGGGTTAGGTTTAGGGTTAGAGTTAGGTTTGTGGTTGGGGTTAGGGTTAGTATTAGGTTTAAGGTTGGGGTCGGGGTTAGGGTTAGGGTTAGGGTTAGGGTTGGGGATAGGGTTAGGGTTAAGGTTAGGGTTAGGGTTAGGGTTGGGTTAGGGTTGGGTTAGGGTTAGAGTTAGGTTTAGTGTTGGGGTTCGGGTTAGGTTTAGTCTTGGGGTTGGGGTTAGGGTAGGGTTAGGGTTAGGGTAGGGTTAGGGTTAGGGTTGGAGTTAGGGTTAGGGTTAGGGTTAGGGTTAGGGTTAGGTTTTGGGTTAGGGTTAGGGTTAGGGGTAGGGTCGGGTTTAGGGTTAGGGTTGGGGTTAGTGTTGGGGTTAGGGTTAGGTTTAGGCTTAGTGTTAGGGTAGTGTTTAGGGTTAGGGTTAGGGTTAGGGTAGGGGTTAGGGTTAGGGTTAGGTTTGGGGTCAGGGTTAGGGATAGGGTTAGGGTTAGGGTTGGGGTTATGTTTAGCGTTAGGGTTAGGTTTGGGGTTAGGGTTAGTGTTAGGGTTAGGGTTGGATTTAGGCTTAGGGTCTGGGTTAGGGTTAGGGTTAGGGTTAGGTTTGGGGTTAGGGTTAATGTTAGGGTTAGGGTTGGATTTAGTTTTAGGGTCTGGGTTAGGGTTAGGGTTGGGGTTAGGGTTAGGGTTGAGTCATGGTTAGGGGTAGGGTTAGGGTTTGGGTTAGGGTTAGGGTTAGGGTTGTGTTAGGGTTGGGGTAGGGGTTAGGGTTAGGGTTACGGTTGGGGTCAGGGTTAGGGTAAGGGTTAGTGTTAGGTTTAGGGTTGGGGTTAGGGATAGGGTTAGGGTTTGTGGTTAGGATTTGGTTTAGTGTTGGGGTTGGGGTTAGGGTTAGGTTTATGGTTAGGGTTAGGGTTGGGGTCAGGGTAGGGTTAGTGTTAGTGTTAGGTTTATGGTTGGGGTTAGGGTTAGGATTAGGTTTAAGGTTGGGGTTGGGGTTAGGGTTAGGGTTAGGGTTAGGGTTAGGGTTGAGGATAGGGTTAGGGTTAAGGTTAGGGTTAGGGTTAGGGTTGGGTTAGGGTTGGGGTAGGGGTAGGGTTAGGGTTAGGGTTGGGGTTCGGGTTAGGTTTAGTGTTGGGGTTGGGGTTAGGGTAGGGTTAGGGATAAGCTTGGGGTTAGGGTTAGGGATAGGGTTGTGGTTAGGGTTAGGGTTAGGGTTTGGGATAGGGTTAGGGTCAGGGTCAGGGTCAGGGTTAGGGTTAGGGTTAGGGTCGGGGTTAGGGTTCGGGTTGGGGTAGAGGTTAGGGTTAGTGTTAGGTTAGGGTTGGGTTAAGTTTAGGGTTAGGGTTAGGGTTAGGGTTGGTGTTAGGGTTGGGTTTAGTGTTGACGTTAAGGTTATGGTTAGGGTTAGGGTTAGGGTAGTGGTTAGGGTTAGGGTTAGGGTTAGGGTTAGGTTTGGGGTTAGGGTTAGGGTTAGGGTTAGGTTTGGGGTTAGGGTTAATGTTAGGGTTAGGGTTGGATTTAGTTTTAGGGTCTGGGTTAGGGTTAGGGTTGGGGTTAGGGTTAGGGTTAGGGTTGAGTTATGGTTAGGGGTAGGGTTAGGGTTTGGGTTAGGGTTAGGGTTAGGGTTGTGTTAGGGTTGGGGTAGGGGTTAGGGTTAGGGTTACGGTTGGGGTCAGGTTTAGGGTAAGGGTTAGTGTTAGGTTTAGGGTTGGGGTTAGGGATAGGGTTAGGGTTTGTGGTTAGGATTAGGTTTAGTGTTGGGGTTGGGGTGAGGGTTAGGGTTATGGTTAGGGTTAGGGTTGGGGTCAGGGTTTGGGTTAGGGTTAGGGTTAGTGTTAGGTTTATGGTTGGGGTTAGGGTTAGTATTAGGTTTAAGGTTGGGGTCAGGGTTAGGGTTAGGGTTAGGGTTAGGTTTAGGGTTGGTGTTATTGTTAGGGTTAGGGTTGGGGTTAGGGTTAGCGTTAGGGTTAGGGTTAGAGTTAGGGTTGTGGTTAGGGTTAAGTTTAGGGGCAGGGTTAGGGTTAGGTTAGTGTTACGGTTTGGGTAGGGCTCAGGTTTAGGGTTGGGGTTAGGGTTGGGGATAGGGTTAGGGTTAGGGGTAGGGTTAGGGTTAGGGTTAGGGTTGGGGTCAGGGTTAGGGTAAGGGTTAGTGTTAGGTTTAGGGTTGGGGTTAGGGCTAGGGTTAGGGTTAGGGTTGGGGTTAGGATTAGGTTTAGTGTTGGGTTTGGGGTTAGGGTTAGGGTTAGGGTTAGGGTTAGGGTTAGGGTTGTGGTCAGGGTCAGGGTTAGAGTTCGGGTTAGGTTTAGGGTCGGGGTTAGGGTTGGGGTTAGGGTTAGGGTTAGGGTTAGGGTTGGGGTTAGGGTTGGGGTTAGGGTTAGGGTTGGGGTTAGTGTCGGGGTTAGGGTTCGGGTTGGGGTCAGGGTTAGGGTAAGGGCTAGTGTTAGGTTTAGGGTTGGGGTTAGGGCTAGGGTTAGGGTTAGGGTTGGGGTTAGGATTAGGTTTAGTGTTGGGTTTGGGGTTAGGGTTAGGGTTAGGGTTATGGTTAGGGTTAGGGTTGTGGTCAGGGTCAGGGTTAGGGTTCGGGTTAGGTTTAGTGTCGGGCTTAGGGTTGGGGTTAGGGTTAGGGTTAGGGTTAGGGTTAGGTTTGGGGTTAGGGTTAGGGTTAGGGTTAGGTTTGGGGTTAGGGTTAATGTTAGGGTTAGGGTTGGATTTAGTTTTAGGGTCTGGGTTAGGGTTAGGGTTGGGGTTAGGGTTAGGGTTAGGGTTGAGTTATGGTTAGGGGTAGGGTTAGGGTTTGGGTTAGGGTTAGGGTTACGGTTGTGTTAGGGTTGGGGTAGGGGTTAGGGTTAGGGTTACGGTTGGGGTCAGGTTTAGGGTAAGGGTTAGTGTTAGGTTTAGGGTTGGGGTTAGGGATAGGGTTATGGTTTGTGGTTAGGATTAGGTTTCGTGATGGGGTTGGGGTTAGGGTTAGGGTTAGGGTTATGGTTAGGGTTAGGGTTGGGGTCAGGGTTAGGGTTAGGGTTAGGGTTAGTGTTAGGTTTATGGTTGGGGTTAGGGTTAGTATTAGGTTTAAGGTTGGGGTCGGGGTTAGGGTTAGGGTTAGGGTTAGGGTTGGGGATATGGTTCGGGTTAAGGTTAGGGTTAGGGTTAGGGTTGGGTTAGGGTTGGGTTAGCGTTGGGTGAGGGTTAGGGTTAGGTTTAGTGTTGGGGTTCGGGTTAGGTTTAGTCTTGGGGTTGGGGTTAGGGTAGGGTTAGGGTTAGGGTAGGGTTAGGGTTAGGGTTGGGGTTAGGGTTAGGGTTAGGGTTAGGGTTAGGTTTTGGGTTAGGGTTAGGGTTAGGGGTAGGGTCGGGGTTAGGGTTAGGGTTGGGGTTAGTGTTGGGGTTAGGGTTAGGTTTAGGCTTAGTGTTAGGGTAGTGTTTAGGGTTAGGGTTAGGGTTAGGGTAGGGGTTAGGGTTAGGGATAGGTTTGGGGTCAGGGTTAGGGTTAGGGTTAGGGTTAGGGTTAGGGTTGGGGTTAGGTTTAGCGTTAGGGTTAGGTTTGGGGTTAGGGTTAGTGTT
>NC_139475.1:3215000-3220000 GCF_057233095.1 Heloderma suspectum
AGGTTTAGGGTTGGTGTTAGGGTTAGGGTTAGGGTTAGGGTTAGGGTTAGGTTTGGGGTTGAGTTAGTGTAAGGGTTAGGGTTGGATTTAGGGTTAGGGTCTGGGTTAGGGTTGGGGTTAGGGTTCGGGTTGGGGTTAGGTTTAGTGTTAGTGTTAGGGTTGGGTTAAGGTTCGGGTTAGGGTTAGGGTTAGGGTTGGTGTTAGGGTTGGTGTTAGTGTTGAGGGAACGGTTAGGTTTAGGGTTAGGGTAGTGATTAGGGTTAGGGTTAGGGTTAGGGTTGGGGTTAGGGTTAGGGTTAGGGTTAAGCTTAGGGTTAGGGTTAGGGTTAGGTTTGTGGTTAGGGTCAGGGTCAGGGTTAGGGTTAGGGTTAGGGCTAGGGTTAGGGTTGGGGTTAGGGTTGGTGTTAGTATTAGGGTTAGGGTTGGGTTAAGTTTAGGGTTAGGGGTAAGATAGGGTTAGGGTTGGGGTTAGGGTTAGGGATATGGTTAGGGTTCGGTTTGGGGTTAGGGTTAGTGTTAGGGTTAGGGTTAGGGTTAGGGTTAGGGTTGGGGTTAGGGTAAGCGTTAGGGTTAGGTTTGGGGTTAGGGTTAGTGTTAGGGTTAGGGTTGGATTTAGGGTTAGGGTCTGGGTTAGGGTTAGGGTTAGGGTTGGGGTTAGGGTTAGGGTTAGGGTTGAGTTAGGGTTAGGGTTAGGGTTAGGGTTAGGGTTGGGGTTACGGTTCGGTTTGGGGTTACGGTTCAGGTTGGTTATGGTTGGTGTTAGTGTTAGGGTTAGGGTTGGGTTAAGTTTAGGGTTAGGGTTAGGGTAGGGTTAGGGTTGGATTTAGTTTTAGGGTCTGGGTTAGGGTTAGGGTTGGGGTTAGGGTTAGGGTTAGGGTTGAGTTATGGTTAGGGGTAGGGTTAGGGTTTGGGTTAGGGTTAGGGTTAGGGTTGTGTTTAGGGTTAAGTTTAGGGGCAGGGTTATGGTTAGGGTAGGGTTAGGGTTGGGGTAGGGGTTAAGTTTAGGGTTAGGGTTAGGTTTGGGGTTAGGGTTAGGGTTAGGGTTAGGTTCAGGGTCAGGGTCAGGTTTAGGGATAGGGTTAGGGTTGGGGTTCGGGTTAGGGTTAGGGTTTGGGTTAGGGTTAGGGTTAGGGTTAGGGTTGGGGTTAGGGTAAGCGTTAGGGTTAGGTTTGGGGTTAGGGTTAGTGTTAGGGTTAGGGTTGGATTTAGGGTTAGGGTCTGGGTTAGGGTTAGGGTTAGGGTTGGGGTTAGGGTTAGGGTTAGGGTTGAGTTAGGGTTAGGGTTAGGGTTAGGGTTAGGGTTGGGGTTACGGTTCGGTTTGGGGTTACGGTTCAGGTTGGTTATGGTTGGTGTTAGTGTTAGGGTTAGGGTTGGGTTAAGTTTAGGGTTAGGGTTAGGGTAGGGTTAGGGTTGGATTTAGTTTTAGGGTCTGGGTTAGGGTTAGGGTTGGGGTTAGGGTTAGGGTTAGGGTTGAGTTATGGTTAGGGGTAGGGTTAGGGTTTGGGTTAGGGTTAGGGTTAGGGTTGTGTTTAGGGTTAAGTTTAGGGGCAGGGTTATGGTTAGGGTAGGGTTAGGGTTGGGGTAGGGGTTAAGTTTAGGGTTAGGGTTAGGTTTGGGGTTAGGGTTAGGGTTAGGGTTAGGTTCAGGGTCAGGGTCAGGGTTAGGATTAGGGTTAGGGTTAGGTTCGGGGTTAGGGTTCGGGTTGGGGTAGGGTTTAGGTTTACTGTTAGAGTTAGGGTTGGGTTAAGTTTAGTGTTAGGGTTGGGGTTAGGGTTGGTGTTAGGGTTAGGGTTAGGGTTAGGGTAGTGGTTAGGTTTGGGGTTAGGGTTAGGGTTGGGGTTAGGGATAGGGTTAGGGTTAGGGTTAGGGTTAGGTTTAGGGTTGGTGTTAGGGTTAGGGTTAGGGTTAGGGTTAGGGTTAGGTTTGGGGTTGAGTTAGTGTAAGGGTTAGGGTTGGATTTAGGGTTAGGGTCTGGGTTAGGGTTGGGGTTAGGGTTCGGGTTGGGGTTAGGTTTAGTGTTAGTGTTAGGGTTGGGTTAAGGTTCGGGTTAGGGTTAGGGTTAGGGTTGGTGTTAGGGTTGGTGTTAGTGTTGAGGGAACGGTTAGGTTTAGGGTTAGGGTAGTGATTAGGGTTAGGGTTAGGGTTAGGGTTGGGGTTAGGGTTAGGGTTAGGGTTAAGCTTAGGGTTAGGGTTAGGGTTAGGTTTGTGGTTAGGGTCAGGGTCAGGGTTAGGGTTAGGGTTAGGGCTAGGGTTAGGGTTGGGGTTAGGGTTGGTGTTAGTATTAGGGTTAGGGTTGGGTTAAGTTTAGGGTTAGGGGTAAGATAGGGTTAGGGTTGGGGTTAGGGTTAGGGATATGGTTAGGGTTCGGTTTGGGGTTAGGGTTAGTGTTAGGGTTAGGGTTAGGGTTAGGGTTAGGGTTGGGGTTAGGGTAAGCGTTAGGGTTAGGTTTGGGGTTAGGGTTAGTGTTAGGGTTAGGGTTGGATTTAGGGTTAGGGTCTGGGTTAGGGTTAGGGTTAGGGTTGGGGTTAGGGTTAGGGTTAGGGTTGAGTTAGGGTTAGGGTTAGGGTTAGGGTTAGGGTTGGGGTTACGGTTCGGTTTGGGGTTACGGTTCAGGTTGGTTATGGTTGGTGTTAGTGTTAGGGTTAGGGTTGGGTTAAGTTTAGGGTTAGGGTTAGGGTAGGGTTAGGGTTGGATTTAGTTTTAGGGTCTGGGTTAGGGTTAGGGTTGGGGTTAGGGTTAGGGTTAGGGTTGAGTTATGGTTAGGGGTAGGGTTAGGGTTTGGGTTAGGGTTAGGGTTAGGGTTGTGTTTAGGGTTAAGTTTAGGGGCAGGGTTATGGTTAGGGTAGGGTTAGGGTTGGGGTAGGGGTTAAGTTTAGGGTTAGGGTTAGGTTTGGGGTTAGGGTTAGGGTTAGGGTTAGGTTCAGGGTCAGGGTCAGGTTTAGGGATAGGGTTAGGGTTGGGGTTCGGGTTAGGGTTAGGGTTTGGGTTAGGGTTAGGGTTAGGGTTAGGGTTGGGGTTAGGGTAAGCGTTAGGGTTAGGTTTGGGGTTAGGGTTAGTGTTAGGGTTAGGGTTGGATTTAGGGTTAGGGTCTGGGTTAGGGTTAGGGTTAGGGTTGGGGTTAGGGTTAGGGTTAGGGTTGAGTTAGGGTTAGGGTTAGGGTTAGGGTTAGGGTTGGGGTTACGGTTCGGTTTGGGGTTACGGTTCAGGTTGGTTATGGTTGGTGTTAGTGTTAGGGTTAGGGTTGGGTTAAGTTTAGGGTTAGGGTTAGGGTAGGGTTAGGGTTGGATTTAGTTTTAGGGTCTGGGTTAGGGTTAGGGTTGGGGTTAGGGTTAGGGTTAGGGTTGAGTTATGGTTAGGGGTAGGGTTAGGGTTTGGGTTAGGGTTAGGGTTAGGGTTGTGTTTAGGGTTAAGTTTAGGGGCAGGGTTATGGTTAGGGTAGGGTTAGGGTTGGGGTAGGGGTTAAGTTTAGGGTTAGGGTTAGGTTTGGGGTTAGGGTTAGGGTTAGGGTTAGGTTCAGGGTCAGGGTCAGGGTTAGGATTAGGGTTAGGGTTAGGTTCGGGGTTAGGGTTCGGGTTGGGGTAGGGTTTAGGTTTACTGTTAGAGTTAGGGTTGGGTTAAGTTTAGTGTTAGGGTTGGGGTTAGGGTTGGTGTTAGGGTTAGGGTTAGGGTTAGGGTAGTGGTTAGGTTTGGGGTTAGGGTTAGGGTTAGGGATATGGTTAGGGTTCGGTTTGGGGTTAGGGTTAGTGTTAGGGTTAGGGTTAGGGTTAGGGTTAGGGTTGGGGTTAGGGTAAGCGTTAGGGTTAGGTTTGGGGTTAGGGTTAGTGTTAGGGTTAGGGTTGGATTTAGGGTTAGGGTCTGGGTTAGGGTTAGGGTTAGGGTTGGGGTTAGGGTTAGGGTTAGGGTTGAGTTAGGGTTAGGGTTAGGGTTAGGGTTAGGGTTGGGGTTACGGTTCGGTTTGGGGTTACGGTTCAGGTTGGTTATGGTTGGTGTTAGTGTTAGGGTTAGGGTTGGGTTAAGTTTAGGGTTAGGGTTAGGGTAGGGTTAGGGTTGGATTTAGTTTTAGGGTCTGGGTTAGGGTTAGGGTTGGGGTTAGGGTTAGGGTTAGGGTTGAGTTATGGTTAGGGGTAGGGTTAGGGTTTGGGTTAGGGTTAGGGTTAGGGTTGTGTTTAGGGTTAAGTTTAGGGGCAGGGTTATGGTTAGGGTAGGGTTAGGGTTGGGGTAGGGGTTAAGTTTAGGGTTAGGGTTAGGTTTGGGGTTAGGGTTAGGGTTAGGGTTAGGTTCAGGGTCAGGGTCAGGTTTAGGGATAGGGTTAGGGTTGGGGTTCGGGTTAGGGTTAGGGTTTGGGTTAGGGTTAGGGTTAGGGTTAGGGTTGGGGTTAGGGTAAGCGTTAGGGTTAGGTTTGGGGTTAGGGTTAGTGTTAGGGTTAGGGTTGGATTTAGGGTTAGGGTCTGGGTTAGGGTTAGGGTTAGGGTTGGGGTTAGGGTTAGGGTTAGGGTTGAGTTAGGGTTAGGGTTAGGGTTAGGGTTAGGGTTGGGGTTACGGTTCGGTTTGGGGTTACGGTTCAGGTTGGTTATGGTTGGTGTTAGTGTTAGGGTTAGGGTTGGGTTAAGTTTAGGGTTAGGGTTAGGGTAGGGTTAGGGTTGGATTTAGTTTTAGGGTCTGGGTTAGGGTTAGGGTTGGGGTTAGGGTTAGGGTTAGGGTTGAGTTATGGTTAGGGGTAGGGTTAGGGTTTGGGTTAGGGTTAGGGTTAGGGTTGTGTTTAGGGTTAAGTTTAGGGGCAGGGTTATGGTTAGGGTAGGGTTAGGGTTGGGGTAGGGGTTAAGTTTAGGGTTAGGGTTAGGTTTGGGGTTAGGGTTAGGGTTAGGGTTAGGTTCAGGGTCAGGGTCAGGGTTAGGATTAGGGTTAGGGTTAGGTTCGGGGTTAGGGTTCGGGTTGGGGTAGGGTTTAGGTTTACTGTTAGAGTTAGGGTTGGGTTAAGTTTAGTGTTAGGGTTGGGGTTA
>NC_139475.1:3225000-3227500 GCF_057233095.1 Heloderma suspectum
GTTAGGTTTGTGGTTAGGGTCAGGGTCAGGGTTAGGGTTAGGGTTAGGGCTAGGGTTAGGGTTGGGGTTAGGGTTGGTGTTAGTATTAGGGTTAGGGTTGGGTTAAGTTTAGGGTTAGGGGTAAGATAGGGTTAGGGTTGGGGTTAGGGTTAGGGATATGGTTAGGGTTCGGTTTGGGGTTAGGGTTAGTGTTAGGGTTAGGGTTAGGGTTAGGGTTAGGGTTGGGGTTAGGGTAAGCGTTAGGGTTAGGTTTGGGGTTAGGGTTAGTGTTAGGGTTAGGGTTGGATTTAGGGTTAGGGTCTGGGTTAGGGTTAGGGTTAGGGTTGGGGTTAGGGTTAGGGTTAGGGTTGAGTTAGGGTTAGGGTTAGGGTTAGGGTTAGGGTTGGGGTTACGGTTCGGTTTGGGGTTACGGTTCAGGTTGGTTATGGTTGGTGTTAGTGTTAGGGTTAGGGTTGGGTTAAGTTTAGGGTTAGGGTTAGGGTAGGGTTAGGGTTGGATTTAGTTTTAGGGTCTGGGTTAGGGTTAGGGTTGGGGTTAGGGTTAGGGTTAGGGTTGAGTTATGGTTAGGGGTAGGGTTAGGGTTTGGGTTAGGGTTAGGGTTAGGGTTGTGTTTAGGGTTAAGTTTAGGGGCAGGGTTATGGTTAGGGTAGGGTTAGGGTTGGGGTAGGGGTTAAGTTTAGGGTTAGGGTTAGGTTTGGGGTTAGGGTTAGGGTTAGGGTTAGGTTCAGGGTCAGGGTCAGGTTTAGGGATAGGGTTAGGGTTGGGGTTCGGGTTAGGGTTAGGGTTTGGGTTAGGGTTAGGGTTAGGGTTAGGGTTGGTGTTAGGGTTGGTGTTAGTGTTGAGGGAACGGTTAGGTTTAGGGTTAGGGTAGTGATTAGGGTTAGGGTTAGGGTTAGGGTTGGGGTTAGGGTTAGGGTTAGGGTTAAGCTTAGGGTTAGGGTTAGGGTTAGGTTTGTGGTTAGGGTCAGGGTCAGGGTTAGGGTTAGGGTTAGGGCTAGGGTTAGGGTTGGGGTTAGGGTTGGTGTTAGTATTAGGGTTAGGGTTGGGTTAAGTTTAGGGTTAGGGGTAAGATAGGGTTAGGGTTGGGGTTAGGGTTAGGGATATGGTTAGGGTTCGGTTTGGGGTTAGGGTTAGTGTTAGGGTTAGGGTTAGGGTTAGGGTTAGGGTTGGGGTTAGGGTAAGCGTTAGGGTTAGGTTTGGGGTTAGGGTTAGTGTTAGGGTTAGGGTTGGATTTAGGGTTAGGGTCTGGGTTAGGGTTAGGGTTAGGGTTGGGGTTAGGGTTAGGGTTAGGGTTGAGTTAGGGTTAGGGTTAGGGTTAGGGTTAGGGTTGGGGTTACGGTTCGGTTTGGGGTTACGGTTCAGGTTGGTTATGGTTGGTGTTAGTGTTAGGGTTAGGGTTGGGTTAAGTTTAGGGTTAGGGTTAGGGTAGGGTTAGGGTTGGATTTAGTTTTAGGGTCTGGGTTAGGGTTAGGGTTGGGGTTAGGGTTAGGGTTAGGGTTGAGTTATGGTTAGGGGTAGGGTTAGGGTTTGGGTTAGGGTTAGGGTTAGGGTTGTGTTTAGGGTTAAGTTTAGGGGCAGGGTTATGGTTAGGGTAGGGTTAGGGTTGGGGTAGGGGTTAAGTTTAGGGTTAGGGTTAGGTTTGGGGTTAGGGTTAGGGTTAGGGTTAGGTTCAGGGTCAGGGTCAGGTTTAGGGATAGGGTTAGGTTTGGGGTTCGGGTTAGGGTTAGGGTTTGGGTTAGGGTTAGGGTTAGGGTTAGGGTTGGGGTTAGGGTAAGCGTTAGGGTTAGGTTTGGGGTTAGGGTTAGTGTTAGGGTTAGGGTTGGATTTAGGGTTAGGGTCTGGGTTAGGGTTAGGGTTAGGGTTGGGGTTAGGGTTAGGGTTAGGGTTGAGTTAGGGTTAGGGTTAGGGTTAGGGTTAGGGTTGGGGTTACGGTTCGGTTTGGGGTTACGGTTCAGGTTGGTTATGGTTGGTGTTAGTGTTAGGGTTAGGGTTGGGTTAAGTTTAGGGTTAGGGTTAGGGTAGGGTTAGGGTTGGATTTAGTTTTAGGGTCTGGGTTAGGGTTAGGGTTGGGGTTAGGGTTAGGGTTAGGGTTGAGTTATGGTTAGGGGTAGGGTTAGGGTTTGGGTTAGGGTTAGGGTTAGGGTTGTGTTTAGGGTTAAGTTTAGGGGCAGGGTTATGGTTAGGGTAGGGTTAGGGTTGGGGTAGGGGTTAAGTTTAGGGTTAGGGTTAGGTTTGGGGTTAGGGTTAGGGTTAGGGTTAGGTTCAGGGTCAGGGTCAGGGTTAGGATTAGGGTTAGGGTTAGGTTCGGGGTTAGGGTTCGGGTTGGGGTAGGGTTTAGGTTTACTGTTAGAGTTAGGGTTGGGTTAAGTTTAGTGTTAGGGTTGGGGTTAGGGTTGGTGTTAGGGTTAGGGTTAGGGTTAGGGTAGTGGTTAGGTTTGGGGTTAGGGTTAGTGTTAGGGTTAGGGTTGGATTTAGGGTTAGGGTCTGGGTTAGGGTTAGG
>NC_139475.1:3232500-3235000 GCF_057233095.1 Heloderma suspectum
GGGGTTAGGGTTAGGGTTAGGGTTGAGTTAGGGTTAGGGTTAGGGTTAGGGTTAGGGTTGGGGTTACGGTTCGGTTTGGGGTTACGGTTCAGGTTGGTTATGGTTGGTGTTAGTGTTAGGGTTAGGGTTGGGTTAAGTTTAGGGTTAGGGTTAGGGTAGGGTTAGGGTTGGATTTAGTTTTAGGGTCTGGGTTAGGGTTAGGGTTGGGGTTAGGGTTAGGGTTAGGGTTGAGTTATGGTTAGGGGTAGGGTTAGGGTTTGGGTTAGGGTTAGGGTTAGGGTTGTGTTTAGGGTTAAGTTTAGGGGCAGGGTTATGGTTAGGGTAGGGTTAGGGTTGGGGTAGGGGTTAAGTTTAGGGTTAGGGTTAGGTTTGGGGTTAGGGTTAGGGTTAGGGTTAGGTTCAGGGTCAGGGTCAGGTTTAGGGATAGGGTTAGGGTTGGGGTTCGGGTTAGGGTTAGGGTTTGGGTTAGGGTTAGGGTTAGGGTTAGGGTTGGGGTTAGGGTAAGCGTTAGGGTTAGGTTTGGGGTTAGGGTTAGTGTTAGGGTTAGGGTTGGATTTAGGGTTAGGGTCTGGGTTAGGGTTAGGGTTAGGGTTGGGGTTAGGGTTAGGGTTAGGGTTGAGTTAGGGTTAGGGTTAGGGTTAGGGTTAGGGTTGGGGTTACGGTTCGGTTTGGGGTTACGGTTCAGGTTGGTTATGGTTGGTGTTAGTGTTAGGGTTAGGGTTGGGTTAAGTTTAGGGTTAGGGTTAGGGTAGGGTTAGGGTTGGATTTAGTTTTAGGGTCTGGGTTAGGGTTAGGGTTGGGGTTAGGGTTAGGGTTAGGGTTGAGTTATGGTTAGGGGTAGGGTTAGGGTTTGGGTTAGGGTTAGGGTTAGGGTTGTGTTTAGGGTTAAGTTTAGGGGCAGGGTTATGGTTAGGGTAGGGTTAGGGTTGGGGTAGGGGTTAAGTTTAGGGTTAGGGTTAGGTTTGGGGTTAGGGTTAGGGTTAGGGTTAGGTTCAGGGTCAGGGTCAGGGTTAGGATTAGGGTTAGGGTTAGGTTCGGGGTTAGGGTTCGGGTTGGGGTAGGGTTTAGGTTTACTGTTAGAGTTAGGGTTGGGTTAAGTTTAGTGTTAGGGTTGGGGTTAGGGTTGGTGTTAGGGTTAGGGTTAGGGTTAGGGTAGTGGTTAGGTTTGGGGTTAGGGTTAGTGTTAGGGTTAGGGTTGGATTTAGGGTTAGGGTCTGGGTTAGGGTTAGGGTTAGGGTTAGGTTTGGGGTTAGGGTTAATGTTAGGGTTAGGGTTGGATTTAGTTTTATGGTCTGGGTTAGGGTTAGGGTTAGGGTTGGTGTTAGGGTTAGGGTTGGGTTAGGGTTAGGGTTAGGGTTGGTGTTAGGGTTAGGGTTGGGGTTAGCGTTGGGGTTAGGGTTAGGTTTAGGCTTAGTGTTAGGGTAGTGTTTAGGGTTAGGGTTAGGGTTAGGGTAGGGGTTAGGGTTAGGGTTAGGGTTTGGGCTGGGGTTAGGGTTAGGGTTAGGGTTGGTGTTAGGCTGAGCGTTAGGGTTCGGTTTGGGGTTAGGGTTAGTGTTAGGGTTGGGTTGGATTTAGGGTTAGGGTCTGGGTTGTGGTTAGGGTTAGGGTTCGGGTTAGGGTTGGGGTTGAGTTAGGGTTAGGGTTGGGGTAGGAGTAGGGGTTAGGGTTAGGTTTGGGGTTAGGGTTAGTGTTAGGTTTAGGCTTGGATTTAGGGTTAGGGTCTGGGTTAGGGTTAGGGTTAGGGTGAGGGGTGGGGTTAGGGTTAGGGTTGAGTTAGGGTTAGGGTTAGGGTTAGGGTTAGGGTTAGGGTTAGGGTTAGGGTCAGGGTCAGGGTCAGGGTTAGGGTTCGGGTTAGGTTTAGGGTCGGGGTTAGGGTTGGGGTTAGGTTTCGGGTTGGGGTTAGGGTTAGGGTTAGGGTTAGGTTTGGGGTTGAGTTAGTGTAAGGGTTAGGGTTGGATTTAGGGTTAGGGTCTGGGTTAGGGTTGGGGTTAGGGTTCGGGTTGGGGTTAGGTTTAGTGTTAGTGTTAGGGTTGGGTTAAGGTTCGGGTTAGGGTTAGGGTTAGGGTTGGTGTTAGGGTTGGTGTTAGTGTTGAGGGAACGGTTAGGTTTAGGGTTAGGGTAGTGATTAGGGTTAGGGTTAGGGTTAGGGTTGGGGTTAGGGTTAGGGTTAGGGTTAAGCTTAGGGTTAGGGTTAGGGTTAGGTTTGTGGTTAGGGTCAGGGTCAGGGTTAGGGTTAGGGTTAGGGCTAGGGTTAGGGTTGGGGTTAGGGTTGGTGTTAGTATTAGGGTTAGGGTTGGGTTAAGTTTAGGGTTAGGGGTAAGATAGGGTTAGGGTTGGGGTTAGGGTTAGGGATATGGTTAGGGTTCGGTTTGGGGTTAGGGTTAGTGTTAGGGTTAGGGTTAGGGTTAGGGTTAGGGTTGGGGTTAGGGTAAGCGTTAGGGTTAGGTTTGGGGTTAGGGTTAGTGTTAGGGTTAGGGTTGGATTTAGGGTTAGGGTCTGG
>NC_139475.1:3252500-3260000 GCF_057233095.1 Heloderma suspectum
TAGGGTCTGGGTTAGGGTTAGGGTTGGGATTAGGGTTAGGGTTAGGGTTGAGTTATGGTTAGAGGTAGGGTTAGGGTTTGGGTTAGGGTTAGGGTTAGGGTTGTGTTAGGGTTGGGGTAGGGGTTAGGGTTAGGGTTACGGTTGGGGTCAGGTTTAGGGTAAGGGTTAGTGTTAGGTTTAGGGTTGGGGTTAGGGATAGGGTTATGGTTTGTGGTTAGGATTAGGTTTCGTGATGGGGTTGGGGTTAGGGTTAGGGTTAGGGTTAGGGTTAGGGTTGGGGTCAGGGTTAGGGTTAGGGTTAGGGTTAGTGTTAGGTTTATGGTTGGGGTTAGGGTTAGTATTAGGTTTAAGGTTGGGGTCGGGGTTAGGGTTAGGGTTAGGGTTGGGGATATGGTTAGGGTTAAGGTTAGGGTTAGGGTTAGGGTTGGGTTAGGGTTGGGTTAGGGTTGGGTGAGGGTTAGGGTTAGGTTTAGTGTTGGGGTTCGGGTTAGGTTTAGTCTTGGGGTTGGGGTTAGGGTAGGGTTAGGGTTAGGGTAGGGTTAGGGTTAGGGTTGGGGTTAGGGTTAGGGTTAGGGTTAGGGTTAGGTTTTGGGTTAGGGTTAGGGTTAGGGGTAGGGTCGGGGTTAGGGTTAGGGTTGGGGTTAGTGTTGGGGTTAGGGTTAGGTTTAGGCTTAGTGTTAGGGTAGTGTTTAGGGTTAGGGTTAGGGTTAGGGTTAGGGTAGGGGTTAGGGTTAGGGTTAGGTTTGGGGTCAGGGTTAGGGTTAGGGTTAGGGTTAGGGTTGGGGTTAGGTTTAGCGTTAGGGTTAGGTTTGGGGATAGGGTTAGTGTTAGGGTTAGGTTTGGATTTAGGGTTAGGGTCTGGGTTAGGGTTAGGGTTAGGTTTGGGGTTAGGGTTAATGTTAGTGTTAGGGTTGGATTTAGTTTTAGGGTCTGGGTTAGGGTTAGGGTTGGGGTTAGGGTTAGGGTTGAATTATGGTTAGGGGTAGGGTTAGGGTTTGGGTTAGGGTTAGGGTTAGGGTTGTGTTAGGGTTGGGGTTAGGGTTGGGGTCAGGGTTAGGGTAAGGGTTAGTGTTAGGTTTAGGGTTGGGGTTAGGGTTAGGGTTAGGGTTGGGTTTAGGATTAGGTTTAGAGTTGGGGTTGGGGTTAGGGTTATGGTTAGGGTTGGGGTTGGGGTTAGGGTTAGGGTTAAGGTGAGAGTTAGGTTTAGGGTTGGGTTAGGGTGGGGTTAGGGTTAGGGTTAGGGTTAGGGTTAGGGTTAGGGTTAGGGTTGGGGTTAGGGTTAGGGTGGGGGTTAGTGTTGGGGTTAGGGTTAGGTTTAGGCTTAGTGTTAGGGTAGTGTTTAGTGTTAGGGTTAGGTTTAGGGTAGGGGTTAGGGTTAGGGTTAGGGTTTGGGCTGGGGTTCGGGTTCGGGTTAGGGTTAGGGTTAGGGTTGGGGTTAGGGTTAGCGTTAGGGTTAGGTTTGGGTTTAGGGTTAGTGTTAGGGTTAGGGATGGATTTAGGGTTAGTGTCTCGGTTAGGGTTAGGGTTAGGGTTGGGGTTAGGGTTGGGGTTAGGGTTGACTAAGGGTTAGGGTTAGGGTTAGGGTTAGGGTTAGGGTTAAGGTCAGGGTCAGGGTTAGGGTTCAGGTTAGGTTTAGGGTCGGGGTTAGGGTTGGGGTTAGGGTTTGGGTTGGGTTAGGGTTGGTGTTAGTATTAGGGTTAGGGTTGGGTTAAGTTTAGGGTTAGGGGTAGGGTAGGGTTAGGGTTGGGGTTAGGGTTAGGGATATGGTTAGGGTTCGGTTCGGGGTTAGGGTTAGTGTTAGGGTTAGGGTTGGATTTAGGGTTAGGGTCAGGTTTAGGGATAGGGTTAGGGTTGGGGTTCGGGTTAGGGTTAGGGTTTGGGTTAGGGTTAGGGTTAGGGTTGGGGTTAGGGTTAGCGTTAGGGTTAGGTTTGGGGTTAGGGTTAGTGTTAGGGTTAGGGTTGGATTTAGGGTTAGGGTCTGGGTTAAGGTTAGGGTTAGGGTTGGGGTTAGGGTTAGGGTTAGGGTTGAGTTAGGGTTAGGGTTAGGGATAGGATTAGGGTTGGGGTTCCGGTTCGGGTTGGGGTTACGGTTCAGGTTGGTTATGGTTGGTGTTAGTGTTAGGGTTAGGGTTGGGTTAAGTTTAGGGGTAGGGTTAGGGTAGGGTTAGGGTTGGGGTTAGGGTTAGGGTTAGGGTTAGGGTTAGGTTTGGGGTCAGGGTTAGGGTAAGGGTTAGTGTTAGGTTTAGGGTTGGGGTTACGGTTAGGGTTAGTGTTAGGGTTAGGGTTTGTGGTTAGCATTAGGTTTAGTGTTGGGGTTGGGGTTAGAATAAGGGTTAGGGTTATGGTTAGGGTTAGGGTTGGGGTCAGGGTTAGGGTTAGGGTTAGGGTTAGGGTTAGTGTTAGGTTTAGGGTTGGGGTTAGGGTTAGGGTTAGGATTAGGTTTAAGGTTGGGGTTGGGGTTAGGGTTAGGGTTAGGGTTAGGGTTAGGGTTAGGGTTGGGGTGAGGGTTAGGGTTAAGGTTAGGGTTAGGGTTAGGGTTGGGTTAGGGTTGGGTTAGGGTCAGGGTTAGGGTAAGTGTTGGGGTTCGGGTTAGGTTTAGTGTTGGGGTTGGGGTTAGGGTTAGGGTTAGGGTTAGGGTTAGGGTTGGGGTTAGGGTTAGGGTTAGGGTTAGGGTTAGGGTTAGGTTTGGGTTAGGGTTAGGGTTAGTTTTAGGGTTAGGGTTGGGGTTAGGGTTAGGGTTGGGGTTAGTGTTGGGGTTAGGGTTAGGTTTAGGCTGAGTGTTAGGGTAGTGTTTAGGGTTAGGGTTAGGGTTAGGGTTAGGGTAGGGGTTAGGGTTAGGGTTAGAGTTTTGGTTGGGGCTAGGGTTAGGGTTGGGGTTAGGTTTAGGGTTAGGGTTAGGTTTGGGGTTAGGGTTAGTGTTAGGTTTCGGCTTGGATTTAGGGTTAGGGTCTGGGTTAGGGTTAGGGTTAGGGTCAGGGTCAGGGTCAGGGTTAGGGTTCGGGTTAGGTTTAGGGTCGGGGTTAGGGTTGGGGTTAGGTTTCGGGTTGGGGTTAGGGTTAGGGTTAGTGTTAGTGATAGGGTTAGGGTTGTGGTTAGGGTTAGGGTTAGGGTTACGGTTAGGGTCAGCGTCAGGGTCAGGGTTAAGATTAGGGTTAGGGTTAGGGTTAGGGTTGGGTTAAGTTTAGTGTTAGGGTTGGGGTTAGGGTTGGTGTTAGGGTTAGGGTTAGGGTTAGGGTAGTGGTTAGGTTTAGGGTTAGGGTTAGGGTTAGGGTTAGGGTTAGGGTAGGGGTTAGGGTTAGGGTTAGGGTTAGAGTTAGGGTTGTGGTTAGGGTTAAGTTTAGGGGCAGGGTTAGGGTTAGGTTAGTGTTACGGTTTGGGTAGGGCTCAGGTTTAGGGTTAGGGTTAGGGTTGGGGATAGGGTTAGGGTTAGGGGTAGGGTTAGGGTTAGGGTTAGGGTTAGGGTTGGGGTCAGGGTTAGGGTAAGGGTTAGTGTTAGGTTTAGGGTTGGGGTTAGGGCTAGGGTTAGGGTTAGGGTTCGGGGTAGGATTAGGTTTAGTGTTGGGTTTGGGGTTAGGGTTAGGGTTAGGGTTAGGGTTGTGGTCAGGGTCAGGGTTAGGGTTCGGGTTAGGTTTAGGGTCGGAGTTAGGGTTGGGGTTAGGGTTAGGGTTAGGGTTAGGGTTGGGGTTAGGGTTGGGGTTAGGGTTAGGGTTGGGGTTAGGATCGGGGTTAGGGTTCGGGTTGGGGTCAGGGTTAGGGTAAGGGTTAGTGTTAGGTTTAGGGTTGGGGTTAGGGCTAGGGTTAGGGTTAGGGTTGGGGTTAGGATTAGGTTTAGTGTTGGGTTTGGGGTTAGGGTTAGGGTTATGGTTAGGGTTAGGGTTGTGGTCAGGGTCAGGGTTAGGGTTCAGGTTAGGTTTAGTGTCGGGGTTAGGGTTGGGGTTAGGGTTAGGGTTAGGGTTGAGTTATGGTTAGGGGTAGGGTTAGGGTTTGGGTTAGGGTTAGGGTTACGGTTGTGTTAGGGTTGGGGTAGGGGTTAGGGTTAGGGTTACGGTTGGGGTCAGGTTTAGGGTAAGGGTTAGTGTTAGGTTTAGGGTTGGGGTTAGGGATAGGGTTATGGTTTGTGGTTAGGATTAGGTTTCGTGTTGGGGTTGGGGTTAGGGTTAGGGTTATGGTTAGGGTTAGGGTTGGGGTCAGGGTTAGGGTTAGGTTTAGGGTTAGAGTTAGGTTTGTGGTTGGGGTTAGGGTTAGTATTAGGTTTAAGGTTGGGGTCGGGGTTAGGGTTAGGGTTAGGGTTAGGGTTGGGGATAGGGTTAGGGTTAAGGTTAGGGTTAGGGTTAGGGTTGGGTTAGGGTTGGGTTAGGGTTAGAGTTAGGTTTAGTGTTGGGGTTCGGGTTAGGTTTAGTCTTGGGGTTGGGGTTAGGGTAGGGTTAGGGTTAGGGTAGGGTTAGGGTTAGGGTTGGAGTTAGGGTTAGGGTTAGGGTTAGGGTTAGGGTTAGGTTTTGGGTTAGGGTTAGGGTTAGGGGTAGGGTCGGGTTTAGGGTTAGGGTTGGGGTTAGTGTTGGGGTTAGGGTTAGGTTTAGGCTTAGTGTTAGGGTAGTGTTTAGGGTTAGGGTTAGGGTTAGGGTAGGGGTTAGGGTTAGGGTTAGGTTTGGGGTCAGGGTTAGGGATAGGGTTAGGGTTAGGGTTGGGGTTATGTTTAGCGTTAGGGTTAGGTTTGGGGTTAGGGTTAGTGTTAGGGTTAGGGTTGGATTTAGGCTTAGGGTCTGGGTTAGGGTTAGGGTTAGGGTTAGGTTTGGGGTTAGGGTTAATGTTAGGGTTAGGGTTGGATTTAGTTTTAGGGTCTGGGTTAGGGTTAGGGTTGGGGTTAGGGTTAGGGTTGAGTCATGGTTAGGGGTAGGGTTAGGGTTTGGGTTAGGGTTAGGGTTAGGGTTGTGTTAGGGTTGGGGTAGGGGTTAGGGTTAGGGTTACGGTTGGGGTCAGGGTTAGGGTAAGGGTTAGTGTTAGGTTTAGGGTTGGGGTTAGGGATAGGGTTAGGGTTTGTGGTTAGGATTTGGTTTAGTGTTGGGGTTGGGGTTAGGGTTAGGTTTATGGTTAGGGTTAGGGTTGGGGTCAGGGTAGGGTTAGTGTTAGTGTTAGGTTTATGGTTGGGGTTAGGGTTAGGATTAGGTTTAAGGTTGGGGTTGGGGTTAGGGTTAGGGTTAGGGTTAGGGTTAGGGTTGAGGATAGGGTTAGGGTTAAGGTTAGGGTTAGGGTTAGGGTTGGGTTAGGGTTGGGGTAGGGGTAGGGTTAGGGTTAGGGTTGGGGTTCGGGTTAGGTTTAGTGTTGGGGTTGGGGTTAGGGTAGGGTTAGGGATAAGCTTGGGGTTAGGGTTAGGGATAGGGTTGTGGTTAGGGTTAGGGTTAGGGTTTGGGATAGGGTTAGGGTCAGGGTCAGGGTCAGGGTTAGGGTTAGGGTTAGGGTCGGGGTTAGGGTTCGGGTTGGGGTAGAGGTTAGGGTTAGTGTTAGGTTAGGGTTGGGTTAAGTTTAGGGTTAGGGTTAGGGTTAGGGTTGGTGTTAGTGTTGGGTTTAGTGTTGACGTTAAGGTTATGGTTAGGGTTAGGGTTAGGGTAGTGGTTAGGGTTAGGGTTAGGGTTAGGGTTAGGTTTGGGGTTAGGGTTAGGGTTAGGGTTAGGTTTGGGGTTAGGGTTAATGTTAGGGTTAGGGTTGGATTTAGTTTTAGGGTCTGGGTTAGGGTTAGGGTTGGGGTTAGGGTTAGGGTTAGGGTTGAGTTATGGTTAGGGGTAGGGTTAGGGTTTGGGTTAGGGTTAGGGTTAGGGTTGTGTTAGGGTTGGGGTAGGGGTTAGGGTTAGGGTTACGGTTGGGGTCAGGTTTAGGGTAAGGGTTAGTGTTAGGTTTAGGGTTGGGGTTAGGGATAGGGTTAGGGTTTGTGGTTAGGATTAGGTTTAGTGTTGGGGTTGGGGTTAGGGTTAGGGTTATGGTTAGGGTTAGGGTTGGGGTCAGGGTTAGGGTTAGGGTTAGGGTTAGTGTTAGGTTTATGGTTGGGGTTAGGGTTAGTATTAGGTTTAAGGTTGGGGTCAGGGTTAGGGTTAGGGTTAGGGTTAGGTTTAGGGTTGGTGTTATTGTTAGGGTTAGGGTTGGGGTTAGGGTTAGCGTTAGGGTTAGGGTTAGAGTTAGGGTTGTGGTTAGGGTTAATTTTAGGGGCAGGGTTAGGGTTAGGTTAGTGTTACGGTTTGGGTAGGGCTCAGGTTTAGGGTTAGGGTTAGGGTTGGGGATAGGGTTAGGGTTAGGGGTAGGGTTAGGGTTAGGGTTGGGGTCAGGGTTAGGGTAAGGGTTAGTGTTAGGTTTAGGGTTGGGGTTAGGGCTAGGGTTAGGGTTAGGGTTGGGGTTAGGATTAGGTTTAGTGTTGGGTTTGGGGTTAGGGTTAGGGTTAGGGTTAGGGTTAGGGTTAGGGTTAGGGTTGTGGTCAGGGTCAGGGTTAGAGTTCGGGTTAGGTTTAGGGTCGGGGTTAGGGTTGGGGTTAGGGTTAGGGTTAGGGTTAGGGTTGGGGTTAGGGTTGGGGTTAGGGTTAGGGTTGGGGTTAGTGTCGGGGTTAGGGTTCGGGTTGGGGTCAGGGTTAGGGTAAGGGCTAGTGTTAGGTTTAGGGTTGGGGTTAGGGCTAGGGTTAGGGTTAGGGTTGGGGTTAGGATTAGGTTTAGTGTTGGGTTTGGGGTTAGGGTTAGGGTTATGGTAGGGTTAGGGTTGTGGTCAGGGTCAGGGTTAGGGTTCGGGTTAGGTTTAGTGTCGGGCTTAGGGTTGGGGTTAGGGTTAGGGTTAGGGTTAGGGTTAGGTTTGGGGTTAGGGTTAGGGTTAGGGTTAGGTTTGGGGTTAGGGTTAATGTTAGGGTTAGGGTTGGATTTAGTTTTAGGGTCTGGGTTAGGGTTAGGGTTGGGGTTAGGGTTAGGGTTAGGGTTGAGTTATGGTTAGGGGTAGGGTTAGGGTTTGGGTTAGGGTTAGGGTTACGGTTGTGTTAGGGTTGGGGTAGGGGTTAGGGTTAGGGTTACGGTTGGGGTCAGGTTTAGGGTAAGGGTTAGTGTTAGGTTTAGGGTTGGGGTTAGGGATAGGGTTATGGTTTGTGGTTAGGATTAGGTTTCGTGATGGGGTTGGGGTTAGGGTTAGGGTTAGGGTTATGGTTAGGGTTAGGGTTGGGGTCAGGGTTAGGGTTAGGGTTAGGGTTAGTGTTAGGTTTATGGTTGGGGTTAGGGTTAGTATTAGGTTTAAGGTTGGGGTCGGGGTTAGGGTTAGGGTTAGGGTTAGGGTTGGGGATATGGTTAGGGTTAAGGTTAGGGTTAGGGTTAGGGTTGGGTTAGGGTTGGGTTAGCGTTGGGTGAGGGTTAGGGTTAGGTTTAGTGTTGGGGTTCGGGTTAGGTTTAGTCTTGGGGTTGGGGTTAGGGTAGGGTTAGGGTTAGGGTAGGGTTAGGGTTAGGGTTGGGGTTAGGGTTAGGGTTAGGGTTAGGGTTAGGTTTT
>NC_139475.1:3270000-3272500 GCF_057233095.1 Heloderma suspectum
TAGGGATAGGGTTAGGGTTTGTGGTTAGGATTAGGTTTAGTGTTGGGGTTGGGGTTAGGGTTAGGGTTATGGTTAGGGTTAGGGTTGGGGTCAGGGTTAGGGTTAGGGTTAGGGTTAGTGTTAGGTTTATGGTTGGGGTTAGGGTTAGTATTAGGTTTAAGGTTGGGGTCAGGGTTAGGGTTAGGGTTAGGGTTAGGTTTAGGGTTGGTGTTATTGTTAGGGTTAGGGTTGGGGTTAGGGTTAGCGTTAGGGTTAGGGTTAGAGTTAGGGTTGTGGTTAGGGTTAATTTTAGGGGCAGGGTTAGGGTTAGGTTAGTGTTACGGTTTGGGTAGGGCTCAGGTTTAGGGTTAGGGTTAGGGTTGGGGATAGGGTTAGGGTTAGGGGTAGGGTTAGGGTTAGGGTTGGGGTCAGGGTTAGGGTAAGGGTTAGTGTTAGGTTTAGGGTTGGGGTTAGGGCTAGGGTTAGGGTTAGGGTTGGGGTTAGGATTAGGTTTAGTGTTGGGTTTGGGGTTAGGGTTAGGGTTAGGGTTAGGGTTAGGGTTAGGGTTGTGGTCAGGGTCAGGGTTAGAGTTCGGGTTAGGTTTAGGGTCGGGGTTAGGGTTGGGGTTAGGGTTAGGGTTAGGGTTAGGGTTGGGGTTAGGGTTGGGGTTAGGGTTAGGGTTGGGGTTAGTGTCGGGGTTAGGGTTCGGGTTGGGGTCAGGGTTAGGGTAAGGGCTAGTGTTAGGTTTAGGGTTGGGGTTAGGGCTAGGGTTAGGGTTAGGGTTGGGGTTAGGATTAGGTTTAGTGTTGGGTTTGGGGTTAGGGTTAGGGTTATGGTAGGGTTAGGGTTGTGGTCAGGGTCAGGGTTAGGGTTCGGGTTAGGTTTAGTGTCGGGCTTAGGGTTGGGGTTAGGGTTAGGGTTAGGGTTAGGGTTAGGTTTGGGGTTAGGGTTAGGGTTAGGGTTAGGTTTGGGGTTAGGGTTAATGTTAGGGTTAGGGTTGGATTTAGTTTTAGGGTCTGGGTTAGGGTTAGGGTTGGGGTTAGGGTTAGGGTTAGGGTTGAGTTATGGTTAGGGGTAGGGTTAGGGTTTGGGTTAGGGTTAGGGTTACGGTTGTGTTAGGGTTGGGGTAGGGGTTAGGGTTAGGGTTACGGTTGGGGTCAGGTTTAGGGTAAGGGTTAGTGTTAGGTTTAGGGTTGGGGTTAGGGATAGGGTTATGGTTTGTGGTTAGGATTAGGTTTCGTGATGGGGTTGGGGTTAGGGTTAGGGTTAGGGTTATGGTTAGGGTTAGGGTTGGGGTCAGGGTTAGGGTTAGGGTTAGGGTTAGTGTTAGGTTTATGGTTGGGGTTAGGGTTAGTATTAGGTTTAAGGTTGGGGTCGGGGTTAGGGTTAGGGTTAGGGTTAGGGTTGGGGATATGGTTAGGGTTAAGGTTAGGGTTAGGGTTAGGGTTGGGTTAGGGTTGGGTTAGCGTTGGGTGAGGGTTAGGGTTAGGTTTAGTGTTGGGGTTCGGGTTAGGTTTAGTCTTGGGGTTGGGGTTAGGGTAGGGTTAGGGTTAGGGTAGGGTTAGGGTTAGGGTTGGGGTTAGGGTTAGGGTTAGGGTTAGGGTTAGGTTTTGGGTTAGGGTTAGGGTTAGGGGTAGGGTCGGGGTTAGGGTTAGGGTTGGGGTTAGTGTTGGGGTTAGGGTTAGGTTTAGGCTTAGTGTTAGGGTAGTGTTTAGGGTTAGGGTTAGGGTTAGGGTAGGGGTTAGGGTTAGGGTTAGGTTTGGGGTCAGGGTTAGGGTTAGGGTTAGGGTTAGGGTTGGGGTTAGGTTTAGCGTTAGGGTTAGGTTTGGGGTTAGGGTTAGTGTTAGGGTTAGGTTTGGATTTAGGGTTAGGGTCTGGGTTAGGGTTAGGGTTAGGGTTAGGTTTGGGGTTAGGGTTAATGTTAGGGTTAGGGTTGGATTTAGTTTTAGGGTCTGGGTTAGGGTTAGGGTTGGGGTTAGGGTTAGGGTTGAGTTATGGTTAGGGGTAGGGTTAGGGTTTGGGTTAGGGTTAGGGTTAGGGTTGTGTTAGGGTTGGGGTAGGGGTTAGGGTTAGGGTTACGGTTGGGGTCAGGGTTAGGGTAAGGGTTAGTGTTAGGTTTAGGGTTGGGGTTAGGGATAGGGTTAGGGTTTGTGGTTAGGATTTGGTTTAGTGGTGGGGTTGGGGTTAGGGTTAGGTTTATGGTTAGGGTTAGGGTTGGGGTCAGGGTTAGGGTTAGGGTTAGTGTTAGGTTTATGGTTGGGGTTAGGGTTAGGATTAGGTTTAAGGTTGGGGTTGGGGTTAGGGTTAGGGTTAGGGTTAGGGTTGGGGATAGGGTTAGGGTTAAGGTTAGGGTTAGGGTTAGGGTTGGGTTAGGGATGGGGTAGGGGTAGGGTTAGGGTTAGTGTTGGGGTTCGGGTTAGGTTTAGTGTTGGGGTTGGGGTTAGGGTAGGGTTAGGGATAAGCTTGGGGTTAGGGTTAGGGATAGGGTTGTGGTTAGGGTTAGGGTTAGGGTTTGGGATAG
>NC_139475.1:3295000-3300000 GCF_057233095.1 Heloderma suspectum
GGTTGGGGTTCGGGTTAGGGTTAGGGTTTGGGTTAGGGTTAGGGTTAGGGTTGGGGTTAGGGTTAGCGTTAGGGTTAGGTTTGGGGTTAGGGTTAGTGTTAGGGTTAGGGTTGGATTTAGGGTTAGGGTCTGGGTTAAGGTTAGGGTTAGGGTTGGGGTTAGGGTTAGGGTTAGGGTTGAGTTAGGGTTAGGGTTAGGGATAGGATTAGGGTTGGGGTTCCGGTTCGGGTTGGGGTTACGGTTCAGGTTGGTTATGGTTGGTGTTAGTGTTAGGGTTAGGGTTGGGTTAAGTTTAGGGGTAGGGTTAGGGTAGGGTTAGGGTTGGGGTTAGGGTTAGGGTTAGGGTTAGGGTTAGGTTTGGGGTCAGGGTTAGGGTAAGGGTTAGTGTTAGGTTTAGGGTTGGGGTTACGGTTAGGGTTAGTGTTAGGGTTAGGGTTTGTGGTTAGCATTAGGTTTAGTGTTGGGGTTGGGGTTAGAATAAGGGTTAGGGTTATGGTTAGGGTTAGGGTTGGGGTCAGGGTTAGGGTTAGGGTTAGGGTTAGGGTTAGTGTTAGGTTTAGGGTTGGGGTTAGGGTTAGGGTTAGGATTAGGTTTAAGGTTGGGGTTGGGGTTAGGGTTAGGGTTAGGGTTAGGGTTAGGGTTAGGGTTGGGGTGAGGGTTAGGGTTAAGGTTAGGGTTAGGGTTAGGGTTGGGTTAGGGTTGGGTTAGGGTCAGGGTTAGGGTAAGTGTTGGGGTTCGGGTTAGGTTTAGTGTTGGGGTTGGGGTTAGGGTTAGGGTTAGGGTTAGGGTTAGGGTTGGGGTTAGGGTTAGGGTTAGGGTTAGGGTTAGGTTTGGGTTAGGGTTAGGGTTAGTTTTAGGGTTAGGGTTGGGGTTAGGGTTAGGGTTGGGGTTAGTGTTGGGGTTAGGGTTAGGTTTAGGCTGAGTGTTAGGGTAGTGTTTAGGGTTAGGGTTAGGGTTAGGGTTAGGGTAGGGGTTAGGGTTAGGGTTAGAGTTTTGGTTGGGGCTAGGGTTAGGGTTGGGGTTAGGTTTAGGGTTAGGGTTAGGTTTGGGGTTAGGGTTAGTGTTAGGTTTCGGCTTGGATTTAGGGTTAGGGTCTGGGTTAGGGTTAGGGTTAGGGTCAGGGTCAGGGTCAGGGTTAGGGTTCGGGTTAGGTTTAGGGTCGGGGTTAGGGTTGGGGTTAGGTTTCGGGTTGGGGTTAGGGTTAGGGTTAGTGTTAGTGATAGGGTTAGGGTTGTGGTTAGGGTTAGGGTTAGGGTTACGGTTAGGGTCAGCGTCAGGGTCAGGGTTAAGATTAGGGTTAGGGTTAGGGTTAGGGTTGGGTTAAGTTTAGTGTTAGGGTTGGGGTTAGGGTTGGTGTTAGGGTTAGGGTTAGGGTTAGGGTAGTGGTTAGGTTTAGGGTTAGGGTTAGGGTTAGGGTTAGGGTTAGGGTAGGGGTTAGGGTTAGGGTTAGGGTTAGAGTTAGGGTTGTGGTTAGGGTTAAGTTTAGGGGCAGGGTTAGGGTTAGGTTAGTGTTACGGTTTGGGTAGGGCTCAGGTTTAGGGTTAGGGTTAGGGTTGGGGATAGGGTTAGGGTTAGGGGTAGGGTTAGGGTTAGGGTTAGGGTTAGGGTTGGGGTCAGGGTTAGGGTAAGGGTTAGTGTTAGGTTTAGGGTTGGGGTTAGGGCTAGGGTTAGGGTTAGGGTTGGGGGTAGGATTAGGTTTAGTGTTGGGTTTGGGGTTAGGGTTAGGGTTAGGGTTAGGGTTGTGGTCAGGGTCAGGGTTAGGGTTCGGGTTAGGTTTAGGGTCGGAGTTAGGGTTGGGGTTAGGGTTAGGGTTAGGGTTAGGGTTGGGGTTAGGGTTGGGGTTAGGGTTAGGGTTGGGGTTAGGATCGGGGTTAGGGTTCGGGTTGGGGTCAGGGTTAGGGTAAGGGTTAGTGTTAGGTTTAGGGTTGGGGTTAGGGCTAGGGTTAGGGTTAGGGTTGGGGTTAGGATTAGGTTTAGTGTTGGGTTTGGGGTTAGGGTTAGGGTTATGGTTAGGGTTAGGGTTGTGGTCAGGGTCAGGGTTAGGGTTCAGGTTAGGTTTAGTGTCGGGGTTAGGGTTGGGGTTAGGGTTAGGGTTAGGGTTGAGTTATGGTTAGGGGTAGGGTTAGGGTTTGGGTTAGGGTTAGGGTTACGGTTGTGTTAGGGTTGGGGTAGGGGTTAGGGTTAGGGTTACGGTTGGGGTCAGGTTTAGGGTAAGGGTTAGTGTTAGGTTTAGGGTTGGGGTTAGGGATAGGGTTATGGTTTGTGGTTAGGATTAGGTTTCGTGTTGGGGTTGGGGTTAGGGTTAGGGTTATGGTTAGGGTTAGGGTTGGGGTCAGGGTTAGGGTTAGGTTTAGGGTTAGAGTTAGGTTTGTGGTTGGGGTTAGGGTTAGTATTAGGTTTAAGGTTGGGGTCGGGGTTAGGGTTAGGGTTAGGGTTAGGGTTGGGGATAGGGTTAGGGTTAAGGTTAGGGTTAGGGTTAGGGTTGGGTTAGGGTTGGGTTAGGGTTAGAGTTAGGTTTAGTGTTGGGGTTCGGGTTAGGTTTAGTCTTGGGGTTGGGGTTAGGGTAGGGTTAGGGTTAGGGTAGGGTTAGGGTTAGGGTTGGAGTTAGGGTTAGGGTTAGGGTTAGGGTTAGGGTTAGGTTTTGGGTTAGGGTTAGGGTTAGGGGTAGGGTCGGGTTTAGGGTTAGGGTTGGGGTTAGTGTTGGGGTTAGGGTTAGGTTTAGGCTTAGTGTTAGGGTAGTGTTTAGGGTTAGGGTTAGGGTTAGGGTAGGGGTTAGGGTTAGGGTTAGGTTTGGGGTCAGGGTTAGGGATAGGGTTAGGGTTAGGGTTGGGGTTATGTTTAGCGTTAGGGTTAGGTTTGGGGTTAGGGTTAGTGTTAGGGTTAGGGTTGGATTTAGGCTTAGGGTCTGGGTTAGGGTTAGGGTTAGGGTTAGGTTTGGGGTTAGGGTTAATGTTAGGGTTAGGGTTGGATTTAGTTTTAGGGTCTGGGTTAGGGTTAGGGTTGGGGTTAGGGTTAGGGTTGAGTCATGGTTAGGGGTAGGGTTAGGGTTTGGGTTAGGGTTAGGGTTAGGGTTGTGTTAGGGTTGGGGTAGGGGTTAGGGTTAGGGTTACGGTTGGGGTCAGGGTTAGGGTAAGGGTTAGTGTTAGGTTTAGGGTTGGGGTTAGGGATAGGGTTAGGGTTTGTGGTTAGGATTTGGTTTAGTGTTGGGGTTGGGGTTAGGGTTAGGTTTATGGTTAGGGTTAGGGTTGGGGTCAGGGTAGGGTTAGTGTTAGTGTTAGGTTTATGGTTGGGGTTAGGGTTAGGATTAGGTTTAAGGTTGGGGTTGGGGTTAGGGTTAGGGTTAGGGTTAGGGTTAGGGTTGAGGATAGGGTTAGGGTTAAGGTTAGGGTTAGGGTTAGGGTTGGGTTAGGGTTGGGGTAGGGGTAGGGTTAGGGTTAGGGTTGGGGTTCGGGTTAGGTTTAGTGTTGGGGTTGGGGTTAGGGTAGGGTTAGGGATAAGCTTGGGGTTAGGGTTAGGGATAGGGTTGTGGTTAGGGTTAGGGTTAGGGTTTGGGATAGGGTTAGGGTCAGGGTCAGGGTCAGGGTTAGGGTTAGGGTTAGGGTCGGGGTTAGGGTTCGGGTTGGGGTAGAGGTTAGGGTTAGTGTTAGGTTAGGGTTGGGTTAAGTTTAGGGTTAGGGTTAGGGTTAGGGTTGGTGTTAGTGTTGGGTTTAGTGTTGACGTTAAGGTTATGGTTAGGGTTAGGGTTAGGGTAGTGGTTAGGGTTAGGGTTAGGGTTAGGGTTAGGTTTGGGGTTAGGGTTAGGGTTAGGGTTAGGTTTGGGGTTAGGGTTAATGTTAGGGTTAGGGTTGGATTTAGTTTTAGGGTCTGGGTTAGGGTTAGGGTTGGGGTTAGGGTTAGGGTTAGGGTTGAGTTATGGTTAGGGGTAGGGTTAGGGTTTGGGTTAGGGTTAGGGTTAGGGTTGTGTTAGGGTTGGGGTAGGGGTTAGGGTTAGGGTTACGGTTGGGGTCAGGTTTAGGGTAAGGGTTAGTGTTAGGTTTAGGGTTGGGGTTAGGGATAGGGTTAGGGTTTGTGGTTAGGATTAGGTTTAGTGTTGGGGTTGGGGTTAGGGTTAGGGTTATGGTTAGGGTTAGGGTTGGGGTCAGGGTTAGGGTTAGGGTTAGGGTTAGTGTTAGGTTTATGGTTGGGGTTAGGGTTAGTATTAGGTTTAAGGTTGGGGTCAGGGTTAGGGTTAGGGTTAGGGTTAGGTTTAGGGTTGGTGTTATTGTTAGGGTTAGGGTTGGGGTTAGGGTTAGCGTTAGGGTTAGGGTTAGAGTTAGGGTTGTGGTTAGGGTTAATTTTAGGGGCAGGGTTAGGGTTAGGTTAGTGTTACGGTTTGGGTAGGGCTCAGGTTTAGGGTTAGGGTTAGGGTTGGGGATAGGGTTAGGGTTAGGGGTAGGGTTAGGGTTAGGGTTGGGGTCAGGGTTAGGGTAAGGGTTAGTGTTAGGTTTAGGGTTGGGGTTAGGGCTAGGGTTAGGGTTAGGGTTGGGGTTAGGATTAGGTTTAGTGTTGGGTTTGGGGTTAGGGTTAGGGTTAGGGTTAGGGTTAGGGTTAGGGTTGTGGTCAGGGTCAGGGTTAGAGTTCGGGTTAGGTTTAGGGTCGGGGTTAGGGTTGGGGTTAGGGTTAGGGTTAGGGTTAGGGTTGGGGTTAGGGTTGGGGTTAGGGTTAGGGTTGGGGTTAGTGTCGGGGTTAGGGTTCGGGTTGGGGTCAGGGTTAGGGTAAGGGCTAGTGTTAGGTTTAGGGTTGGGGTTAGGGCTAGGGTTAGGGTTAGGGTTGGGGTTAGGATTAGGTTTAGTGTTGGGTTTGGGGTTAGGGTTAGGGTTATGGTAGGGTTAGGGTTGTGGTCAGGGTCAGGGTTAGGGTTCGGGTTAGGTTTAGTGTCGGGCTTAGGGTTGGGGTTAGGGTTAGGGTTAGGGTTAGGGTTAGGTTTGGGGTTAGGGTTAGGGTTAGGGTTAGGTTTGGGG
>NC_139475.1:3320000-3325000 GCF_057233095.1 Heloderma suspectum
TTAGGGTTAGGGTTAGGGTTAGGGTTAGGTTTGGGGTCAGGGTTAGGGTAAGGGTTAGTGTTAGGTTTAGGGTTGGGGTAACGGTTAGGGTTAGTGTTAGGGTTAGGGTTTGTGGTTAGGATTAGGTTTAGTGTTGGGGTTGGGGTTAGGGTAAGGGTTAGGGTTATGGTTAGGGTTAGGGTTGGGGTCAGGGTTAGGGTTAGGGTTAGGGTTAGTGTTAGGTTTAGGGTTGGGGTTAGGGTTAGGGTTAGGATTAGGTTTAAGTTTGGGGTTGGGGTTAGGGTTAGGGTTAGGGTTAGGGTTAGGGTTGGGGTTATGGTTAGGTTTAAGGTTAGGGTTAGGGTTAGGGTTAGGGTTGGGTTAGGGTTGGGTTAGGGTCAGGGTTAGGGTTAGTGTTGGGGTTCGGGTTAGGTTTAGTGTTGGGGTTGGGGTTAGGGTTAGGGTTAGGGTTGGGGTTAGGGTTAGGGTTAGGGTTAGGGTTAGGGTTGGGTTAGGGTTAGGGTTAGGGTTAGGGTTAGGGTTGGGGTTATGGTTAGGGTTGGGGTTAGTGTTGGGGTTAGGGTTAGGTTTAGGCTGAGTGTTAGGGTAGTGTTTAGGGTTAGGGTTAGGGTTAGGGTTAGGGTAGGGGTTAGGGTTAGGGTTAGGGTTAGGGTTAGGGTTAGGGTTAGGGTTGGGGTTAGGTTTAGGGTTAGGGTTAGGTTTGGGGTTAGGGTTAGTGTTAGGTTTAGGCTTGGATTTAGGGTTAGGGTCTGGGTTAGGGTTAGGGTTAGGGTTAGGGGTGGGGTTAGGGTTAGGGTTGAGTTAGGGTTAGGGTTAGGGTTAGGGTTAGGGTTAGGGTTAGGGTCAGGGTCAGGGTCAGGGTTAGGGTTCGGGTTAGGTTTAGGGTCGGGGTTAGGGTTGGGGTTAGGGTTAGGGTTAGTGTTAGTGATAGGGTTAGGGTTGTGGTTAGGGTTAGGGTTAGGGTTACGGTTAGGGTCAGCGTCAGGGTCAGGGTCAGGGTTAGGATTAGGGTTAGGGTTAGGGTTAGGGTTAGGGTTAGGGTTAGTGTTAGGGTTAGGGTTGGGTTAAGTTTAGTGTTAGGGTTGGGGTTAGGGTTGGTGTTAGGGTTAGGGTTAGGGTTAGGGTAGTGGTTAGGTTTAGGGTTAGGGTTAGGGTTCGGGTAGGGGTGAGGGTTAGGGTTAGGGTTAGGGTTAGAGTTAGGGTTGTGGTTAGGGTTAAGTTTAGGGGCAGGGTTAGGGTTAGGTTAGTGTTACGGTTTGGGTAGGGGTCAGGTTTAGGTTTAGGGTTAGGGTTGGGGATAGGGTTAGGGTTAGGGTTAGGGTTAGGGTTGGGGTCAGGGTTAGGGTAAGGGTTAGTGTTAGGTTTAGGGTTGGGGTTAGGGCTAGGGTTAGGGTTAGGGTTGGGGTTAGGATTAGGTTTAGTGTTGGGATTGGGGTTAGGGTTAGGGTTATGGTTAGGGTTAGGGTTAGGGTTGTGGTCAGGGTCAGGGTTAGGGTTCGGGTTAGGTTTAGGGTCGGGGTTAGGGTTGGGGTTAGGGTTAGGGTTAGGGTTAGGGTTGGGGTTAGGGTTAGGGTTGGGGTTAGGGTTAGGGTTGGGGTTAGGTTCGGGGTTAGGGTTCGGGTTGGGGTCAGGGTTAGGGTAAGGGTTAGCGTTAGGTTTAGGGTTGGGGTTAGGGCTAGGGTTAGGGTGAGGGTTGGGGTTAGGATTAGGTTTAGTGTTGGGTTTGGGGTTAGGGTTAGGGTTATGGTTAGGGTTAGGGTTGTGGTCAGGGTCAGGGTTAGGGTTCGGGTTAGGGTTAGGGTCGGGGTTAGGGTTGGGGTTAGGTTTAGGGTTAGGGTTGGGGTTAGGGTTGGGGTTAGGGTTAGGGTTGGGGTTAGGGTCGGGGTTAGGGTTGGGGTTGGGGTAGTGGTTAGGGTTAGTGTTAGGGTTAGGGTTGGGTTAAGTTTAGTGTTAGGGTTGGGGTTAGGGTTGGTGTTAGGGTTAGGGTTAGGGTTAGGTAGGGGTTAGGGTTAGGGTTAGGGTTAGGGTTAGGGTTAGGGTTAGGGTTAGAGTTAGGGTTGTGGTTAGGGTTAAGTTTAGGGGCAGGGTTAGGGTTAGGTTAGTGTTAGGGTTTGGGTAGGCGTCAGGTTTAGGGTTAGGGTTAGGTTTGGCGATAGGGTTAGGGTTAGGGTTAGGGTTAGGGTTAGGGTTGTGGTCAGGGTCAGGGTTAGGGTTCGGGTTAGGTTTAGGGTCGGGGTTAGGGTTGGGGTTAGGGTTCGGTTTGGGGTTAGGGTTAGGCTTAGGGTTAGTGTTAGTGTTAGTGTTAGGTTTAGGGTTGTGGTTAGGGTTAGTGTTAGGGTTAGGGTTGGATTTAGGGTTAGGGTCTCGGTTAGGGATAGGGTTGGGGTTAGGGTTAGGTTTAGGGTTAGGGTTAGGTTTGGGGTTAGGGTTAGTGTTAGGGTTAGGGTTGGATTTAGGGTTAGGGTCAGGTTTAGGGTTAGGGTTAGGGTTGGGGTTAGGGTTAGGGTTAGGGTTAAGCTTAGTGTTAGGGTTAGTGTTAGGGTTTTGGTTAGGGTCAGGATCAGGGTTAGGGTTAGGGTTAGGGTTAGGGTTGGGGTAGGGGTTAGGGTTAGGATTGGGGTTAGGGATAGGGTTCGGGTTAGGGTTAGGGTTAGGTTTAGGGTTGGTGTTAGGGTTAGGGTTAGGGTTAGGGTTAGGGTTAGGTTTGGGGTTGAGTTAGTGTTAGGGTTAGGGTTGGATTTAGGGTTAGGGTTGGGGTTAGGTTTAGTGTTAGTGTTAGGGTTGGGTTAAGGTTCGGGTTAGGGTTAGGGTTAGGGTTGGTGTTAGGGTTGGTGTTAGTGTTGAGGTTACGGTTAGGGTTAGGGTTAGGGTAGTGATTAGGGTTAGGGTTAGGGTTAGGGTTAGGGTTGGGGTTAGGGTTAGGGTTAGGGTTAAGCTTAGGGTTAGGGTTAGGGTTAGGTTGGTGGTTAGGGTCAGGGTCAGGGTTAGGGTTAGGGTTAGGGTTAGGGTTAGGGTTGGGGTAGGGGTTAGGGTTAGGGTTAGGGTTGGGGTTAGGGTTAGGGTTAGGGTTAGGTTTGGGGTTAGGGTTAGGGTTAGGGTTAGGGTTAAGCTTGGGGTTAGAGTTAGGGTTAGGGTTAGGGTTGTGGTTAGGGTTAGTGTTAGGGTTAGGGTTGGATTTACGGTTAGGGTCTGGGTTAGGATTAGGGTTAGGGTTGGATTTAGGGTTAGGGTCTGGGTTTGGGTAAGGGTTAGGGTTGAGTTAGGGTTAGGGTTAGGGTTAGGGTTAGGGTTAAGCTTGGGGTTAGGGTTAGGGTTAGGGTTGTGGTTAGGGTTAGGGCTAGGGATAGGGTTAGGGTTAGGGTCAGGGTCAGGGTTAGGGTTAGGGTTAGGGTCGGGGTTAGGGTTCGGGTTGGGGTAGAGGTTAGGGTTAGTTTTAGGGTTAGTGTTGGGTTAAGTTTAGGGTTAGGGTTAGGGTTAGGGTTGGTGTTAGGGTTGGGTTTAGTGTTGACGTTAGGTTTAGGGTTAGGGTCGTGGTTAGGGTTAGGGTTAGGGTTAGGGTTCGGGTTAGGTTTGGGGTTAGGGTTAGGGTTAGGGTTAGGTTTGGGATTAGGGTTAATGTTAGGGTTAGGGTTGGATTTAGGTTTAGGGTCTTGGTTAGGGTTGGGGTTGGGGTTAGGGTTAGGGTTAGGGTTGAGTTATGGTTAGGGGTAGGGTTAGGGTTTGGGTTAGGGTTGTGGTTAGGGTTAAGTTTAGGGGCAGGGTTATGGTTAGGGTAGTGTTAGGGTTGGGGTAGGGGTTAGGTTTAGGGTTAGGGTTAGGGTCGGGGTTAGGGTTCGGGTTGGGGTCAGGGTTAGGGTAAGGGTTAGCGTTAGGTTTAGGGTTGGGGTTAGGGCTAGGGTTAGGGTTAGGGTTGGGGTTAGGATTAGGTTTAGTGTTGGGTTTGGGGTTAGGGTTAGGGTTAGGGTTATGGTTAGGGTTAGGGTTGTGGTCAAGGTCATGGTTAGGGTTCGGGTTAGGGTTAGGGTCGGGGTTAGGGTTGGGGTTAGGTTTAGGGTTAGGGTTGGGGTTAGGGTTGGGGTTAGGGTTAGGGTTGGGGTTAGGGTCAGGGTTAGGGTTGGGGTTGGGGTTGGGGTAGTGGTTAGGGTTAGTGTTAGGGTTAGGGTTGGGTTAAGTTTAGTGTTAGGGTTGGGGTTAGGGTTGGTGTTAGGGTTAGGGTTAGGGTTAGGTAGGGGTTAGGGTTAGGGTTAGGGTTAGGGTTAGGGTTAGAGTTAGGGTTGTGGTTAGGGTTAAGTTTAGGGGCAGGGTTAGGGTTAGGTTAGTGTTAGGGTTTGGGTAGGCGTCAGGTTTAGGGTTAGGGTTAGGTTTGGCGATAGGGTTAGGGTTAGGGTTAGGGTTAGGGTTGTGGTCAGGGTCAGGGTTAGGGTTCGGGTTAGGTTTAGGGTCGGGGTTAGGGTTGGGGTTAGGGTTCGGGTTGGGGTTAGGGTTAGGCTTAGGGTTAGTGTTAGTGTTAGTGTTAGGTTTAGGGTTGTGGTTAGGGTTAGTGTTAGGGTTAGGGTTGGATTTAGGGTTAGGGTCTTGGTTAGGGATAGGGTTGGGGTTAGGGTTAGGTTTAGGGTTAGGGTTAGGTTTGGGGTTAGGGTTAGTGTTAGGGTTAGGGTTGGATTTAGGGTTAGGGTCAGGTTTAGGGTTAGGGTTAGGGTTGGGGTTAGGGTTAGGGTTAGGGTTAAGCTTAGGGTTAGGGTTAGGGTTAGGGTTTTGGTTAGGGTCAGGATCATGGTTAGGCTTAGGGTTAGGGTTAGGGTTGGGGTAGGGGTTAGGGTTAGGATTGGGGTTAGGGATAGGGTTAGGGATAGGGTTAGGGTTAGGATTAGGGTTGGTGTTAGGGTTAGGGTTAGGGTTAGGGTTAGGTTTGGGGTTGAGTTAGTGTTAGGGTTAGGGTTGGATTTAGGGTTAGGGTTGGGGTTAGGTTTAGTGTTAGTGTTAGGGTTGGGTTAAGGTTC
>NC_139475.1:3332500-3335000 GCF_057233095.1 Heloderma suspectum
TTCGGGGTAGCTTTAGGGTCGGGTTTAGGGTTGGGGTTACGGTTCGGGTTGGTTAGGGTTGGTGTTAGTGTTAGGGTTATTTTGGGTTAGGGTTAGGGTAGGGTTAGGGTAGGGTTAGGGTTGGGGTTAGGGTTAGGGTTAGGGTTAGGGTTAGGGTTAGGTTTGGGGTTAGGGTTAGGGTTGGGGTTAGGGTTAGGGTTAGGGTTAGGGTTAGGTTTGGGGTTAGGGTTAGTGTTAGGGTTAGGGTTGGATTTAGGGTTATGGTCAGGTTTAGGGTTAGGGTTAGGGTTAGGGTTAAGCTTAGGGTTAGGGTTAGGGTTAAGCTTAGGGTTAGGGTTGTGGTTAGGGTCAGGGTCAGGGTTAGGGTTAGGGTTAGGGTTAGGGTTAGGGTTGGGGTAGGGGTTCGGGTTCGGGTTGGGGTAAGGGTTAGGGTTAGGGTTAGGTTTGGGGTCAGGGTTAGGGTTAGGGTTAGGGTTAGGTTTAGGGTTGGTGTTAGGGTTAGGGTTAGGGTTGGGGTTAGGGTTAGCGTTAGGGTTAATCTTCGGGTTAGGGTTAGGCTTAGGTTTGTGGTTAGGGTCAGGGTCATGGTTAGGATTAGGGTTAGGGTTAGGGTTAGGGTTAGGGTTAGGGTTAGGGTTGGGGTAGGTGTTAGGGTTAGGGTTGGGGTTAGGGTTAGGGTTAGGTTTGGGGTCAGGGTTAGGGTTAGGGTTAGGGCTAGGGATAGGGTTAAGCTTGGGGTTAGGGTTAGGGTTAGGGTTAGGGTTGTGGTTAGGGTTAGTGTTAGGGTTAGGGTTGGATTAAGGGTTAGGGTATGGGTTAGGGTTAGGGTTAGGGTTGGATTTAGGGTTAGGGTCTGGGTTAGGGTTAGGGTTAGGGTTGAGTTAGAGTTAGGGTTAGGGTAGGGTTAGGGTTAAGCTTGGCGTTAGGGTTAGGGTTAGGGTTGTGGTTAGGGTTAGGGTTAGGGTTAGGGTTAGGGTTAGGGATAGGGTTAGGGTCAGGGTCAGGGTTAGGGTTAGGGTTAGGGTCGGGGTTAGGGTTCGTGTTGGGGTAGAGGTTAGGGTTAGTGTTAGGTTAGGGTTGGGTTAAGTTTAGGGTTAGGGTTAGGGTTAGGGTTGGTGTTAGGGTTGGGTTTAGTGTTGACGTTAGGATTAGGGTTAGGGTTAGGGTAGTGGTTAGGGTTAGGGTTAGGGTTAGGTTTGGGATTTAGGGTTAGGGTTAGGGTTAGGTTTGGGGTTAGGTTTAATGTTAGGGTTAGGGTTGGATTTAGTTTTAGGGTCTGGGTTAGGGTTAGGGTTGGGGTTAGGGTTAGGGTTGTGTTAGGGTTGGGGTAGGGGTTAGGGTTAGGGTTACGGTTGGGGTCAGGGTTAGGGTAAGGGTTATTGTTAGGTTTAGGGTTGGGGTTAGGGATAGGGTTAGGGTTTGTGGTTAGGATTAGGTATAGTGTTGGGGTTGGGGTTAGGGTTAGGTTTATGGTTAGGGTTAGGGTTGGGGTCAGGGTTAGGGTTAGGGTTAGGGTTAGGGTTAGGTTTATGGTTGCGGTTAGGGTTAGTATTAGGTTTAAGGTTGGGGTTGGGGTTAGGGTTAGGGTTAGGGTTAGGGTTGGGGATAGGGTTAGGTTTAAGGTTAGGGTTAGGGTTAGGGTTGGGTTAGGGTTGGGTTAGGGGTAGGGTTAGGGTTAGTGTTGGGGTTAGGGTTAGGTTTAGGCTTAGTGTTAGGGTAGTGTTTAGGGTTAGGGTTAGGGTTAGGGTAGGGGTTAGGGTTAGGGTTAGGTTTTTGGTCAGGGTTAGGGATAGGGTTAGGGTTAGGGTTGGGGTTATGTTTAGCGTTAGGGTTAGGTTTGGGGTTAGGGTTAGTGTTAGGGTTAGGGTTGGATTTAGGGTTAGGGTCTGGGTTAGGGTTAGGGTTAGGGTTAGGTTTGGGGTTAGGGTTAATGTTAGGGTTAGGGTTGGATTTAGTTTTATGGTCTGGGTTAGGGTTAGGGTTAGGGTTGGTGTTAGGGTTAGGGTTGGGTTAGGGTTAGGGTTAGGGTTGGTGTTAGGGTTAGGGTTGGGGTTAGCGTTGGGGTTAGGGTTAGGTTTAGGCTTAGTGTTAGGGTAGTGTTTAGGGTTAGGGTTAGGGTTAGGGTAGGGGTTAGGGTTAGGGTTAGGGTTTGGGCTGGGGTTAGGGTTAGGGTTAGGGTTGGTGTTAGGCTGAGCGTTAGGGTTCGGTTTGGGGTTAGGGTTAGTGTTAGGGTTGGGTTGGATTTAGGGTTAGGGTCTGGGTTGTGGTTAGGGTTAGGGTTCGGGTTAGGGTTGGGGTTGAGTTAGGGTTAGGGTTGGGGTAGGAGTAGGGGTTAGGGTTAGGTTTGGGGTTAGGGTTAGTGTTAGGTTTAGGCTTGGATTTAGGGTTAGGGTCTGGGTTAGGGTTAGGGTTAGGGTGAGGGGTGGGGTTAGGGTTAGGGTTGAGTTAGGGTTAGGGTTAGGGTTAGGGTTAGGGTCAGGGTCAGGGTCAGGGTTAGGGT
>NC_139475.1:3340000-3347500 GCF_057233095.1 Heloderma suspectum
TAGTGTTAGTGTTAGGGTTGGGTTAAGGTTCGGGTTAGGGTTAGGGTTAGGGTTGGTGTTAGGGTTGGTGTTAGTGTTGAGGGAACGGTTAGGTTTAGGGTTAGGGTAGTGATTAGGGTTAGGGTTAGGGTTAGGGTTGGGGTTAGGGTTAGGGTTAGGGTTAAGCTTAGGGTTAGGGTTAGGGTTAGGTTTGTGGTTAGGGTCAGGGTCAGGGTTAGGGTTAGGGCTAGGGTTAGGGTTGGGGTTAGGGTTGGTGTTAGTATTAGGGTTAGGGTTGGGTTAAGTTTAGGGTTAGGGGTAAGATAGGGTTAGGGTTGGGGTTAGGGTTAGGGATATGGTTAGGGTTCGGTTTGGGGTTAGGGTTAGTGTTAGGGTTAGGGTTGGATTTAGGGTTAGGGTCAGGTTTAGGGATAGGGTTAGGGTTGGGGTTCGGGTTAGGGTTAGGGTTTGGGTTAGGGTTAGGGTTAGGGTTAGGGTTGGGGTTAGGGTAAGCGTTAGGGTTAGGTTTGGGGTTAGGGTTAGTGTTAGGGTTAGGGTTGGATTTAGGGTTAGGGTCTGGGTTAGGGTTAGGGTTAGGGTTGGGGTTAGGGTTAGGGTTAGGGTTGAGTTAGGGTTAGGGTTAGGGTTAGGGTTAGGGTTGGGGTTACGGTTCGGTTTGGGGTTACGGTTCAGGTTGGTTATGGTTGGTGTTAGTGTTAGGGTTAGGGTTGGGTTAAGTTTAGGGTTAGGGTTAGGGTAGGGTTAGGGTTGGGGTTAGGGTTAGGGTTAGGGTTAGGGTTAGGTTTGGGGTCAGGGTTAGGGTAAGGGTTAGTGTTAGGTTTAGGGTTGGGGTAACGGTTAGGGTTAGTGTTAGGGTTAGGGTTTGTGGTTAGGATTAGGTTTAGTGTTGGGGTTGGGGTTAGGGTAAGGGTTAGGGTTATGGTTAGGGTTAGGGTTGGGGTCAGGGTTAGGGTTAGGGTTAGGGTTAGTGTTAGGTTTAGGGTTGGGGTTAGGGTTAGGGTTAGGATTAGGTTTAAGTTTGGGGTTGGGGTTAGGGTTAGGGTTAGGGTTAGGGTTAGGGTTGGGGTTATGGTTAGGTTTAAGGTTAGGGTTAGGGTTAGGGTTAGGGTTGGGTTAGGGTTGGGTTAGGGTCAGGGTTAGGGTTAGTGTTGGGGTTCGGGTTAGGTTTAGTGTTGGGGTTGGGGTTAGGGTTAGGGTTAGGGTTGGGGTTAGGGTTAGGGTTAGGGTTAGGGTTAGGGTTAGGGTTGGGTTAGGGTTAGGGTTAGGGTTAGGGTTAGGGTTGGGGTTATGGTTAGGGTTGGGGTTAGTGTTGGGGTTAGGGTTAGGTTTAGGCTGAGTGTTAGGGTAGTGTTTAGGGTTAGGGTTAGGGTTAGGGTTAGGGTAGGGGTTAGGGTTAGGGTTAGGGTTAGGGTTAGGGTTAGGGTTAGGGTTGGGGTTAGGTTTAGGGTTAGGGTTAGGTTTGGGGTTAGGGTTAGTGTTAGGTTTAGGCTTGGATTTAGGGTTAGGGTCTGGGTTAGGGTTAGGGTTAGGGTTAGGGGTGGGGTTAGGGTTAGGGTTGAGTTAGGGTTAGGGTTAGGGTTAGGGTTAGGGTTAGGGTCAGGGTCAGGGTCAGGGTTAGGGTTCGGGTTAGGTTTAGGGTCGGGGTTAGGGTTGGGGTTAGGGTTAGGGTTAGTGTTAGTGATAGGGTTAGGGTTGTGGTTAGGGTTAGGGTTAGGGTTACGGTTAGGGTCAGCGTCAGGGTCAGGGTCAGGGTTAGGATTAGGGTTAGGGTTAGGGTTAGGGTTAGGGTTAGGGTTAGTGTTAGGGTTAGGGTTGGGTTAAGTTTAGTGTTAGGGTTGGGGTTAGGGTTGGTGTTAGGGTTAGGGTTAGGGTTAGGGTAGTGGTTAGGTTTAGGGTTAGGGTTAGGGTTCGGGTAGGGGTGAGGGTTAGGGTTAGGGTTAGGGTTAGAGTTAGGGTTGTGGTTAGGGTTAAGTTTAGGGGCAGGGTTAGGGTTAGGTTAGTGTTACGGTTTGGGTAGGGGTCAGGTTTAGGTTTAGGGTTAGGGTTGGGGATAGGGTTAGGGTTAGGGTTAGGGTTAGGGTTGGGGTCAGGGTTAGGGTAAGGGTTAGTGTTAGGTTTAGGGTTGGGGTTAGGGCTAGGGTTAGGGTTAGGGTTGGGGTTAGGATTAGGTTTAGTGTTGGGATTGGGGTTAGGGTTAGGGTTATGGTTAGGGTTAGGGTTAGGGTTGTGGTCAGGGTCAGGGTTAGGGTTCGGGTTAGGTTTAGGGTCGGGGTTAGGGTTGGGGTTAGGGTTAGGGTTAGGGTTAGGGTTGGGGTTAGGGTTAGGGTTGGGGTTAGGGTTAGGGTTGGGGTTAGGTTCGGGGTTAGGGTTCGGGTTGGGGTCAGGGTTAGGGTAAGGGTTAGCGTTAGGTTTAGGGTTGGGGTTAGGGCTAGGGTTAGGGTGAGGGTTGGGGTTAGGATTAGGTTTAGTGTTGGGTTTGGGGTTAGGGTTAGGGTTATGGTTAGGGTTAGGGTTGTGGTCAGGGTCAGGGTTAGGGTTCGGGTTAGGGTTAGGGTCGGGGTTAGGGTTGGGGTTAGGTTTAGGGTTAGGGTTGGGGTTAGGGTTGGGGTTAGGGTTAGGGTTGGGGTTAGGGTCGGGGTTAGGGTTGGGGTTGGGGTAGTGGTTAGGGTTAGTGTTAGGGTTAGGGTTGGGTTAAGTTTAGTGTTAGGGTTGGGGTTAGGGTTGGTGTTAGGGTTAGGGTTAGGGTTAGGTAGGGGTTAGGGTTAGGGTTAGGGTTAGGGTTAGGGTTAGGGTTAGGGTTAGAGTTAGGGTTGTGGTTAGGGTTAAGTTTAGGGGCAGGGTTAGGGTTAGGTTAGTGTTAGGGTTTGGGTAGGCGTCAGGTTTAGGGTTAGGGTTAGGTTTGGCGATAGGGTTAGGGTTAGGGTTAGGGTTAGGGTTAGGGTTGTGGTCAGGGTCAGGGTTAGGGTTCGGGTTAGGTTTAGGGTCGGGGTTAGGGTTGGGGTTAGGGTTCGGTTTGGGGTTAGGGTTAGGCTTAGGGTTAGTGTTAGTGTTAGTGTTAGGTTTAGGGTTGTGGTTAGGGTTAGTGTTAGGGTTAGGGTTGGATTTAGGGTTAGGGTCTCGGTTAGGGATAGGGTTGGGGTTAGGGTTAGGTTTAGGGTTAGGGTTAGGTTTGGGGTTAGGGTTAGTGTTAGGGTTAGGGTTGGATTTAGGGTTAGGGTCAGGTTTAGGGTTAGGGTTAGGGTTGGGGTTAGGGTTAGGGTTAGGGTTAAGCTTAGTGTTAGGGTTAGTGTTAGGGTTTTGGTTAGGGTCAGGATCAGGGTTAGGGTTAGGGTTAGGGTTAGGGTTAGGGTTGGGGTAGGGGTTAGGGTTAGGATTGGGGTTAGGGATAGGGTTCGGGTTAGGGTTAGGGTTAGGTTTAGGGTTGGTGTTAGGGTTAGGGTTAGGGTTAGGGTTAGGGTTAGGTTTGGGGTTGAGTTAGTGTTAGGGTTAGGGTTGGATTTAGGGTTAGGGTTGGGGTTAGGTTTAGTGTTAGTGTTAGGGTTGGGTTAAGGTTCGGGTTAGGGTTAGGGTTAGGGTTGGTGTTAGGGTTGGTGTTAGTGTTGAGGTTACGGTTAGGGTTAGGGTTAGGGTAGTGATTAGGGTTAGGGTTAGGGTTAGGGTTAGGGTTGGGGTTAGGGTTAGGGTTAGGGTTAAGCTTAGGGTTAGGGTTAGGGTTAGGTTGGTGGTTAGGGTCAGGGTCAGGGTTAGGGTTAGGGTTAGGGTTAGGGTTAGGGTTGGGGTAGGGGTTAGGGTTAGGGTTAGGGTTGGGGTTAGGGTTAGGGTTAGGGTTAGGTTTGGGGTTAGGGTTAGGGTTAGGGTTAGGGTTAAGCTTGGGGTTAGAGTTAGGGTTAGGGTTAGGGTTGTGGTTAGGGTTAGTGTTAGGGTTAGGGTTGGATTTACGGTTAGGGTCTGGGTTAGGATTAGGGTTAGGGTTGGATTTAGGGTTAGGGTCTGGGTTTGGGTAAGGGTTAGGGTTGAGTTAGGGTTAGGGTTAGGGTTAGGGTTAGGGTTAAGCTTGGGGTTAGGGTTAGGGTTAGGGTTGTGGTTAGGGTTAGGGCTAGGGATAGGGTTAGGGTTAGGGTCAGGGTCAGGGTTAGGGTTAGGGTTAGGGTCGGGGTTAGGGTTCGGGTTGGGGTAGAGGTTAGGGTTAGTTTTAGGGTTAGTGTTGGGTTAAGTTTAGGGTTAGGGTTAGGGTTAGGGTTGGTGTTAGGGTTGGGTTTAGTGTTGACGTTAGGTTTAGGGTTAGGGTCGTGGTTAGGGTTAGGGTTAGGGTTAGGGTTCGGGTTAGGTTTGGGGTTAGGGTTAGGGTTAGGGTTAGGTTTGGGGTTAGGGTTAATGTTAGGGGTAGGGTTGGATTTAGGTTTAGGGTCTTGGTTAGGGTTGGGGTTGGGGTTAGGGTTAGGGTTAGGGTTGAGTTATGGTTAGGGGTAGGGTTAGGGTTTGGGTTAGGGTTGTGGTTAGGGTTAAGTTTAGGGGCAGGGTTATGGTTAGGGTAGTGTTAGGGTTGGGGTAGGGGTTAGGTTTAGGGTTAGGGTTAGGGTCGGGGTTAGGGTTCGGGTTGGGGTCAGGGTTAGGGTAAGGGTTAGCGTTAGGTTTAGGGTTGGGGTTAGGGCTAGGGTTAGGGTTAGGGTTGGGGTTAGGATTAGGTTTAGTGTTGGGTTTGGGGTTAGGGTTAGGGTTAGGGTTATGGTTAGGGTTAGGGTTGTGGTCAAGGTCATGGTTAGGGTTCGGGTTAGGGTTAGGGTCGGGGTTAGGGTTGGGGTTAGGTTTAGGGTTAGGGTTGGGGTTAGGGTTGGGGTTAGGGTTAGGGTTGGGGTTAGGGTCAGGGTTAGGGTTGGGGTTGGGGTTGGGGTAGTGGTTAGGGTTAGTGTTAGGGTTAGGGTTGGGTTAAGTTTAGTGTTAGGGTTGGGGTTAGGGTTGGTGTTAGGGTTAGGGTTAGGGTTAGGTAGGGGTTAGGGTTAGGGTTAGGGTTAGGGTTAGGGTTAGAGTTAGGGTTGTGGTTAGGGTTAAGTTTAGGGGCAGGGTTAGGGTTAGGTTAGTGTTAGGGTTTGGGTAGGCGTCAGGTTTAGGGTTAGGGTTAGGTTTGGCGATAGGGTTAGGGTTAGGGTTAGGGTTAGGGTTGTGGTCAGGGTCAGGGTTAGGGTTCGGGTTAGGTTTAGGGTCGGGGTTAGGGTTGGGGTTAGGGTTCGGGTTGGGGTTAGGGTTAGGCTTAGGGTTAGTGTTAGTGTTAGTGTTAGGTTTAGGGTTGTGGTTAGGGTTAGTGTTAGGGTTAGGGTTGGATTTAGGGTTAGGGTCTTGGTTAGGGATAGGGTTGGGGTTAGGGTTAGGTTTAGGGTTAGGGTTAGGTTTGGGGTTAGGGTTAGTGTTAGGGTTAGGGTTGGATTTAGGGTTAGGGTCAGGTTTAGGGTTAGGGTTAGGGTTGGGGTTAGGGTTAGGGTTAGGGTTAAGCTTAGGGTTAGGGTTAGGGTTAGGGTTTTGGTTAGGGTCAGGATCATGGTTAGGCTTAGGGTTAGGGTTAGGGTTGGGGTAGGGGTTAGGGTTAGGATTGGGGTTAGGGATAGGGTTAGGGATAGGGTTAGGGTTAGGATTAGGGTTGGTGTTAGGGTTAGGGTTAGGGTTAGGGTTAGGTTTGGGGTTGAGTTAGTGTTAGGGTTAGGGTTGGATTTAGGGTTAGGGTTGGGGTTAGGTTTAGTGTTAGTGTTAGGGTTGGGTTAAGGTTCGGGTTAGGGTTAGGGTTAGGGTTGGTGTTAGGGTTGGTGTTAGTGTTGAGGTTACGGTTAGGGTTAGGGTTAGGGTTAGGGTTAGGGTTAGGGTTAGGGTTAGGGTTAGGGTTGGGGTAGGGGTTAGGGTTAGGGTTAGGGTTGGGGTTAGGGTTAGGGTTAGGGTTAGGTTTGGGGTTAGGGTTAGGGTTAGGGTTAGGGTTAAGCTTGGGGTTAGGGTTAGGGTTAGGGTTGTGGTTAGGGTTAGTGTTAGGGTTAGGGTTGGATTTACGGTTAGGGTCTGGGTTAGGATTAGGGTTAGGGTTGGATTTAGGGTTAGGGTCGGGGTTTGGGTAAGGGTTAGGGTTGAGTTAGGGTTAGGGTTAGGGTTAGGGTTAGGGTTAAGCTTGGGGTTAGGGTTAGGGTTAGGGTTGTGGTTAGGGTTAGGGTTAGGGATAGGGTTAGGGTTAGGGTCAGGGTCAGGGTTAGGGTTAGGGTTAGGGTCGGGGTTAGGGTTCGGGTTGGGGTAGAGGTTAGGGTTAGTTTTAGGGTTAGTGTTGGGTCAAGTTTAGGGTTAGGGTTAGGGTTAGGGTTGGTGTTAGGGTTGGGTTTAGTGTTGACGTTAGGGTTAGGGTTAGGGTTAGGGTAGTGGTTAGGGTTAGGGTTAGGGTTCGGGTTAGGTTTGGGGTTAGGGTTAGCGTTAGGGTTAGGTTTGGGGTTAGGGTTAATGTTAGGGGTAGGGTTGGATTTAGGTTTAGGGTCTGGGTTAGGGTTGGGGTTGGGGTTAGGGTTAGGGTTAGGGTTGAGTTATGGTTAGGGGTAGGGTTAGGGTTTGGGTTAGGGTTAGGGTTAGGGTTGTGGTTAGGGTTAAGTTTAGGGGCAGGGTTATGGTTAGGGTAGTGTTAGGGTTGGGGTAGGGGTTAGGTTTAGGGTTAGGGTTAGGGTTGGAGTTAGGGTTAGGGTTAGGGTTACGGTTGGGGTCAGGGTTAGGGTAACGGTTAGTGTTACAGTTAGGGTTAGGGTTAGGGTTAGGGTTAGGGTTAGGGGTTAGGTTTAGGGTTAGGGTTAGGGTTAGGGTTAGGGTTAAGCTGAGGGTTAGGGTTAGGGTTAGGGTTGTGGTTAGGGTCAGGGTCAGGGTTAGGGTTAGGGTTAGGGTTAGGGTTAGGGTTAGGGTTGGGGTAGGGGTTAGGGTTAGGGTTGGGGTTAGGGTTAGGGTTAGGGTTAGGTTTGGGGTCAGGTTTAAGGTTAGGGTTAGGGTTAGGTTTAGGGTTGGTGTTAGGGTTAGGGTTAGGGTTGGGGTTAGGGTTAGCGTTAGGGTTAATCTTAGGGTTAGGGTTAGGCTTAGGTTTGTGGTTAGGGTCAGGGTTAGGGTTAGGGTTAGGGTTGGGGTAGGTGTTAGGGTTAGGGTTGGTGTTAGGGGTAGGGTTAGGGTTAGGTTTGGGGTCAGGGTTAGGGTTAGGGTTAGGGCTAGGGTTAGGGTTAAGCTTGGGGTTAGGGTTAGGGTTAGGGTTAGGGTTGTGGTTAGGGTTAGTGTTAGGGTTAGGTTTGGATTAAGGGTTAGGGTATGGGTTAGGGTTAGGGTTAGGGTTGGATTTAGGGTTAGGGTCTGGGTTAGGGTTAGGGTTAGAGTTAGGGTTGAGTTAGGGTTAGGGTTAGGGTTAGGGTTAGGGTTAAGCTTGGGGTTAGGGTTAGGGTTAGGGTTGTGGTTAGGGTTAGGGTTAGGGTTAGGGATAGGGATAGGGTTAGGGTCAGGGTCAGGGTC
>NC_139475.1:3372500-3382500 GCF_057233095.1 Heloderma suspectum
AGGTTTAAGGTTAGGGTTAGGGTTAGGGTTAGGGTTGGGTTAGGGTTGGGTTAGGGTCAGGGTTAGGGTTAGTGTTGGGGTTCGGGTTAGGTTTAGTGTTGGGGTTGGGGTTAGGGTTAGGGTTAGGGTTAGGGTTAGGGTTAGGGTTGGGGTTAGGGTTAGGGTTAGGGTTAGGGTTAGGGTTAGGGTTGGGTTAGGGTTAGGGTTAGGGTTAGGGTTAGGGTTAGGGTTGGGGTTAGGGTTAGGGTTGGGGTTAGTGTTGGGGTTAGGGTTAGGTTTAGGCTGAGTGTTAGGGTAGTGTTTAGGATTAGGGTTAGGGTTAGGGTTAGGGTAGGGGTTAGGGTTAGTGTTAGGGTTTTGGTTGGGGCTAGGGTTAGGGTTAGGGTTAGGGTTGGGGTTAGGTTTAGGGTTAGGGTTAGGTTTGGGGTTAGGGTTAGTGTTAGGTTTAGGCTTGGATTTAGGGTTAGGGTCTGGGTTAGGGTTAGGGTTCGGGGTGGGGTTAGGGTTAGGGTTGAGTTAGGGTTAGGGTTAGCGTTAGGGTTAGGGTTAGGGTTAGGGTTAGGGTCAGGGTCAGGGTCAGGGTCAGGGTTAGGGTTCGGGTTAGGTTTAGGGTCGGGGTTAGGGTTGGGGTTAGGTTTCGGGTTGGGGTTAGGGTTAGGGTTAGTGTTAGTGATAGGGTTAGGGTTGTGGTTAGGGTTAGGGTTAGGGTTACGGTTAGGGTCAGCGTCAGGGTCAGGGTCAGGGTTAGGATTAGGGTTAGGGTTAGGGTTAGGGTTAGGGTTAGTGTTAGGGTTAGGGTTGGGTTAAGTTTAGTGTTAGGGTTGGGGTTAGGGTTGGTGTTAGGGTTAGGGTTAGGGTTAGGGTAGTGGTTAGGTTTAGGGTTAGGGTTAGGGTTAGGGTTCGGGTAGGGGTGAGGGTTAGGGTTAGGGTTAGGGTTAGAGTTAGGGTTGTGGTTAGGGTTAAGTTTAGGGGCAGGGTTAGGGTTAGGTTAGTGTTACGGTTTGGGTAGGGGTCAGGTTTAGGGTTAGGGTTAGGGTTGGGGATAGGGTTAGGGTTAGGGTTAGGGTTAGGGTTGGGGTCAGGGTTAGGGTAAGGGTTAGTGTTAGGTTTAGGGTTGGGGTAAGGGCTAGGGTTAGGGTTAGGGTTGGGGTTATGATTAGGTTTAGTGTTGGGTTTGGGGTTAGGGTTAGGGTTATGGTTAGGGTTAGGGTTGTGGTCAGGGTCAGGGTTAGGGTTCGGGTTAGGTTTAGGGTCGGGGTTAGGGTTGGAGTTAGGGTTAGGGTTAGGGTTAGGGTTGGGGTTAGGGTTGGGTTTAGGGTTAGGGTTGGGGTTAGGGTCGGGTTTAGGGTTCGGGTTGGGGTCAGGGTTAGGGTAAGTGTTAGCGTTAGGTTTAGGGTTGGGGTTAGGGCTAGGGTTAGGGTTAGGGTTGGGGTTAGGATTAGGTTTAGTGTTGGGTTTGGGGTTAGGGTTAGGGTTATGGTTAGGGTTAGGGTTGTGGTCAGGGTCAGGGTTAGGGTTCGGGTTAGGGTTAGGGTCGGGGTTAGGGTTGGGGTTAGGGTTAGGGTTAGGGTTAGGGTTGGGGTTAGGGTTGGGGTTAGGGTTAGGGTTGGGGTTAGGGTCGGGGTTAGGGTTGGGGTTGGGGTAGTGGTTAGGGTTAGTGTTACGGTTAGGGTTGGGTTAAGTTTAGTGTTAGGGTTGGGGTTAGGGTTGGTGTTAGGGTTAGGGTTAGGGTTAGGGTTAGGTAGGGGTTAGGGTTAGGGTTAGGGTTAGGGTTAGGGTTAGAGTTAGGGTTGTGGTTAGGGTTAAGTTTAGGGGCAGGGTTAGGGTTAGGTTAGTGTTAGGGTTTGGGTAGGCGTCAGGTTTAGGGTTAGGGTTAGGTTTGGCGATAGGGTTAGGGTTAGGGTTAGGGTTAGGGTTAGGGTTGTGGTCAGGGTCAGGGTTAGGGTTCGGGTTAGGTTTAGGGTCGGGGTTAGGGTTGGGGTTAGGGTTCGGGTTGGGTTTATAGTTAGGGTTAGGGTTAGTGTTAGTGTTAGTGTTAGGTTTAGGGTTAGGGTTAGGGTTAGGGTTGGAGTTAGGGTTAGGGTTAGGGTTACGGTTGGGGTCAGGGTTAGGGTAAGGGTTAGTGTTACAGTTAGGGTTAGGGTTAGGGTTAGGGTTAGGGTTGGGTTAAGTTTAGTGTTAGGGTTGTGGTTAGGGTTAGTGTTAGGGTTAGGGTTGGATTTAGGGTTAGGGTCTCGGTTAGGGATAGGGTTGGGGTTAGGGTTAGGTTTAGGGTTAGGGTTAGGTTTGGGGTTAGGGTTAGTGTTAGGGTTAGGGTTGGATTTAGGGTTAGGGTCAGGTTTAGGGTTAGGGTTAGGGTTGGGGTTAGGGTTAGGGTTAGGGTTAAGCTTAGGGTTAGGGTTAGGGTTAGGGTTTTGGTTAGGGTCAGGATCAGGGTTAGGGTTAGGGTTAGGGTTAGGGTTGGGGTAGGGGTTAGGGTTGGGTTGGGGTTAGGGATAGGGTTAGGGTTTGGGTTAGGGTTAGGTTTAGGGTTGGTGTTAGGGTTAGGGTTAGGGTTAGGGTTAGGGTTAGGTTTGGGGTTGAGTTAGTGTTAGGGTTAGGGTTGGATTTAGGGTTAGGGTCTGGGTTAGGGTTGGGGTTAGGGTTCGGGTTGGGGTTAGGTTTAGTGTTAGTTTTAGGGTTGGGTTAAGGTTCGGGTTGGGTTAGGGTTAGGGTTGGTGTTAGGGTTGGTGTTAGTTTTGAGGTTACGGTTAGGGTTAGGGTTAGGGTAGTGATTAGGGTTAGGGTTAGGGTTAGGGTTAGGGTTGGGGTTAGGGTTAGGGTTAGGGTTAAGCTTAGGGTTAGGGTTAGGGTTAGGTTTGTGGTTAGGGTCAGGGTCAGGGTTAGGGTTAGGGTTAGGGTTAGGGTTAGGGTTGGGGTAGGGGTTAGGGTTAGGGTTAGGGTTGGGGTTAGGGTTAGGGTTAGGGTTAGGTTTGGGGTTAGGGTTAGGTTTAGGGTTAGGGTTAGGGTTAAGCTTGGGGTTAGGGTTAGGGTTAGGGTTAGGGTTGTGGTTAGGGTTAGTGTTAGGGTTAGGGTTGGATTTACGGTTAGGGTCTGGGTTAGGATTAGGGTTAGGGTTGGATTTAGGGTTAGGGTCTGGGTTTGGGTAAGGGTTAGGGTTGAGTTAGGGTTAGGGTTAGGGTTAGGGTTAGGGTTAAGCTTGGGGTTAGGGTTAGGGTTAGGGTTAGGGTTGTGGTTAGGGTTAGGGTTAGGGATAGGGTTAGGGTTAGGGTCAGGGTCAGGGTTAGGGTTAGGGTTAGGGCCGGGGTTAGGGTTCGGGTTGGGGTAGAGGTTAGGGTTAGTGTTAGGGTTAGTGTTGGGTTAAGTTTAGGGTTAGGGTTAGGGTTAGGGTTGATGTTAGGGTTGGGTTTAGTGTTGACGTTAGGGTTAGGGTTAGGGTTAGGGTAGTGGTTAGGGTTAGGGTTAGGGTTAGGGTTAGAGTTAGGTTTGGGGTTAGGGTTAGGGTTAGGGTTAGGTTTGGGGTTACGGTTAATGTTAGGGTTAGGGTTGGATTTAGGTTTAGGGTCTGTGTTAGGGTTGGGGTTGGGGTTAGGGTTAGGGTTAGGGTTGAGTTATGGTTAGGGGTAGGGTTAGGGTTTGGGTTAGGGTTAGGGTTAGGGTTGTGGTTAGGGTTAAGTTTAGGGGCAGGGTTATGGTTAGGGTAGTGTTAGGGTTTGGGTAGGGGTTAGGTTTAGGGTTAGGGTTAGGGTTGGAGTTAGGGTTAGGGTTAGGGTTACGGTTGGGGTCAGGGTTAGGGTAAGGGTTAGTGTTACAGTTAGGGTTAGGGTTCGGGTAGGGGTTAGGGTTAGGGTTAGGGTTAGGGTTGGGGTTAGGGTTAGCGTTAGGGTTAGGTTTGGGGTTAGGGTTAGTGTTAGGGTTACGGTTGGATTTAGGGTTAGGGTCTGGGTTAGGGTAGGGTTAGGGTTGGGGTTAGGGTTAGGGTTAGGGTTGAGTTAGGGTTAGGGTTAGGTTTAGGGTTCGGGTCAGGGTCAAGGTTAGTGTTCGAGTTAGGTTTAGGGTCAGGGTCAGGGTTAGCGTTCGGGTTAGGTTTAGGGTCGGGTTTAGGGTTGGGGTTACGGTTCGGGTTGGTTAGGGTTGGTGTTAGTGTTAGGGTTAGGGTTGGGTTAAGTTTAAGGTTAGGGTTAGGGTAGGGTTAGGGTTGGGGTTAGGGTTAGGGTTAGGGTTAGGGTTAGGTTTGGGGTTATGGTTAGTGTTATGGTTAGGGTTGGATTTAGGGTTAGGGTCAGGTTTAGGGTTAGGGTTAGGGTTAGGGTTAGGGTTAAGCTGAGGGTTAGGGTTAGGGTTAGGGTTGTGGTTAGGGTCAGGGTCAGGGTTAGGGTTAGGGTTAGGGTTAGGGTTGGGGTAGGGGTTAGGGTTAGGGTTGGGGTTAGGGTTAGGGTTAGGGTTAGGTTTGGGGTCAGGGTTAAGGTTAGGGTTAGGGTTAGGTTTAGGGTTGGTGTTAGGGTTAGGGTTAGGGTTGGGGTTAGGGTTAGCGTTAGGGTTAATCTTAGGGTTAGGGTTAGGCTTAGGTTTGTGGTTAGGGTCAGGGTTAGGGTTAGGGTTAGGGTTGGGGTAGGTGTTAGGGTTAGGGTTGGGGTTAGGGGTAGGGTTAGGGTTAGGTTTGGGGTCAGGGTTAGGGTTAGGGTTAGGGTTAGGGCTAGGGTTAGGGTTAAGCTTGGGGTTAGGGTTAGGGTTAGGGTTAGGGTTGTGGTTAGGGTTAGTGTTAGGGTTAGGGTTGGATTAAGGGTTAGGGTATGGGTTAGGGTTAGGGTTAGGGTTGGATTTAGGGTTAGGGTCTGGGTTAGGGTTAGGGTTAGAGTTAGGGTTGAGTTAGGGTTAGGGTTAGGGTTAGGGTTAGGGTTAGGGTTAGGGTTAAGCTTGGGGTTAGGGTTAGGGTTAGGGTTGTGGTTAGGGTTAGGGTTAGGGTTAGGGATAGGGTTAGGGTCAGGGTCAGGGTCAGGGTTAGGGTTAGGGTTAGGGTCGGGGTTAGGGTTCGGGTTGGGGTAGAGGTTAGTGTTAGGGTTAGGGTTAGGGTTAGGTTTGGGGTTAGGGTTAGGGTTAGGGTTAGGGTTAGGGTTGGATTTAGAGTTAGGGTCTGGGTTAGGGTAAGGGTTAGGGTTGAGTTAGGGTTAGGGTTAGGATTAGGGTTAAGCTTGGGGTTAGGGTTAGGGTTAGGGTTAGGGTTGTGGTTAGGGTTAGGGTTAGGGATAGGGTTAGGGTCAGGGTCAGGGTTAGGGTTAGGGTTAGGGTCGGGGTTAGGGTTCGGGTTGGGGTAGAGGTTAGGGTTAGTGTTAGGGTTAGTGTTGGGTTAAGTTTAGGGTTAGGGTTAGGGTTAGGGTTGGTGTTAGGGTTGGGTTTAGTGTTGACGTTAGGGTTAGGGTTAGGGTTAGGGTAGTGGTTAGGGTTAGGGTTTGGGTTAGGGTTAGGTTTGGGGTTAGGGTTAGGGTTAGGGTTAGGTTTGGGGTTAGGGTTAATGTTAGGGGTAGGGTTGGATTTAGGTTTAGGGTCTGGGTTAAGGTTGGGGTTGGGGTTAGGGTTAGGGTTAGGGTTGAGTTATGGTTAGGGGTAGGGTTAGGGTTTGGGTTAGGGTTAGGGTTAGGGTTGTGGTTAGGGTTAAGTTTAGGGGCAGGGATATGGTTAGGGTAGTGTTAGGGTTGGGGTAGGGTTTAGGTTTAGGTTTAGGGTTAGGGTTGGAGTTAGGGTTAGGGTTAGGTTTACGGTTGGGGTCAGGGTTAGGGTAAGGGTTAGTGTTACGGTTAGGGTTAGGGTTAGGGTTAGGGTTAGGGGTTAGGTTTAGGGTTAGGGTTAGGGTTAGGGTTAGCGTTAGGGTTAGGCTTAGGCTTAGTGTTAGGGTAGTGTTTAGGGTTAGGGTTAGGGTTAGGGTAGGGGTTAGGGTTAGGGTTAGGGTTTGGGCTGGGTTTCGGGTTAGTGTTAGTGTTAGTGTTAGGGTTAGGGTTGGGGTTAGGGTTAGCGTTAGGGTTAGGTTTGGGGTTAGGGTTAGTGTTAGGGTTACGGTTGGATTTAGGGTTAGGGTCTGGGTTAGGGTAGGGTTAGGGTTGGGGTTAGGGTTAGGGTTAGGGTTGAGTTAGGGTTAGGGTTAGGTTTAGGGTTCGGGTCAGGGTCAAGGTTAGTGTTCGAGTTAGGTTTAGGGTCAGGGTCAGGGTTAGCGTTCGGGTTAGCTTTAGGGTCGGGTTTAGGGTTGGGGTTACGGTTCGGGTAGGTTAGGGTTGGTGTTAGTGTTAGGGTTATTTTGGGTTAGGTTTAGGGTTAGGGTTAGGGTAGGGTTAGGGTTGGGGTTAGGGTTAGGGTTAGGGTTAGGGTTAGGGTTAGGTTTGGGGTTAGGGTTAGTGTTAGGGTTAGGGTTGGATTTAGGGTTAGGGTCAGGTTTAGGGTTAGGGTTAGGGTTAGGGTTAGGGTTGTGGTTAGGGTCAGGGTCAGGGTCAGGGTTAGGGTTAGGGTTAGGGTTAGGGTTGGGGTAGGGGTTAGGGTTCGGGGTGGGGTTAGGGTTAGGGTTAGGGTTAGGTTTGGGGTCAGGGTTAGGGTTAGGGTAAAGGTTAGGTTTAGGGTTGGTGTTAGGGTTAGGGTTAGGGTTGGGGTTAGGGTTAGCGTTAGGGTTAATCTTCGGGTTAGGGTTAGGCTTAGGTTTGTGGTTAGGGTCAGGGTCAGGCTAAGGATTAGGGTTAGGGTTAGGGTTAGGGTTAGGGTTGGGGTAGGTGTTAGGGTTTGGGTTGGGGTTAGGGTTAGGGTTAGGTTTGGGGTCAGGGTTAGGGTTAGGGTTAGGGTTAGGGCTAGGGATAGGGTTAAGCTTGGGGTTAGGGTTAGGGTTAGGGTTAGGGTTGTGGTTAGGGTTAGTGTTAGGGTTAGGGTTGGATTAAGGGTTAGGGTATGGGTTAGGGTTAGGGTTAGGGTTGGATTTAGGGTTAGGGTCTGGGTTAGGGTTAGGGTTAGGGTTAGGGTTGAGTTAGGGTTAGGGTTAGGGTAGGGTTAGGGTTAAGCTTGGGGTTAGGGTTAGGGTTAGGGTTGTGGTTAGGGTTAGGGTAAGGGTTAGGGTTAGGGATAGGGTTAGGGTCAGTGTCAGGGTCAGGGTTAGGGTTAGGGTTAGGGTCGGGGTTAGGGTTCGGGTTGGGGTAGAGGTTAGGGTTAGTGTTAGGTTAGGGTTGGGTTAAGTTTAGGGTTAGGGTTAGGGTTAGGGTTGGTGTTAGGGTTGGGTTTAGTGTTGACGTTAGGATTAGGGTTAGGGTTAGGGTAGTGGTTAGCGTTAGGGTTAGGGTTAGGGTTAGGTTTGGGGTTAGGGTTAGGGTTAGGGTTAGGTTTGGGGTTAGGTTTAATGTTAGGGTTAGGGTTGGATTTAGTTTTAGGGTCTGGGTTAGGGTTAGGGTTGGGGTTAGGGTTAGGGTTGAGTTATGGTTAGGTGTAGGGTTAGGGTTTGGGTTACGGTTAGGGTTAGGGTTGTGTTAGGGTTGGGGTAGGGGTTAGGGTTAGGGTTATAGTTGGGGTCAGGGTTAGGGTAAGGGTTAGTGTTAGGTTTAGGGTTGGGGTTAGGGATAGGGTTAGGGTTTGTGGTTAGGATTAGGTATAGTGTTGGGGTTGGGGTTAGGGTTAGGTTTATGGTTAGGGTTAGGGTTGGGGTCAGGGTTAGGGTTAGGGTTAGGGTTAGGGTTAGGTTTATGGTTGGGGTTAGGGTTAGTATTAGGTTTAAGGTTGGGGTTGGGGTTAGGGTTAGGGTTAGGGTTAGGGTTGGGGATAGGGTTAGGTTTAAGGTTAGGGTTAGGGTTAGGGTTGGGTTAGGGGTAGGGTTAGGGTTAGTGTTGGGGGTCGGGTTAGGTTTAGTGTTGGGGTTGGGGTTAGGGTAGGGTTAGGGTTAAGCTTGGGGTTAGGGTTAGGGTTAGGGTTGCGGTTAGGGTTAGGGTTTGGGATAGGGTTAGGGTCAGGGTCAGGGTCAGGGTCAGGGTTAGGGTTAGGGTCGGGGTTAGGGTTCGGGTTGGGGTAGAGGTTAGGGTTAGTGTTAGGTTAGGGTTGGGTTAAGTTTAGGGTTAGGGTTAGGGTTAGGGTTGGTGTTAGGGTTGGGTTTAGTTTTGACGTTAGGGTTAGGGTTAGGGTTAGGGTTAGGGTAGTGATTAGGGTTAGGGTTAGGGTTAGGGTTAGGTTTGGGGTTAGGGTTAATGTTAGGGTTAGGGTTGGATTTAGTTTTAGGGTCTGGGTTAGGGTTAGGGTTGGGGTTAGGGTTAGGGTTAGGGTTGAGTTATGGTTAGGGGTAGGGTTAGGGTTTGGGTTAGGGTTAGGGTTAGGGTTGTGTTAGGGTTGGGGTAGGGGTTAGGGTTAGGGTTACGGTTGGGGTCAGGTTTAGGGTCAGGGTTAGTGTTAGGTTTAGGGTTGGGGTTAGGGATAGGGTTAGGGTTTGTGGTTAGGATTAGGTTTAGGGTTGGGGTTGGGGTTAGGCTTAGGGTTAGGGTTATGGTTAGGGTTAGGGTTGGGGTCAGGGTTAGGGTTAGGGTTAGGGTGAGTGTTAGGTTTATGGTTGGGGTTAGGGTTAGTATTAGGTTTAAGGTTGGGGTCGGGGATAGGGTTAGGGTTAGGGTTCGGGTTGGGGATAGGGTTAGGGTTAAGGTTAGGGTTAGGGTTAGGGTTGGGTTAGGGTTGGGTTAGGGTTGGGTTAGGTTTTGGGTTAGGGTTAGGGTTAGGGGTAGGGTCGGGGTTAGGGTTAGGGTTGGGGTTAGTGTTGGGGTTAGGGTTAGGTTTAGGCTTAGTGTTAGGGTAGTGTTTAGGGTAGGGGTTAGGGTTAGGGTTAGGTTTGGGGTCAGGTTTAGGCTTAGGGTTAGGGTTAGGGTTGGGGTTAGGTTTAGCGTTAGGGTTAGGTTTGGGGTTAGGGTTAGTGTTAGGTTTAGGGTTGGATTTAGGGTTAGGGTCTGGGTTAGGGTTAGGGTTAGGGTTAGGGTTGGGGTTAGGGTTAGGGTTGAGTTAGGGTTAGGGTTAGGGTTAGGGTTAGGGTTAGGGTTAGGGTTAGGGTCAGGGTCAGTGTTAGGGTTAGGGTTGTGGTTAGGGTTAGAGTTAGGGCTAGGGTTAGGGTCAGGGTCAGGGTTAGGATTAGGATTAGGGTTAGGGTTAGGTTCCGGGTTAGGGATCGGGTTGGGGTAGTGGTTAGGGTTAGTGTTAGGTTTAGGGTTGGGTTAAGTTTAGTGTTAGGGTTGGGGTTAGGGTTGGTGTTAGGGTTAGGGTTAAGGTTAGGGTAGTGGTTAGGTTTAGGGTTAGGGTTAGGGTTAGGGTAGGGGTTAGGGTTAGGGTTAGGGTTAGGGTTAGAGTTAGGGTTGTGGTTAGGGTTAAGTTTAGGGACAGGGTTAGGGTTAGGGTTAGGGTTAGGGTTAAGGTTAGGGTTAGGGTTAGGGTTGGGTTTAGGGTTAGGGTTAGGGTCGGGGTTAGGGTTGGGGTTAGGGTTCGGGTTAGGGTTAGGGTTAGGGTTAGGGTTAGGGTTAGGGTTGTGGTCAGGGTCAGGGTTAGGGTTCGGGTTAGGTTTAGGGTCGGGGTTAGGGTTGGGGTTAGGGTTCGGGTTGGGGTTAGGGTTAGGGTTAGGGTTAGTGTTAGTGTTAGGTTTAGGGTTGTGGTTAGGGTTAGTGTTAGGGTTAGGTTTGGAATTAGGGTTAGGGTCTCGGTTAGGGATAGGGTTGGGGTTAGGGTTAGGGTTAGGGTTAGGGTTAGGTTTGGGGTTAGGGTTAGTGTTAGGGTTAGGGTTGGATTTAGGGTTAGGGTCAGGTTTAGGGTTAGGGTTAGGGTTGGGGTTAGGGTTAGGGTTAAGCTTAGGGTTAGGGTTAGGGTTAGGGTTGTGGTTAGGGTCAGGGTCAGGGTTAGGGTTAGGGTTAGGGTTGGGGTTTAGTTAGTGTTAGGGTTAGGGTTGGATTTAGGGTTAGGGTCTGGGTTCGGGTTGGGGTTGGGGTTCGGGTTGGGGTTAGGTTTTTGTTAGTGTTAG
>NC_139475.1:3385000-3387500 GCF_057233095.1 Heloderma suspectum
TTAGGGTTGGGTTAAGTTTATTGTTAGGGTTGGGGTTAGGGTTGGTGTTAGGGTTAGGGTTAGGGTAGTGGTTAGGTTTAGGTTTAGGGTTAGGGTTAGGGTTAGGGTAGGGGTTAGGGTTAGGGTTAGGGTTAGGGTTAGGTTTAGAGTTAGGGTTGTGGTTAGGGTTTAGTTTAGGGGCAGGGTTAGGGTTAGGTTAGTGTTACGGTTTGGGTAGGGGTCAGGTTTAGGGTTAGGGTTAGGGTTGGGGATAGGGTTAGGGTTAGGGTTAGGGTTAGGGTTGGGGTTAGGGTTAGGGTAAGGGTTAGTGTTAGGTTTAGGGTTGGGGTTAGGGCTAGGGTTAGGGTTAGGGTTGGGGTTAGGATTAGGTTTAGTGTTTGGTTTGGGGTTAGGGTTAGGGTTATGGTTAGGGTTAGGGTTGTTGTCAGGGTCAGGGTTAGGTTTCGGGTTAGGTTTAGGGTCGGTGTTAGGGTTGGGGTTAGGGTTAGGGTTAGGGTTGGGTTAGGGTTAGGGTTGGGGTTAGGGTCGGGGTTAGGGTTCGGGTTGGGGTAGTGGTTAGGGTTAGTGTTAGGGTTAGGGTTGGGTTAAGTTTAGTGTTAGGGCTGGGGTTAGGGTTGGTGTTAGGGTTAGGGTTAGGGTTAGGGTAGTGGTTAGGTTTAGGGTTAGTGTTAGGGTTAGGTAGGGGTTAGGGTTAGGGTGAGGGTTAGAGTTAGGGTTGTGGTTAGGGTTAAGTTTAGGGGCAGGGTTAGGGTTAGGTTAGTGTTAGGGTTTGGGTAGGCGTCAGGTTTAGGGTTAGGGTTAGGTTTGGAGATAGGGTTAGGGTTAGGGTTAGGGTTAGGGTTAGGGTTGTGGTCAGGGTCAGGGTTAGGGTTCGGGTTAGGTTTAGGGTCGGGGTTAGGGTTGGGGTTAGGGTTCGGGTTGGGGTTAGGGTTAGGGTAAGGGTTAGTGTTAGTGTTAGGTTTAGGGTTGTGGTTAGGGTTAGTGTTAGGGTTAGGGTTGGATTTAGGGTTAGGGTCTCGGTTAGGGATAGGGTTGGGGTTAGGGTTAGGGTTAGGGTTAGGGTTAGGGTTAGGTTTGGGGTTAGGGTTAGTGTTAGGGTTAGGGTTGGATTTAGGGTTAGGGTCAGGTTTAGGGTTAGGGTTAGGGTTGGGGTTAGGGTTAGGGTTAGGGTTAAGCTAAGGGTTAGGGTTAGGGTTAGGGTTGTGGTTAGGGTCAGGGTCAGGGTTAGGGTTAGGGTTAGGGTTAGGGTTGGGGTAGGGGTTAGGGTTAGGGTTGGGGTTAGGGATAGGGTTAGGGTTAGGGTTAGGGTTAGGTTTAGAGTTGGTGTTAGGGTTAGGGTTAGGTTTAGGTTTAGGGTTAGGGTTAGGTTTGGGGTTGAGTTAGTGTTAGGGTTAGGGTTGGATTTAGGGTTAGGGTCTGGGTTAGGGTTGGGGTTAGGGTTCGGGTTGGGGTTAGGTTTAGTGTTAGTGTTAGGGTTGGGTTAAGGTTCGGGTTAGGGTTAGGGTTAGGGTTGGTGTTAGGGCTGGTGTTAGTGTTGAGGTTACGGTTAGGGTTAGGGTTAGGGTAGTGATTAGGGTTAGGGTTAGGGTTAGGGTTAGGGTTAGGGTTGGGGTTAGGGTTAGGGTTAGGGTTAAGCTTAGGGTTATGGTTAGGGTTAGGTTTGTGGTTAGGGTCAGGGTCAGGGTTAGGGTTAGGGTTAGGGTTAGGTTTGGGGTAGGGGTTAGGGTTAGGGTTGGGGTTAGGGTTAGGGTTAGGTTTAGGTTTGGGGTTAGGGTTAGGGTTAGGGTTAGGGTTAGGGTAAGGGTTAAGCTTGGGGTTAAGGTTAGGGTTAGGGTTAGGGTTGTGGTTAGGGTTAGTGTTAGGGTTAGGGTTGGATTTACGGTTAGGGTCTGGGTTAGATTAGGGTTAGGGTAGGATTTAGGGTTAGGGTCTGGGTTAGGGTAAGGGTTAGGGTTGAGTTAGGGTTAGGGTTAGGGTTAGGGTTAGGGTTAGGGTTAGGGTTAAGCTTGGGGTTAGGGTTAGGGTTAGGGTTAGGGTTGTGGTTAGGGTTAGGGTTAGGGATAGGGTTAGGGTCAGGGTCAGGGTTAGGGTTATGGTTAGGGTCGGGGTTAGGGTTCGGGTTGGGGTAGGGGTTAGGGTTAGTGTTAGGGTTAGTGTTGGGTTAAGTTTAGGGTTAGGGTTAGGGTTAGGGTTGGTGTTAGGGTTGGGTTTAGTGTTGATGTTAGGGTTAGGGTTAGGGTTAGGGTTAGGGTAGTGGTTAGGGTTAGGGTTAGTGTTAGGGTTAGGTTTGGGGTTAGGGTTAGGGTTAGGGTTAGGTTTGGGGTTAGGGTTAATGTTAGGGTTAGGGTTGGATTTAGGTTTAGGGTCTGGGTTAGGTTTGGGGTTGGGGGTAGGGTTAGGGTTAGGGTTGATTTATGGTTAGGGGTAGGGGTAGGGTTAGGGTTTGGGTTAGGGTTAGGGTTAGGGTTGTGGTTAGGGTTAAATTTAGGGGCAGGGTTAT
>NC_139475.1:3397500-3410000 GCF_057233095.1 Heloderma suspectum
GGTTAGTGTTAGGGTTAGGGTTTGTGGTTAGGATTAGGTTTAGTGTTGGGGTTGGGGTTAGGGTAAAGGTTAGGGTTATGGTTAGGGTTAGGGTTGGGGTCAGGGTTAGGGTTAGGGTTAGGGTTAGGGTTAGTGTTAGGTTTAGGGTTGGGGTTAGGGTTAGGGTTAGGATTAGGTTTAAGGGTGGGGTTGGGGTTAGGGTTAGGGTTAGGGTTAGGGTTAGGGTTAGGGTTAGGGTTAGGGTTAGGGTTGGTGTTAGGGTTAGGGTTAAGGTTAGGGTTAGGGTTAGGGTTGGGTTAGGTTGGGTTAGGGTCAGGGTTAGGGTTAGTGTTGGGGTTCGGGTTAGGTTTAGTGTTGGCGTTGGAGTTAGGGTTAGGGTTAGGGTTAGGGTTAGGGTTAGGGTAGGGGTTAGGGTTATGGTTAGGCCTGGCGTTAGGGTTAGGATTAGGCTTGGGGTTAGGGTTAGGGTTAGGTATGGGGTTAGTGTTAGTATTAGGGTTAGGGTTGGATTTAGGTTTAGGGTCTGGGTTAGGGTTAGGGTTGGGGTTAGGGTTAGGGTAAGGGTTGAGTTATGGTTAGGGTTAGGGTTAGGGTTTGGGTTAGGGTTAGGGTTAGGGTTCTGGTTAGGGTTAATTTTAGGGGCAGGGTTAGGGTTAGGGTAGTGTTAGGGTTGGGGTAGGGGTTAGGTTTAGGGTTAGGGTTAGGGTTGGGGTTAGGGTTAGGGTGAGGGTTAGGGTTACGGTTGGGGTCAGGGTTAGGGTAAGGGTTAGTGTTAGGTTTAGGGTTGGGGTTACGGTTAGGGTTAGTGTTAGGGTTAGGGTTTGTGGTTAGGATTAGGTTTAGTGTTGGGGTTGGGGTTAGGGTTAGGGTTGGGGTTAGGGATAGGGTTAGGGTTAGGGTTAGGGTTAGGTTTAGGGTTGGTGTTAGGGTTAGGGTTAGGGTTAGGGTTGTGGTTAGGGTCAGGGTCAGGTTTAGGGTTAGGGTTAGGGTTGGGGTAGGGGTTAGGGTTAGGGTTGGGGTTAGGGATAGGGTTAGGGTTAGGGTTAGGGTTAGGTTTAGGGTTGGTATTAGGGTTAGGGTTAGGGTTAGGGTTAGGGTTAGGTTTGGGGTTGAGTTAGTGTAAGGGTTAGGGTTGGATTTAGGGTTAGGGTCTGGGTTAGGGTTGGGGTTAGGGTTCGGGTTGGGGTTAGGTTTAGTGTTAGTGTTAGGGTTGGGTTAAGGTTCGGGTTAGGGTTAGGGTTAGGGTTGGTGTTAGGGTTGGTGTTAGTGTTGAGGGAACGGTTAGGTTTAGGGTTAGGGTAGTGATTAGGGTTAGGGTTAGGGTTAGGGTTGGGGTTAGGGTTAGGGTTAGGGTTAAGCTTAGGGTTAGGGTTAGGTTTGTGGTTAGGGTCAGGGTCAGGGTTAGGGTTAGGGTTAGGGCTAGGGTTAGGGTTGGGGTTAGGGTTGGTGTTAGTATTAGGGTTAGGGTTGGGTTAAGTTTAGGGTTAGGGGTAGGGTAGGGTTAGGGTTGGGGTTAGGGTTAGGGATATGGTTAGGGTTCGGTTTGGGGTTAGGGTTAGTGTTAGGGTTAGGGTTGGATTTAGGGTTAGGGTCAGGTTTAGGGATAGTGTTAGGGTTGGGGTTCGGGTTAGGGTTAGGGTTTGGGTTAGGGTTAGGGTTAGGGTTAGGATTGGGGTTAGGGTAAGCGTTAGGGTTAGGTTTGGGGTTAGGGTTAGTGTTAGGGTTAGGGTTGGATTTAGGGTTAGGGTCTGGGTTAGGGTTAGGGGTAGGGTTGGGGTTAGGGTTAGGGTTAGGGTTGAGTTAGGGTTAGGGTTAGGGTTGGGGTTACGGTTCGGTTTGGGGTTACGGTTCAGGTTGGTTATGGTTGGTGTTAGTGTTAGGGTTAGGGTTGGGTTAAGTTTAGGGTTAGGGTTAGGGTAGGGTTAGGGTTGGGGTTAGGGTTAGGGTTAGGGTTAGGGTTAGGTTTGGGGTCAGGGTTAGGGTAAGGGTTAGTGTTAGGTTTAGGGTTGGGGTAACGGTTAGGGTTAGTGTTAGGGTTAGGGTTTGTGGTTAGGATTAGGTTTAGTGTTGGGGTTGGGGTTAGGGTAAGGGTTAGGGTTATGGTTAGAGTTATTGTTGGGGTCAGGGTTAGGGTTAGGGTTAGGGTTAGTGTTAGGTTTAAGGTTGGGGTTAGGGTTAGGGTTAGGATTAGGTTTAAGTTTGGGGTTGGGGTTAGGGTTAGGGTTAGGGTTGGGGTTATGGTTAGGTTTAAGGTTAGGGTTAGGGTTAGGGTTAGGGATGGGTTAGGGTTGGGTTAGGGTCAGGGTTAGGGTTAGTGTTGGGGTTCGGGTTAGGTTTAGTGTTGGGGTTGGGGTTAGGGTTAGGGTTAGGGTTAGGGTTAGGGTTGGGGTTAGGGTTAGGGTTAGGGTTAGGGTTAGGGTTGGGTTAGGGTTAGGGTTAGGGTTAGGGTTAGGGTTGGGGTTAGGGTTAGGGTTGGGGTTAGTGTTGGGGTTAGGGTTAGGTTTAGGCTGAGTGTTAGGGTAGTGTTTAGGGTTAGGGTTAGGGTTAGGGTTAGGGTAGGGGTTAGGGTTAGGGTTAGGGTTAGGGTTAGGGTTAGGGTTGGGGTTAGGTTTAGGGTTAGGGTTAGGTTTGGGGTTAGGGTTAGTGTTAGGTTTAGGCTTGGATTTAGGGTTAGGGTCTGGGTTAGGGTTAGGGTTAGGGTTAGGGGTGGGGTTAGGGTTAGGGTTGAGTTAGGGATAGGGTTAGGGTTAGGGTTAGGGTTAGGGTTAGGGTTAGGGTCAGGGTCAGGGTCAGGGTTTGGGTTCGGGTTAGGTTTAGGGTCGGGGTTAGGGTTGGGGTTAGGTTTCGGGTTGGGGTTAGGGTTAGGGTTAGTGTTAGTGATAGGGTTAGGGTTGTGGTTAGGGTTAGGGTTAGGGTTACGGTTAGGGTCAGCGTCAGGGTCAGGGTCAGGGTTAGGATTAGGGTTAGGGTTAGGGTTAGGGTTAGTGTTAGTGTTAGGGTTGGGTTCAGTTTAGTGTTAGGGTTGGGGTTAGGGTTGGTGTTAGGGTTAGGGGTAGGGTTAGGGTAGTGGTTAGGTTTAGGGTTAGGGTTAGGGTTAGGGTTAGGGTTCGGGTAGGGGTGAGGGTTAGGGTTAGGGTTAGGGTTAGAGTTAGGGTTGTGGTTAGGGTTAAGTTTAGGGGCAGGGTTAGGGTTAGGTTAGTGTTACGGTTTGGGTAGGGGTCAGGTTTAGGGTTAGGGTTAGGGTTGGGGATAGGGTTAGGGTAAGGGTTAGGGTTAGGGTTGGGGTCAGGGTTAGGGTAAGGGTTAGTGTTAGGTTTAGGGTTGGGGTTAGGGCTAGGGTTAGGGTTAGGGTTGGGGTTAGGATTAGGTTTAGTGTTGGGTTTGGGGTTAGGGTTAGGGTTATGGTTAGGGTTAGGGTTGTGGTCAGGGTCAGGGTTAGGGTTCGGGTTAGGTTTAGGGTCGGGGTTAGGGTTGGGGTTAGGGTTAGGGTTAGGGTTGGGGTTAGGGTTAGGGTTGGGGTTAGGGTTAGGGTTGGGGTTAGGGTCGGGGTTAGGGTTCGGGTTGGGGTCAGGGTTAGGGTAAGGGTTAGCGTTAGGTTTAGGGTTGGGTTTAGGGTTAGGGTTGGGGTTAGGATTAGGTTTAGTGTTGGGTTTGGGGTTAGGGTTAAGGTTATGGTTAGGGTTAGGGTTGTGGTCAGGGTCAGGGTTAGGGTTCGGGTTAGGGTTAGGGTCGGGGTTAGGGTTGGGGTTAGGTTTAGGGTTAGGGTTGGGGTTAGGGTTGGGGTTAGGGTTAGTGTCGGGGTTAGGGTCGGGGTTAGGGTTGGGGTTGGGGTAGTGGTTAGGGTTAGTGTTAGGGTTAGGGTTGTGTTAAGTTTAGTGTTAGGGTTGGGGTTAGGGTTGGTGTTAGGGTTAGGGTTAGGGTTAGGTAGGGGTTAGGGTTAGGGTTAGGGTTAGGGTTAGGGTTAGGGTTAGGGTTAGAGTTAGGGTTGTGGTTAGGGTTAAGTTTAGGGGCAGGGTTAGGGTTACGTTAGTGTTAGGGTTTGGCTAGGCGTCAGGTTTAGGGTTAGGGTTAGGTTTGGCGATAGGGTTAGGGTTAGGGTTAGGGTTAGGGTTAGGGTTGTGGTCAGGGTCAGGGTTAGGGTTCGGGTTAGGTTTAGGGTCGGGGTTAGGGTTGGGGTTAGGGTTCGGGTTGGGGTTAGGGTTAGGGTTAGGGTTAGTGTTAGTGTTAGTGTTAGGTTTAGGGTTGTGGTTAGGGTTAGTGTTAGGGTTAGGATTGGATTTAGGGTTAGGGTCTCGGTTAGGGATAGTGTTGGGGTTAGGGTTAGGTTTAGGGTTAGGGTTAGGTTTGGGGTTAGGGTTAGTGTTAGGGTTAGGGTTGGATTTAGGGTTAGGGTCAGGTTTAGGGTTAGGGTTAGGGTTGGGGTTAGGGTTAGGGTTAGGGTTAAGCTTAGGGTTAGGGTTAGGGTTAGGGTTTTGGTTAGGGTCAGGATCAGGGTTAGGGTTAGGGTTAGGGTTAGGGTTAGGGTTAGGGTTAGGGTTAGGGTTAGGGTTAGGGTTGGGGTTAGGGATAGGGTTAGGGTTAGGGTTAGGGTTAGGGTTAGGGTTGGTGTTAGGGTTAGGGTTAGGGTTAGGGTTAGGTTTGGGGTTGAGTTAGTGTTAGGGTTAGGGTTGGATTTAGGGTTAGGGTTGGGGTTAGGTTTAGTGTTAGTGTTAGGGTTGGGTTAAGGTTCGGGTTAGGGTTAGGGTTAGGGTTGGTGTTAGGGTTGGTGTTAGTGTTGAGGTTACGGTTAGGGTTAGGGTTAGGGTAGTGATTAGGGTTAGGGTAGTGATTAGGGTTAGGGTTAGGGTTAGGGTTAGGGTTGGGGTTAGGGTTAGGGTTAGGGTTAAGCTTAGGGTTAGGGTTAGGGTTAGGTTTGTGGTTAGGGTCAGGGTCAGGGTTAGGGTTAGGGTTAGGGTTAGGGTTGGGGTAGGGGTTAGGGTTAGGGTTAGGGTTGGGGTTAGGGTTAGGGTTAGGGTTAGGTTTGGGGTTAGGGTTAGGGTTAGGGTTAGGGTTAGGGTTAAGCTTGGGGTTAGGGTTAGGGTTAGGGTTGTGGTTAGGGTTAGTGTTAGTGTTAGGGTTGGATTTACGGTTAGGGTCTGGGTTAGGATTAGGGTTAGGGTTGGATTTAGGGTTAGGGTCTGGGTTTGGGTAAGGGTTAGGGTTGAGTTAGGGTTAGGGTTAGGGTTAGGGTTAGGGTTAAGCTTGGGGTTAGGGTTAGGGTTAGGGTTGTGGTTAGGGTTAGGGTTAGGGATAGGGTTAGGGTTAGGGTCAGGGTCAGGGCTAGGGTTAGGGTTAGGGTTAGGGTCGGGGTTAGGGTTCGGGTTGGGGTAGAGGTTAGGGTTAGTTTTAGGGTTAGTGTTGGGTTAGGTTTAGGGTTAGGGTTAGGGTTAGGTTTGGGGTTAGGGTTAATGTTAGGGGTAGGGTTGGATTTAGGTTTAGGGTCTGGGTTAGGGTTGGGGTTGGGGTTAGGGTTAGGGTTAGGGTTGAGTTATGGTTAGGGGTAGGGTTAGGGTTTGGGTTAGGGTTAGGGTTAGGGTTAGGGTTGTGGTTAGGGTTAAGTTTAGGGGCAGGGTTATGGTTAGGGTAGTGTTAGGGTTGGGGTAGGGGTTAGGGTTAGGGTTAGGGTTAGGGTTGGAGTTAGGGTTAGGGTTAGGGTTACGGTTGGGGTCAGGGTTAGGGTAAGGGTTAGTGTTACAGTTAGGGTTAGGGTTAGGGTTAGGGTTAGGGTTAGGGGTTAGGTTTAGGGTTAGGGTTAGGGTTAGGGTTAGGGTTAGGCTTAGGCTTAGTGTTAGGGTAGTGTTTAGGGTTAGGGTTAGGGTTAGGGTAGGGGTTAGGGTTAGGGTTAGGGTTTGGGCTGGGGTTCGGGTTAGTGTTAGTGTTAGGGTTAGGGTTAGGGTTGGGGTTAGGGTTAGCGTTAGGGTTAGGTTTGGGGTTAGGGTTAGTGTTAGGGTTACGGTTGGATTTAGGGTTAGGGTCTGGGTTAGGGTAGGGTTAGGGCTGGGGTTAGGGTTAGGGTTAGGGTTGAGTTAGGGTTAGGGTTAGGTTTAGGGTTCGGGTCAGGGTCAAGGTTAGTGTTCGAGTTAGGTTTAGGGTCAGGGTCAGGGTTAGCGTTCGGGTTAGGTTTAGGGTCGGGTTTAGGGTTGGGGTTACGGTTCGGGTTGGTTAGGGTTGGTGTTAGTGTTAGGGTTAGGGTTGGGTTAAGTTTAAGGTTAGGGTTAGGGTAGGGTTAGGGTTGGGGTTAGGGTGAGGGTTAGGGTTAGGGTTAGGTTTGGGGTTATGGTTAGTGTTAGGGTTAGGGTTGGATTTAGGGTTAGGGTCAGGTTTAGGGTTAGGGTTAGGGTTAGGGTTAGGGTTAAGCTGAGGGTTAGGGTTAGGGTTAGGGTTAGGGTTGTGGTTAGGGTCAGGGTCAGGGTTAGGGTTAGGGTTAGGGTTAGGGTTGGGGTAGGGGTTAGGGTTGGGGTTAGGGTTAGGGTTAGGTTTGGGGTCAGGGTTAAGGTTAGGGTTAGGGTTAGGTTTAGGGTTGGTGTTAGGGTTAGGGTTAGGGTTGGGGTTAGGGTTAGCGTTAGGGTTAATCTTAGGGTTAGGGTTAGGCTTAGGTTTGTGGTTAGGGTCAGGGTTAGGGTTAGGGATAGGGTTGGGGTAGGTGTTAGGGTTAGGGTTGGGGTTAGGGGTAGGGTTAGGGTTAGGTTTGGGGTCAGGGTTAGGGTTAGGGTTAGGGTTAGGGCTAGGGTTAGGGTTAAGCTTGGGGTTAGGGTTAGGGTTAGGGTTAGGGTTGTTGTTAGGGTTAGTGTTAGGGTTAGGGTTGGATTAAGGGTTAGGGTAAGGGTTAGGGTTAGGGTTAGGGTTGGATTTAGAGTTAGGGTCTGGGTTAGGGTTAGGGTTAGATTTAGGGTTGAGTTAGGGTTAGGGTTAGGGTTAGGGTTAAGCTTGGGGTTAGGGTTAGGGTTAGGGTTGTGGTTAGGGTTAGGGTTAGGGTTAGGGATAGGGTTAGGGTCAGGGTCAGGGTTAGGGTTAGGGTTAGGGTCGGGATTAGGGTTCGGGTTGGGGTAGAGGTTAGTGTTAGGGTTAGGGTTAGGGTTAGGTTTGGGGTTAGGGTTAGGGTTAGGGTTAGGGTTAGGGTTGGATTTAGAGTTAGGGTCTGGGTTAGGGTAAGGGTTAGGGTTGAGTTAGGGTTAGGGTTAGGGTTAGGGTTAAGCTTGGGGTTAGGGTTAGGGTTAGGGTTAGGGTTGTGGTTAGGGTTAGGGTTAGGGATAGGGTTAGGGTCAGGGTCAGGGTTAGGGTTAGGGTTAGGGTCGGGGTTAGGGTTCGGGTTGGGGTAGAGGTTAGGGTTAGTGTTAGGGTTAGTGTTGGGTTAAGTTTAGGGTTAGGGTTAGGGTTAGGGTTAGGTTTAGGGTTGGTGTTAGGGTTAGGGTTAGGGTTAGGGTTGTGGTTAGGGTCAGGGTCAGGTTTAGGGTTAGGGTTAGGGTTGGGGTAGGGGTTAGGGTTAGGGTTGGGGTTAGGGATAGGGTTAGGGTTAGGGTTAGGGTTAGGTTTAGGGTTGGTATTAGGGTTAGGGTTAGGGTTAGGGTTAGGGTTAGGTTTGGGGTTGAGTTAGTGTAAGGGTTAGGGTTGGATTTAGGGTTAGGGTCTGGGTTAGGGTTGGGGTTAGGGTTCGGGTTGGGGTTAGGTTTAGTGTTAGTGTTAGGGTTGGGTTAAGGTTCGGGTTAGGGTTAGGGTTAGGGTTGGTGTTAGGGTTGGTGTTAGTGTTGAGGGAACGGTTAGGTTTAGGGTTAGGGTAGTGATTAGGGTTAGGGTTAGGGTTAGGGTTGGGGTTAGGGTTAGGGTTAGGGTTAAGCTTAGGGTTAGGGTTAGGTTTGTGGTTAGGGTCAGGGTCAGGGTTAGGGTTAGGGTTAGGGCTAGGGTTAGGGTTGGGGTTAGGGTTGGTGTTAGTATTAGGGTTAGGGTTGGGTTAAGTTTAGGGTTAGGGGTAGGGTAGGGTTAGGGTTGGGGTTAGGGTTAGGGATATGGTTAGGGTTCGGTTTGGGGTTAGGGTTAGTGTTAGGGTTAGGGTTGGATTTAGGGTTAGGGTCAGGTTTAGGGATAGTGTTAGGGTTGGGGTTCGGGTTAGGGTTAGGGTTTGGGTTAGGGTTAGGGTTAGGGTTAGGATTGGGGTTAGGGTAAGCGTTAGGGTTAGGTTTGGGGTTAGGGTTAGTGTTAGGGTTAGGGTTGGATTTAGGGTTAGGGTCTGGGTTAGGGTTAGGGGTAGGGTTGGGGTTAGGGTTAGGGTTAGGGTTGAGTTAGGGTTAGGGTTAGGGTTGGGGTTACGGTTCGGTTTGGGGTTACGGTTCAGGTTGGTTATGGTTGGTGTTAGTGTTAGGGTTAGGGTTGGGTTAAGTTTAGGGTTAGGGTTAGGGTAGGGTTAGGGTTGGGGTTAGGGTTAGGGTTAGGGTTAGGGTTAGGTTTGGGGTCAGGGTTAGGGTAAGGGTTAGTGTTAGGTTTAGGGTTGGGGTAACGGTTAGGGTTAGTGTTAGGGTTAGGGTTTGTGGTTAGGATTAGGTTTAGTGTTGGGGTTGGGGTTAGGGTAAGGGTTAGGGTTATGGTTAGAGTTAGGGTTGGGGTCAGGGTTAGGGTTAGGGTTAGGGTTAGTGTTAGGTTTAAGGTTGGGGTTAGGGTTAGGGTTAGGATTAGGTTTAAGTTTGGGGTTGGGGTTAGGGTTAGGGTTAGGGTTGGGGTTATGGTTAGGTTTAAGGTTAGGGTTAGGGTTAGGGTTAGGGATGGGTTAGGGTTGGGTTAGGGTCAGGGTTAGGGTTAGTGTTGGGGTTCGGGTTAGGTTTAGTGTTGGGGTTGGGGTTAGGGTTAGGGTTAGGGTTAGGGTTAGGGTTGGGGTTAGGGTTAGGGTTAGGGTTAGGGTTAGGGTTGGGTTAGGGTTAGGGTTAGGGTTAGGGTTAGGGTTGGGGTTAGGGTTAGGGTTGGGGTTAGTGTTGGGGTTAGGGTTAGGTTTAGGCTGAGTGTTAGGGTAGTGTTTAGGGTTAGGGTTAGGGTTAGGGTTAGGGTAGGGGTTAGGGTTAGGGTTAGGGTTAGGGTTAGGGTTAGGGTTGGGGTTAGGTTTAGGGTTAGGGTTAGGTTTGGGGTTAGGGTTAGTGTTAGGTTTAGGCTTGGATTTAGGGTTAGGGTCTGGGTTAGGGTTAGGGTTAGGGTTAGGGGTGGGGTTAGGGTTAGGGTTGAGTTAGGGTTAGGGTTAGGGTTAGGGTTAGGGTTAGGGTTAGGGTCAGGGTCAGGGTCAGGGTTTGGGTTCGGGTTAGGTTTAGGGTCGGGGTTAGGGTTGGGGTTAGGTTTCGGGTTGGGGTTAGGGTTAGGGTTAGTGTTAGTGATAGGGTTAGGGTTGTGGTTAGGGTTAGGGTTAGGGTTACGGTTAGGGTCAGCGTCAGGGTCAGGGTCAGGGTTAGGATTAGGGTTAGGGTTAGGGTTAGGGTTAGTGTTAGTGTTAGGGTTGGGTTCAGTTTAGTGTTAGGGTTGGGGTTAGGGTTGGTGTTAGGGTTAGGGGTAGGGTTAGGGTAGTGGTTAGGTTTAGGGTTAGGGTTAGGGTTAGGGTTAGGGTTCGGGTAGGGGTGAGGGTTAGGGTTAGGGTTAGGGTTAGAGTTAGGGTTGTGGTTAGGGTTAAGTTTAGGGGCAGGGTTAGGGTTAGGTTAGTGTTACGGTTTGGGTAGGGGTCAGGTTTAGGGTTAGGGTTAGGGTTGGGGATAGGGTTAGGGTAAGGGTTAGGGTTAGGGTTGGGGTCAGGGTTAGGGTAAGGGTTAGTGTTAGGTTTAGGGTTGGGGTTAGGGCTAGGGTTAGGGTTAGGGTTGGGGTTAGGATTAGGTTTAGTGTTGGGTTTGGGGTTAGGGTTAGGGTTATGGTTAGGGTTAGGGTTGTGGTCAGGGTCAGGGTTAGGGTTCGGGTTAGGTTTAGGGTCGGGGTTAGGGTTGGGGTTAGGGTTAGGGTTAGGGTTGGGGTTAGGGTTAGGGTTGGGGTTAGGGTTAGGGTTGGGGTTAGGGTCGGGGTTAGGGTTCGGGTTGGGGTCAGGGTTAGGGTAAGGGTTAGCGTTAGGTTTAGGGTTGGGTTTAGGGTTAGGGTTGGGGTTAGGATTAGGTTTAGTGTTGGGTTTGGGGTTAGGGTTAGGGTTATGGTTAGGGTTAGGGTTGTGGTCAGGGTCAGGGTTAGGGTTCGGGTTAGGGTTAGGGTCGGGGTTAGGGTTGGGGTTAGGTTTAGGGTTAGGGTTGGGGTTAGGGTTGGGGTTAGGGTTAGTGTCGGGGTTAGGGTCGGGGTTAGGGTTGGGGTTGGGGTAGTGGTTAGGGTTAGTGTTAGGGTTAGGGTTGTGTTAAGTTTAGTGTTAGGGTTGGGGTTAGGGTTGGTGTTAGGGTTAGGGTTAGGGTTAGGTAGGGGTTAGGGTTAGGGTTAGGGTTAGGGTTAGGGTTAGGGTTAGGGTTAGAGTTAGGGTTGTGGTTAGGGTTAAGTTTAGGGGCAGGGTTAGGGTTACGTTAGTGTTAGGGTTTGGCTAGGCGTCAGGTTTAGGGTTAGGGTTAGGTTTGGCGATAGGGTTAGGGTTAGGGTTAGGGTTAGGGTTAGGGTTGTGGTCAGGGTCAGGGTTAGGGTTCGGGTTAGGTTTAGGGTCGGGGTTAGGGTTGGGGTTAGGGTTCGGGTTGGGGTTAGGGTTAGGGTTAGGGTTAGTGTTAGTGTTAGTGTTAGGTTTAGGGTTGTGGTTAGGGTTAGTGTTAGGGTTAGGATTGGATTTAGGGTTAGGGTCTCGGTTAGGGATAGTGTTGGGGTTAGGGTTAGGTTTAGGGTTAGGGTTAGGTTTGGGGTTAGGGTTAGTGTTAGGGTTAGGGTTGGATTTAGGGTTAGGGTCAGGTTTAGGGTTAGGGTTAGGGTTGGGGTTAGGGTTAGGGTTAGGGTTAAGCTTAGGGTTAGGGTTAGGGTTAGGGTTTTGGTTAGGGTCAGGATCAGGGTTAGGGTTAGGGTTAGGGTTAGGGTTAGGGTTAGGGTTAGGGTTAGGGTTAGGGTTAGGGTTGGGGTTAGGGATAGGGTTAGGGTTAGGGTTAGGGTTAGGGTTAGGGTTGGTGTTAGGGTTAGGGTTAGGGTTAGGGTTAGGTTTGGGGTTGAGTTAGTGTTAGGGTTAGGGTTGGATTTAGGGTTAGGGTTGGGGTTAGGTTTAGTGTTAGTGTTAGGGTTGGGTTAAGGTTCGGGTTAGGGTTAGGGTTAGGGTTGGTGTTAGGGTTGGTGTTAGTGTTGAGGTTACGGTTAGGGTTAGGGTTAGGGTAGTGATTAGGGTTAGGGTAGTGATTAGGGTTAGGGTTAGGGTTAGGGTTAGGGTTGGGGTTAGGGTTAGGGTTAGGGTTAAGCTTAGGGTTAGGGTTAGGGTTAGGTTTGTGGTTAGGGTCAGGGTCAGGGTTAGGGTTAGGGTTAGGGTTAGGGTTGGGGTAGGGGTTAGGGTTAGGGTTAGGGTTGGGGTTAGGGTTAGGGTTAGGGTTAGGTTTGGGGTTAGGGTTAGGGTTAGGGTTAGGGTTAGGGTTAAGCTTGGGGTTAGGGTTAGGGTTAGGGTTGTGGTTAGGGTTAGTGTTAGTGTTAGGGTTGGATTTACGGTTAGGGTCTGGGTTAGGATTAGGGTTAGGGTTGGATTTAGGGTTAGGGTCTGGGTTTGGGTAAGGGTTAGGGTTGAGTTAGGGTTAGGGTTAGGGTTAGGGTTAGGGTTAAGCTTGGGGTTAGGGTTAGGGTTAGGGTTGTGGTTAGGGTTAGGGTTAGGGATAGGGTTAGGGTTAGGGTCAGGGTCAGGGCTAGGGTTAGGGTTAGGGTTAGGGTCGGGGTTAGGGTTCGGGTTGGGGTAGAGGTTAGGGTTAGTTTTAGGGTTAGTGTTGGGTTAGGTTTAGGGTTAGGGTTAGGGTTAGGTTTGGGGTTAGGGTTAATGTTAGGGGTAGGGTTGGATTTAGGTTTAGGGTCTGGGTTAGGGTTGGGGTTGGGGTTAGGGTTAGGGTTAGGGTTGAGTTATGGTTAGGGGTAGGGTTAGGGTTTGGGTTAGGGTTAGGGTTAGGGTTAGGGTTGTGGTTAGGGTTAAGTTTAGGGGCAGGGTTATGGTTAGGGTAGTGTTAGGGTTGGGGTAGGGGTTAGGGTTAGGGTTAGGGTTAGGGTTGGAGTTAGGGTTAGGGTTAGGGTTACGGTTGGGGTCAGGGTTAGGGTAAGGGTTAGTGTTACAGTTAGGGTTAGGGTTAGGGTTAGGGTTAGGGTTAGGGGTTAGGTTTAGGGTTAGGGTTAGGGTTAGGGTTAGGGTTAGGCTTAGGCTTAGTGTTAGGGTAGTGTTTAGGGTTAGGGTTAGGGTTAGGGTAGGGGTTAGGGTTAGGGTTAGGGTTTGGGCTGGGGTTCGGGTTAGTGTTAGTGTTAGGGTTAGGGTTAGGGTTGGGGTTAGGGTTAGCGTTAGGGTTAGGTTTGGGGTTAGGGTTAGTGTTAGGGTT
>NC_139475.1:3425000-3427500 GCF_057233095.1 Heloderma suspectum
TCGGGGTTAGGGTTAGGGTTGGGGTTAGTGTTGGGGTTAGGGTTAGGTTTAGGCTTAGTGTTAGGGTAGTGTTTAGGGTTAGGGTTAGGGTTAGGGTAGGGGTTAGGGTTAGGGTTAGGTTTGGGGTCAGGGTTAGGGATAGGGTTAGGGTTAGGGTTGGGGTTATGTTTAGCGTTAGGGTTAGGTTTGGGGTTAGGGTTAGTGTTAGGGTTAGGGTTGGATTTAGGGTTAGGGTCTGGGTTAGGGTTAGGGTTAGGGTTAGGTTTGGGGTTAGGGTTAATGTTAGGGTTAGGGTTGGATTTAGTTTTAGGGTCTGGGTTAGGGTTAGGGTTAGGGTTGGTGTTAGGGTTAGGGTTGGGTTAGGGTTAGGGTTAGGGTTGGTGTTAGGGTTAGGGTTGGGGTTAGCGTTGGGGTTAGGGTTAGGTTTAGGCTTAGTGTTAGGGTAGTGTTTAGGGTTAGGGTTAGGGTTAGGGTAGGGGTTAGGGTTAGGGTTAGGGTTTGGGCTGGGGTTAGGGTTAGGGTTAGGGTTGGTGTTAGGCTGAGCGTTAGGGTTCGGTTTGGGGTTAGGGTTAGTGTTAGGGTTGGGTTGGATTTAGGGTTAGGGTCTGGGTTGTGGTTAGGGTTAGGGTTCGGGTTAGGGTTGGGGTTGAGTTAGGGTTAGGGTTAGGGTTCGTGTTAGGTTTAGGGTCGGGGTTAGGATTGGGGTTAGGGTTTGGTTTGGGGTTAGGGTTAGGGTAGTGGTTAGGTTTAGGGTTAGGGTTAGGGTTAGGGTAGGGGTTAGGGTTAGTGTTAGGGTTAGGGTTAGGTTTGGGGTTAGGGTTAGGGTTCGGTTTGGGGTTAGGGTTAATGTTAGGGTTAGGGTTGATTTATGGTTAGGCTTAGGGTTAGGGATAGGGTTCTGGTTAGGGTTAGGGTTAGGGTCATGGTTAGGATTAGGGTAGTGTTAGGGTTGGGGTAGGGGTTAGGTTTAGGTTTAGGGTTAGGGTTGGGGTTAGGGTTAGGGTTAGGGTTGGGGTCAGGGTTAGGGTTAGGGTTGGCGTTAGGGTTAGGGTTAAGGTGAGAGTTAGGGTTAGGGTTGGGTTAGGGTTGGGTTAGGGTTAGGGTTAGGGTTAGGGTTGGCGTTAGGGTTAGGGTGCGGGTTAGTGTTGGGGTTAGGGTTAGGTTTAGGCTTAGTGTTAGGGTAGTGTTTAGTGTTAGGGTTAGGGTTAGGGTAGGGGTTAGGGTTAGGGTTAGGGTTTGGGCTGAAGTTCGGGTTTGGGTTAGGGTTAGGGTTAGGGTTGGGGTTAGGGTTAGCGTTAGGGGTAGGTTTCGGTTTAGGGTTAGTGTTAGGGTTAGTGTTGGATTTAGGGTTAGGGTCTGGGTTAGGGTTAGGGTTAGGGTTGGGGTTAGGGTTAGGGTTAGGGTTGAGTTAGGGTTAGGGTTAGGGTTAGGGTTAGGGTCAGGGTCAGGGTTAGGGTTCGGGTTAGGTTTAGGGTCGGGGTTAGGGTTGGGGTTAGGGTTTGGGTTGTGTTAGGGTTGGTGTTAGTGTTAGGGTTAGGGTTGGGTTAAGTTTAGGGTTAGGGGTAGGGTAGGGTTAGGGTTGGGGTTAGGGTTAGGGTTAGGGTTAGGGTTCGGTTTGGGGTTAGGGTTAGGTTTAGGGTTAGGGTTGGATTTAGGGTTAGGGTCAGGTTTAGGGTTATGGTTACGGTTGGGGTTAGGGTTAGGGTTAAGCTTAGGGTTAGGGTTAGGGTTAGGGTTAGGGTTGTGGTTAGGGTCAGGGTCAGGGTTAGGGTTAGGGTTAGGGTTAGGTTTAGGGTTGGGGTAGGAGTAGGGGTTAGGGTTAGGGTTGGGGTTAGGGTTAGGGTTAGGTTTGGGGTCAGGGTTAGGGTTAGGGTTAGGGTTAGGTTTAGGGTTGGTGTTAGGGTTAGGGTTAGGGTTAGGGTTAGGGTTGGGGTAGGGGTTAGGGTTAGGGTGGGCTTTAGGATTAGGGTTAGGGTTAGGTTTGTGGTTAGGGTCAGGGTCAGGGTTAGGGTTAGGGTTAAGGTTGGGGTAGGGGTTAGGGTTAGGGTTGGGGTTAGGGTTAGGGTTAGGGTTAGGTTTGGGGTCAGGGATAGGGTGAGGGTTAGGGTTAGGGTTAAGCTTGGGGTTAGGGTTAGGGTTAGGGTTGTGGTTAGGGTTAGTGTTAGGGTTAGGGTTGGATTAAGGGTTAGGGTCTGGGTTAGGGTTAAGTTTAGGGTTGGATTTAGGGTTAGGGTCTGGGTTAGGGTTAGGGTTAGGGTTAGGGTTAAGCTTGTGGTTAGGGTTAGGGTTAGGGTTAGGGTTGTGGTTAGGGTTAGGGTTAGGGATAGGGATAGGGATAGGGTTAGGGTCAGTGTCAGGGTCAGGGTTAGGGTTAGGGTTAGGGTCGGGGTTAGGGTTCGGGTTGGGGTAGAGGTTAGGTTTAGTGTTAGGGTTAGGGTTGGGTTAAGTTTAGGGTTATGGTTAGGGTTAGGGTTGGTGTTAGGGTTGGGTTTAGTGTTGA
>NC_139475.1:3465000-3467500 GCF_057233095.1 Heloderma suspectum
AGTGTTTAGGGTTAGGGTTAGGGTTAGGGTAGGGGTTAGGGTTAGGGTTAGGTTTGGGGTCAGGGTTAGGGATAGGGTTAGGGTTAGGGTTGGGGTTATGTTTAGCGTTAGGGTTAGGTTTGGGGTTAGGGTTCGTGTTAGGGTTAGGGTTGGATTTAGGGTTAGGGTCTGGGTTAGGGTTAGGGTTAGGGTTAGGTTTGGGGTTAGGGTTAATGTTAGGGTTAGGGTTGGATTTAGTTTTAGGGTCTGGGTTAGGGTTAGGGTTGGGGTTAGGGTTAGGGTTGAGTCATGGTTAGGGGTAGGGTTAGGGTTTGGGTTAGGGTTAGGGTTAGGGTTGTGTTAGGGTTGGGGTAGGGGTTAGGGTTAGGGTTACGGTTGGGGTCAGGGTTAGGGTAAGGGTTAGTGTTAGGTTTAGGGTTGGGGTTAGGGATAGGGTTAGGGTTTGTGGTTAGGATTTGGTTTAGTGTTGGGGTTGGGGTTAGGGTTAGGTTTATGGTTAGGGTTAGGGTTGGGGTCAGGGTAGGGTTAGTGTTAGTGTTAGGTTTATGGTTGGGGTTAGGGTTAGGATTAGGTTTAAGGTTGGGGTTGGGGTTAGGGTTAGGGTTAGGGTTAGGGTTAGGGTTGAGGATAGGGTTAGGGTTAAGGTTAGGGTTAGGGTTAGGGTTGGGTTAGGGTTGGGGTAGGGGTAGGGTTAGGGTTAGTGTTGGGGTTCGGGTTAGGTTTAGTGTTGGGGTTGGGGTTAGGGTAGGGTTAGGGATAAGCTTGGGGTTAGGGTTAGGGATAGGGTTGTGGTTAGGGTTAGGGTTAGGGTTTGGGATAGGGTTAGGGTCAGGGTCAGGGTCAGGGTTAGGGTTAGGGTTAGGGTCGGGGTTAGGGTTCGGGTTGGGGTAGAGGTTAGGGTTAGTGTTAGGTTAGGGTTGGGTTAAGTTTAGGGTTAGGGTTAGGGTTAGGGTTGGTGTTAGGGTTGGGTTTAGTGTTGACGTTAAGGTTAGGGTTAGGGTTAGGGTTAGGGTAGTGGTTAGGGTTAGGGTTAGGGTTAGGGTTAGGTTTGGGGTTAGGGTTAGGGTTAGGGTTAGGTTTGGGGTTAGGGTTAATGTTAGGGTTAGGGTTGGATTTAGTTTTAGGGTCTGGGTTAGGGTTAGGGTTGGGGTTAGGGTTAGGGTTAGGGTTGAGTTATGGTTAGGGGTAGGGTTAGGGTTTGGGTTAGGGTTAGGGTTAGGGTTGTGTTAGGGTTGGGGTAGGGGTTAGGGTTAGGGTTACGGTTGGGGTCAGGTTTAGGGTAAGGGTTAGTGTTAGGTTTAGGGTTGGGGTTAGGGATAGGGTTAGGGTTTGTGGTTAGGATTAGGTTTAGTGTTGGGGTTGGGGTTAGGGTTAGGGTTATGGTTAGGGTTAGGGTTGGGGTCAGGGTTAGGGTTAGGGTTAGGGTTAGGGTTAGTGTTAGGTTTATGGTTGGGGTTAGGGTTAGTATTAGGTTTAAGGTTGGGGTCAGGGTTAGGGTTAGGGTTAGGGTTAGGTTTAGGTTTGGTGTTAGGGTTAGGGTTAGGGTTGGGGTTAGGGTTAGCGTTAGGGTTAGGGTTAGAGTTAGGGTTGTGGTTAGGGTTAAGTTTAGGGGCAGGGTTAGGGTTAGGTTAGTGTTACGGTTTGGGTAGGGCTCAGGTTTAGGGTTAGGGTTAGGGTTGGGGATAGGGTTAGGGTTAGGGGTAGGGTCAGGGTTAGGGTTAGGGTTGGGGTCAGGGTTAGGGTAAGGGTTAGTGTTAGGTTTAGGGTTGGGGTTAGGGCTAGGGTTAGGGTTAGGGTTGGGGTTAGGATTAGGTTTAGTGTTGGGTTTGGGGTTAGGGTTAGGGTTAGGGTTAGGGTTAGGGTTGTGGTCAGGGTCAGGGTTAGAGTTCGGGTTAGGTTTAGGGTCGGGGTTAGGGTTGGGGTTAGGGTTAGGGTTGGGTTTAGGGTTGGGGTTAGGGTTAGGGTTGGGGTTAGTGTCGGGGTTAGGGTTCGGGTTGGGGTCAGGGTTAGGGTAAGGGCTAGTGTTAGGTTTAGGGTTGGGGTTAGGGCTAGGGTTAGGGTTAGGGTTGGGGTTAGGATTAGGTTTAGTGTTGGGTTTGGGGTTAGGGTTAGGGTTAGGGTTATGGTTAGGGTTAGGGTTGTGGTCAGGGTCAGGGTTAGGGTTCGGGTTAGGTTTAGTGTCGGGCTTAGGGTTGGGGTTAGGGTTAGGGTTAGGGTTAGGGTTAGGTTTGGGGTTAGGGTTAGGGTTAGGGTTAGGTTTGGGGTTAGGGTTAATGTTAGGGTTAGGGTTGGATTTAGTTTTAGGGTCTGGGTTAGGGTTAGGGTTGGGGTTAGGGTTAGGGTTAGGGTTGAGTTATGGTTAGGGGTAGGGTTAGGGTTTGGGTTAGGGTTAGGGTTAGGGTTGTGTTAGGGTTGGGGTAGGGGTTAGGGTTAGGGTTACGGTTGGGGTCAGGTTTAGGGTAAGGGTTAGTGTTAGGTTTAGGGTTGGGGTTAGGGATAG
>NC_139475.1:3472500-3475000 GCF_057233095.1 Heloderma suspectum
CAGGGTTAGGATTAGGGTTAGGGTTAGGTTCGGGGTTAGGGTTCGGGTTGGGGTAGGGTTTAGGTTTACTGTTAGAGTTAGGGTTGGGTTAAGTTTAGTGTTAGGGTTGGGGTTAGGGTTGGTGTTAGGGTTAGGGTTAGGGTTAGGGTAGTGGTTAGGTTTAGGGTTAGGGTTAGGGTTAGGGTAGGGGTTAGGGTTAGTATTAGGGTTAGGGTTAGGTTTGGGGTTAGGGTTAGTGTTAGGGTAAGGGTTAGGGTTGAGTTATGGTTAGGGATAGGGTTAGGGTTTGGGATAGGGTTGTGGTTAAGGTTAGGGTTAGTGTCATGGTTAGGATTAGGGTAGTGTTAGGGTTGGGGTAGGGGTTAGGTTTAGGTTTAGGGTTAGGGTTGGGGTTAGGGTTAGGGTTAGGGTTGGGGTCAGGGTTAGGGTAAGGGTTAGTGTTAGGTTTAGGGTTGGGGTTAGGGTTAGGGTTAGGGTTGGGTTTAGGATTAGGTTTAGTGTTGGGGTTGGGGTTAGGGTTATGGTTAGGGTTGGGGCTGGGGTTAGGGTTAGGGTTAAGGTGAGAGTTAGGTTTAGGGGTGGGTTAGGGTGGGGTTAGGGCTAGGGTTAGGGTTAGGGTTAGGGTTGGGGTTAGGGTTAGGGTGGGGGTTAGTGTTGGGGTTAGGGTTAGGTTTAGGCTTAGTGTTAGGGTAGTGTTTAGTGTTAGGTTTAGGGTTAGGGTAGGGGTTAGGGTTAGGGTTAGGGTTTGGGCTGGGGTTCGGGTTAGCGTTAGGGTTAGGGTTAGGGTTGGGGTTAGGGTTAGCGTTAGGGTTAGGTTTGGGTTTAGGGTTAGTGTTAGGGTTAGGGTTAGGGTTAGGGTTAGGGTTGGGGTTAGGGTTAGGGTGGGGGTTAGTGTTGGGGTTAGGGTTAGGTTTAGGCTTAGTGTTAGGGTAGTGTTTAGTGTTAGGGTTAGGGTTAGGGTAGGGGTTAGGGTTAGGGTTAGGGTTTGGGCTGGGGTTCGGGTTATCGTTAGGGTTAGGGTTAGGGTTGGGGTTAGGGTTAGCGTTAGGGTTAGGTTTGGGTTTAGGGTTAGTGTTAGGGTTAGGGATGGATTTAGGGTTAGTGTCTGGGTTAGGGTTAGGGTTAGGGTTGGGGTCAGGGTTAAGATTAGGGTTAGGGTTAGGGTTAGGGTTAGTGTTAGGGTTAGGGTTGGGTTAAGTTTAGTGTTAGGGTTGGGGTTAGTGTTGGTGTTAGGGTTAGGGTTAGGGTAGTGGTTAGGTTTAGGGTTAGGGTTAGGGTTAGGGTTAGGGTTAGGGTTAGGGTTAGGGTTAGGGTAGGGGTTAGGGTTAGGGTTAGGGTTAGAGTTAGGGTTGTGGTTAGGGTTAAGTTTAGGGGCAGGGTTAGGGTTAGGTTAGTGTTACGGTTTGGGTAGGGCTCAGGTTTAGGGTTAGGGTTAGGGTTGGGGATAGGGTTAGGGTTAGGGTTAGGGTTAGGGTTAGGGTTGGGGTCAGGGTTAGGGTAAGGGTTAGTGTTAGGTTTAGGGTTGGGGTTAGGGCTAGGGTTAGGGTTAGGGTTGGGGTTAGGATTAGGTTTAGTGTTGGGTTTGGGGTTAGGGTTAGGGTTAGGGTTAGGGTTGTGGTCAGGGTCAGGGTTAGGGTTCGCGTTAGGTTTAGGGTCGGGGTTAGGGTTGGGGTTAGGGTTAGGGTTAGGGTTAGGGTTGGGGTTAGGGTTGGGGTTAGGGTTAGGGTTGGGGTTAGGATCGGGGTTAGGGTTCGGGTTGGGGTCAGGGTTAGGGTAAGGGTTAGTGTTAGGTTTAGGGTTGGGGTTAGGGCTAGGGTTAGGGTTAGGGTTGGGGTTAGGATTAGGTTTAGTGTTGGGTTTGGGGTTAGGGTTAGGGTTATGGTTAGGGTTAGGGTTGTGGTCAGGGTCAGGGTTAGGGTTCGGGTTAGGTTTAGTGTCGGGGTTAGGGTTGGGGTTAGGGTTAGGGTTAGGGTTAGGGTTAGGTTTGGGGTTAGGGTTAGGGTTAGGGTTAGGTTTGGGGTTAGGGTTAATGTTAGGGTTAGGGTTGGATTAAGTTTTAGGGTCTGGGTTAGGGTTAGGGTTGGGGTTAGGGTTAGGGTTAGGGTTGAGTTATGGTTAGGGGTAGGGTTAGGGTTTGGGTTAGGGTTAGGGTTAGGGTTGTGTTAGGGTTGGGGTAGGGGTTAGGGTTAGCGTTACGGTTGGGGTCAGGTTTAGGGTAAGGGTTAGTGTTAGGTTTAGGGTTGGGGTTAGGGATAGGGTTATGGTTTGTGGTTAGGATTAGGTTTCGTGTTGGGGTTGGGGTTAGGGTTAGGGTTATGGTTAGGGTTAGGGTTGGGGTCAGGGTTAGGGTTAGGGTTAGGGTTAGTGTTAGGTTTATGGTTGGGGTTAGGGTTAGTATTAGGTTTAAGGTTGGGGTCGGGGTTAGGGTTAGGGTTAGGGTTAGGGTTGGGGATAGGGTTAGGGTTAAGGTTAGGGTTAGGGTTAGGGTTGGGTTAGGGTT
>NC_139475.1:3482500-3492500 GCF_057233095.1 Heloderma suspectum
AGGGTTAGGGTTAGGGTTAGGGTTGGGGTTAGGGTTGGGGTTAGGGTTAGGGTAGGGTTAGTGTCGGGGTTAGGGTTCGGGTTGGGGTCAGGGTTAGGGTAAGGGCTAGTGTTAGGTTTAGGGTTGGGGTTAGGGCTAGGGTTAGGGTTAGGGTTGGGGTTAGGATTAGGTTTAGTGTTGGGTTTGGGGTTAGGGTTAGGGTTAGGGTTATTGTTAGGGTTAGGGTTGTGGTCAGGGTCAGGGTTAGGGTTCGGGTTAGGTTTAGTGTCGGGCTTAGGGTTGGGGTTAGGGTTAGGGTTAGGGTTAGGTTTGGGGTTAGGGTTAGGGTTAGGGTTAGGTTTGGGGTTAGGGTTAATGTTAGGGTTAGGGTTGGATTTAGTTTTAGGGTCTGGGTTAGGGTTAGGGTTGGGATTAGGGTTAGGGTTAGGGTTGAGTTATGGTTAGAGGTAGGGTTAGGGTTTGGGTTAGGGTTAGGGTTGTGTTAGGGTTGGGGTAGGGGTTAGGGTTAGGGTTACGGTTGGGGTCAGGTTTAGGGTAAGGGTTAGTGTTAGGTTTAGGGTTGGGGTTAGGGATAGGGTTATGGTTTGTGGTTAGGATTAGGTTTCGTGATGGGGTTGGGGTTAGGGTTAGGGTTAGGGTTATGGTTAGGGTTAGGGTTGGGGTCAGGGTTAGGGTTAGGGTTAGGGTTAGTGTTAGGTTTATGGTTGGGGTTAGGGTTAGTATTAGGTTTAAGGTTGGGGTCGGGGTTAGGGTTAGGGTTAGGGTTAGGGTTGGGGATATGGTTAGGGTTAAGGTTAGGGTTAGGGTTAGGGTTGGGTTAGGGTTGGGTGAGGGTTAGGGTTAGGTTTAGTGTTGGGGTTCGGGTTAGGTTTAGTCTTGGGGTTGGGGTTAGGCTAGGGTTAGGGTTAGGGTAGGGTTAGGGTTAGGGTTGGGGTTAGGGTTAGGGTTAGGGTTAGGGTTAGGTTTTGGGTTAGGGTTAGGGTTAGGGGTAGGGTCGGGGTTAGGGTTAGGGTTGGGGTTAGTGTTGGGGTTAGGGTTAGGTTTAGGCTTAGTGTTAGGGTAGTGTTTAGGGTTAGGGTTAGGGTTAGGGTAGGGGTTAGGTTTAGGGTTAGGTTTGGGGTCAGGGTTAGGGTTAGGGTTAGGGTTAGGGTTGGGGTTAGGTTTAGCGTTAGGGTTAGGTTTGGGGATAGGGTTAGTGTTAGGGTTAGGTTTGGATTTAGGGTTAGGGTCTGGGTTAGGGTTAGGGTTAGGTTTGGGGTTAGGGTTAATGTTAGTGTTAGGGTTGGATTTAGTTTTAGGGTCTGGGTTAGGGTTAGGGTTGGGGTTAGGGTTAGGGTTGAATTATGGTTAGGGGTAGGGTTAGGGTTTGGGTTAGGGTTAGGGTTAGGGTTGTGTTAGGGTTGGGGTTAGGGTTGGGGTCAGGGTTAGGGTAAGGGTTAGTGTGAGGTTTAGGGTTGGGGTTAGGGTTAGGGTTAGGGTTGGGTTTAGGATTAGGTTTAGTGTTGGGGTTGGGGTTAGGGTTATGGTTAGGGTTGGGGTTGGGGTTAGGGTTAGGGTTAAGGTGAGAGTTAGGGTTAGGGTTGGGTTAGGGTGGGGTTAGGGTTAGGGTTAGGGTTAGGGTTAGGGTTGGGGTTAGGGTTAGGGTGGGGGTTAGTGTTGGGGTTAGGGTTAGGTTTAGGCTTAGTGTTAGGGTAGTGTTTAGTGTTAGGGTTAGGGTTAGGGTTGGGGTTAGGGTTAGCGTTAGGGTTAGGGTTAGAGTTAGGGTTGTGGTTAGGGTTAAGTTTAGGGGCAGGGTTAGGGTTAGGTTAGTGTTACGGTTTGGGTAGGGCTCAGGTTTAGGGTTAGGGTTAGGGTTGGGAATAGGGTTAGGGTTAGGGTTAGGGTTAGGGTTAGGGTTGGGGTCAGGGTTAGGGTAAGGGTTAGTGTTAGGTTTAGGGTTGGGGTTAGGGCTAGGGTTAGGGTTAGGGTTGGGGTTAGGATTAGGTTTAGTGTTGGGTTTGGGGTTAGGGTTAGGGTTAGGGTTAGGGTTGTGGTCAGGGTCAGGGTTAGAGTTCGGGTTAGGTTTAGGGTCGGGGTTAGGGTTGGGGTTAGGGTTAGGGTTAGGGTTAGGGTTGGGGTTAGGGTTGGGGTTAGGGTTAGGGTAGGGTTAGTGTCGGGGTTAGGGTTCGGGTTGGGGTCAGGGTTAGGGTAAGGGCTAGTGTTAGGTTTAGGGTTGGGGTTAGGGCTAGGGTTAGGGTTAGGGTTGGGGTTAGGATTAGGTTTAGTGTTGGGTTTGGGGTTAGGGTTAGGGTTAGGGTTATGGTTAGGGTTAGGGTTGTGGTCAGGGTCAGGGTTAGGGTTCGGGTTAGGTTTAGTGTCGGGCTTAGGGTTGGGGTTAGGGTTAGGGTTAGGGTTAGGGTTAGGTTTGGGGTTAGGGTTAGGGTTAGGGTTAGGTTTGGGGTTAGGGTTAATGTTAGGGTTAGGGTTGGATTTAGTTTTAGGGTCTGGGTTAGGGTTAGGGTTGGGGTTAGGGTTAGGGTTAGGGTTGAGTTATGGTTAGAGGTAGGGTTAGGGTTTGGGTTAGGGTTAGGGTTAGGGTTGTGTTAGGGTTGGGGTAGGGGTTAGGGTTAGGGTTACGGTTGGGGTCAGGTTTAGGGTAAGGGTTAGTGTTAGGTTTAGGGTTGGGGTAGGGATAGGGTTATGGTTTGTGGTTAGGATTAGGTTTCGTGATGGGGTTGGGGTTAGGGTTAGGGTTAGGGTTATGGTTAGGGTTAGGGTTGGGGTCAGGGTTAGGGTTAGGGTTAGGGTTAGTGTTAGGTTTATGGTTGGGGTTAGGGTTAGTATTAGGTTTAAGGTTGGGGTCGGGGTTAGGGTTAGGGTTAGGGTTAGGGTTGGGGATATGGTTAGGGTTAAGGTTAGGGTTAGGGTTAGGGTTGGGTTAGGGTTGGGTTAGGGTTGGGTGAGGGTTAGGGTTAGGTTTAGTGTTGGGGTTCGGGTTAGGTTTAGTCTTGGGGTTGGGGTTAGGGTAGGGTTAGGGTTAGGGTAGGGTTAGGGTTAGGGTTAGGGTTGGGGTTAGGGTTAGGGTTAGGGTTAGGTTTTGGGTTAGGGTTAGGGTTAGGGGTAGGGTCGGGGTTAGGGTTAGGGTTGGGGTTAGTGTTGGGGTTAGGGTTAGGTTTAGGCTTAGTGTTAGGGTAGTGTTTAGGGTTAGGGTTAGGGTTAGGGTAGGGGTTAGGGTTAGGGTTAGGTTTGGGGTCAGGGTTAGGGTTAGGGTTAGGGTTAGGGTTGGGGTTAGGTTTAGCGTTAGGGTTAGGTTTGGGGTTAGGGTTAGTGTTAGGGTTAGGTTTGGATTTAGGGTTAGGGTCTGGGTTAGGGTTAGGGTTAGGTTTGGGGTTAGGGTTAATGTTAGTGTTAGGGTTGGATTTAGTTTTAGGGTCTGGGTTAGGGTTATGGTTGGGGTTAGGGTTAGGGTTGAATTATGGTTAGGGGTAGGGTTAGGGTTTGGGTTAGGGTTAGGGTTAGGGTTGTGTTAGGGTTGGGGTAGGGGTTAGGGTTAGGGTTACGGTTGGGGTCAGGGTTAGGGTAAGGGTTAGTGTTAGGTTTAGGGTTGGGGTTAGGGATAGGGTTAGGGTTTGTGGTTAGGATTTGGTTTAGTGGTGGGGTTGGGGTTAGGGTTAGGTTTATGGTTAGGGTTAGGGTTGGGGTCAGGGTTAGGGTTAGGGTTAGTGTTAGGTTTATGGTTGGGGTTAGGGTTAGGATTAGGTTTAAGGTTGGGGTTGGGGTTAGGGTTAGGGTTAGGGTTAGGGTTGGGGATAGGGTTAGGGTTAAGGTTAGGGTTAGGGTTAGGGTTGGGTTAGGGTTGGGGTAGGGGTAGGGTTAGGGTTAGTGTTGGGGTTCGGGTTAGGTTTAGTGTTGGGGTTGGGGTTAGGGTAGGGTTAGGGATAAGCTTGGGGTTAGGGTTAGGGATAGGGTTGTGGTTAGGGTTAGGGTTAGGGTTTGGGATAGGGTTAGGGTCAGGGTCAGGGTCAGGGTTAGGGTTAGGGTTAGGGTCGGGGTTAGGGTTCGAGTTGGGGTAGAGGTTAGGGTTAGTGTTAGGTTAGGGTTGGGTTAAGTTTAGAGTTAGGGTTGGGGTTGGTGTTAGGGTTGGGTTTAGTGTTGACGTTAAGGTTAGGGTTAGGGTTAGGGTTAGGGTAGTGGTTAGGGTTAGGGTTAGGGTTAGGTTTGGGGTTAGGGTTAGGGTTAGGGTTAGGTTTGGGGTTAGGGTTAGGGTTAGGGTTAGAGTTAGGGTTGTGGTTAGGGTTAAGTTTAGGGGCAGGGTTAGGGTTAGGTTAGTGTTACGGTTTGGGTAGGGCTCAGGTTTAGGTTTAGGGTTGGGGTTAGGGTTGGGGTTAGGGTTAGGGTTAGGGTTAGGGTTAGGGTTGGGGTTAGGGTTGGGGTTAGGGTTAGGATAGGGTTAGTGTCGGGGTTAGGGTTCGGGTTGGGGTCAGGGTTAGGGTAAGGGCTAGTGTTAGGTTTAGGGTTGGGGTTAGGGCTAGGGTTAGGGTTAGGGTTGGGGTTAGGATTAGGTTTAGTGTTGGGTTTGGGGTTAGGGTTAGGGTTAGGGTTATTGTTAGGGTTAGGGTTGTGGTCAGGGTCAGGGTTAGGGTTCGGGTTAGGTTTAGTGTCGGGCTTAGGGTTGGGGTTAGGGTTAGGGTTAGGGTTAGGTTTGGGGTTAGGGTTAGGGTTAGGGTTAGGTTTGGGGTTAGGGTTAATGTTAGGGTTAGGGTTGGATTTAGTTTTAGGGTCTGGGTTAGGGTTAGGGTTGGGATTAGGGTTAGGGTTAGGGTTGAGTTATGGTTAGAGGTAGGGTTAGGGTTTGGGTTAGGGTTAGGGTTGTGTTAGGGTTGGGGTAGGGGTTAGGGTTAGGGTTACGGTTGGGGTCAGGTTTAGGGTAAGGGTTAGTGTTAGGTTTAGGGTTGGGGTTAGGGATAGGGTTATGGTTTGTGGTTAGGATTAGGTTTCGTGATGGGGTTGGGGTTAGGGTTAGGGTTAGGGTTATGGTTAGGGTTAGGGTTGGGGTCAGGGTTAGGGTTAGGGTTAGGGTTAGTGTTAGGTTTATGGTTGGGGTTAGGGTTAGTATTAGGTTTAAGGTTGGGGTCGGGGTTAGGGTTAGGGTTAGGGTTAGGGTTGGGGATATGGTTAGGGTTAAGGTTAGGGTTAGGGTTAGGGTTGGGTTAGGGTTGGCTGAGGGTTAGGGTTAGGTTTAGTGTTGGGGTTCGGGTTAGGTTTAGTCTTGGGGTTGGGGTTAGGCTAGGGTTAGGGTTAGGGTAGGGTTAGGGTTAGGGTTGGGGTTAGGGTTAGGGTTAGGGTTAGGGTTAGGTTTTGGGTTAGGGTTAGGGTTAGGGGTAGGGTCGGGGTTAGGGTTAGGGTTGGGGTTAGTGTTGGGGTTAGGGTTAGGTTTAGGCTTAGTGTTAGGGTAGTGTTTAGGGTTAGGGTTAGGGTTAGGGTAGGGGTTAGGGTTAGGGTTAGGTTTGGGGTCAGGGTTAGGGTTAGGGTTAGGGTTAGGGTTGGGGTTAGGTTTAGCGTTAGGGTTAGGTTTGGGGATAGGGTTAGTGTTAGGGTTAGGTTTGGATTTAGGGTTAGGGTCTGGGTTAGGGTTAGGGTTAGGTTTGGGGTTAGGGTTAATGTTAGTGTTAGGGTTGGATTTAGTTTTAGGGTCTGGGTTAGGGTTAGGGTTGGGGTTAGGGTTAGGGTTGAATTATGGTTAGGGGTAGGGTTAGGGTTTGGGTTAGGGTTAGGGTTAGGGTTGTGTTAGGGTTGGGGTTAGGGTTGGGGTCAGGGTTAGGGTAAGGGTTAGTGTGAGGTTTAGGGTTGGGGTTAGGGTTAGGGTTAGGGTTGGGTTTAGGATTAGGTTTAGTGTTGGGGTTGGGGTTAGGGTTATGGTTAGGGTTGGGGTTGGGGTTAGGGTTAGGGTTAAGGTGAGAGTTAGGGTTAGGGTTGGGTTAGGGTGGGGTTAGGGTTAGGGTTAGGGTTAGGGTTAGGGTTGGGGTTAGGGTTAGGGTGGGGGTTAGTGTTGGGGTTAGGGTTAGGTTTAGGCTTAGTGTTAGGGTAGTGTTTAGTGTTAGGGTTAGGGTTAGGGTAGGGGTTAGGGTTAGGGTTAGGGTTTGGGCTGGGGTTCGGGTTAGGGTTAGGGTTAGGGTTGGGGTTAGGCTTATCGTTAGGGTTAGGTTTGGGTTTAGGGTTAGTGTTAGTGTTAGGGATGGATTTAGCGTTAGTGTCTCGGTTAGGGTTAGGGTTAGGGTTGGGGTTAGGGTTGGGGTTAGGGTTGACTAAGGGTTAGGGTTAGGGTTAGGGTTAGGGTTAGGGTTAGGGTTAAGGTCAGGGTCAGGGTTAGGGTTCAGGTTAGGTTTAGGGTCGGGGTTAGGGTTGGGGTTAGGGTTTGGGTTGGGTTAGGGTTGGTGTTAGTATTAGGGTTAGGGTTGGGTTAAGTTTAGGGTTAGGGGTAGGGTAGGGTTAGGGTTGGGGTTAGGGTTAGGGATATGGTTAGGGTTCGGTTTGGGGTTAGGGTTAGTGTTAGGGTTAGGGTTGGATTTAGGTTAGGGTCAGGTTTAGGGATAGGGTTAGGGTTGGGGTTCGGGTTAGGGTTAGGGTTTGGGTTAGGGTTAGGGTTAGGGTTAGGGTTGGGGTTACGGTTCGGTTTGGGGTTACGGTTCAGGTTGGTTATGGTTGGTGTTAGTGTTAGGGTTAGGGTTGGGTTAAGTTTAGGGTTAGGGTTAGGGTAGGGTTAGGGTTGGGGTTAGGGTTAGGGTTAGGGTTAGGGTTAGGTTTGGGGTCAGGGTTAGGGTAAGGGTTAGTGTTAGGTTTAGGGTTAGGGTTAGGTTTGGGGTCAGGGTTAGGGTTAGGGTTAGGGTTAGGGTTGGGGTAGGGGTTAGGGTTAGGGTTGGGGTTAGGGTTAGGGTTAGGGTTAGGTTTGGGGTCAGGGATAGGGTTCGGGTTAGGGTTAGGGTTAAGCTTGGGGTTAGGGTTAGGGTTAGGGTTGTGGTTAGGGTTAGTGTTAGGGTTAGGGTTGGATTAAGGGTTAGGGTCTGGGTTAGGGTTAAGGTTAGGGTTGGATTTAGGGTTAGGGTCTGGGTTAGGGTTAGGGTTAGGGTTAAGCTTGTGGTTAGGGTTAGGGTTAGGGTTAGGGTTGTGGTTAGGGTTAGGGTTAGGGATAGGGATAGGGATAGGGTTAGGGTCAGTGTCAGGGTCAGGGTTAGGGTTAGGGTTAGGGTCGGGGTTAGGGTTCGGGTTGGGGTAGAGGTTAGGTTTAGTGTTAGGGTTAGGGTTGGGTTAAGTTTAGGGTTATGGTTAGGGTTAGGGTTGGTGTTAGGGTTGGGTTTAGTGTTGACGTTAGGGTTAGGGTTAGGGTTAGGGTAGTGTTTAGGGTTAGGGTTAGGGTTAGGTTTGGGGTTAGGGTTAGGTTTAGGGTTAGGGTTAATGTTAGGGTTAGGGTTGGATTTAGTTTTAGGGTCTGGGTTAGGGTTAGGGTTGGGGTTAGGGTTAGGGTTAGGGTTGAGTTATGGTTAGGGGTAGGGTTAGGGTTTGGGTTAGGGTTAGGGTTAGGGTTGTGTTTAGGGTTAAGTTTAGGGGCAGGGTTATGGTTAGGGTAGGGTTAGGGTTGGGGTAGGGGTTAAGTTTAGGGTTAGGGTTAGGTTTGGGGTTAGGGTTAGGGTTAGGGTTAGGTTCAGGGTCAGGGTCAGGGTTAGGATTAGGGTTAGGGTTAGGTTCGGGGTTAGGGTTCGGGTTGGGGTAGGGTTTAGGTTTACTGTTAGAGTTAGGGTTCGGTTAAGTTTAGTGTTAGGGTTGGGGTTAGGGTTGGGGTTACGGTTAGGGTTAGGGTTAGGGTAGTGGTTAGGTTTAGGGTTAGGGTTAGGGTTAGGGTAGGGGTTAGGGTTAGTATTAGGGTTAGGGTTAGGTTTGGGGTTAGGGTTAGTGTTAGGGTAAGGGTTAGGGTTGAGTTATGGTTAGGGATATGGTTAGGGTTTGGGATAGGGTTGTGGTTAGGGTTAGGGTTAGTGTCATGGTTAGGATTAGGGTAGTGTTAGGGTTGGGGTAGGGGTTAGGTTTAGGTTTAGGGTTAGGGTTGGGGTTAGGGTTAGGGTTGGGGTCAGGGTTAGGGTAAGGGTTAGTGTTAGGTTTAGGGTTGGGGTTAGGGTTAGGGTTAGGGTTGGGTTTAGTATTAGGTTTAGTGTTGGGGTTGGGGTTAGGGTTATGGTTAGGGTTGGGGTTGGGGTTAGGGTTAGGGTTAAGGTGAGAGTTAGGTTTAGGGTTGGGTTAGGGTGGGGTTAGGGTTAGGGTTAGGGTTAGGGTTAGGGTTGGGGTTAGGGTTAGGGTGGGGGTTAGTGTTGGGGTTAGGGTTAGGTTTAGGCTTAGTGTTAGGGTAGTGTTTAGTGTTAGGGTTAGGGTTAGGGTAGGGGTTAGGGTTAGGGTTAGGGTTTGGGCTGGGGTTCGGGTTAGCGTTAGGGTTAGGGTTAGGGTTGGGGTTAGGGTTAGCGTTAGGGTTAGGTTTGGGTTTAGGGTTAGTGTTAGGGTTAGGGATGGATTTAGGGTTAGTGTCTGGGTTAGGGTTAGGGTTAGGGTTGGGGTTAGGGTTGGGGTTAGGGTTGACTAAGGGTTAGGGTTAGGGTTAGGGTTAGGGTTGGGGTTAGGGTTAGCGTTAGGGTTAGGTTTGGGTTTAGGGTTAGTGTTAGGGTTAGGGATGGATTTAGGGTTAGTGTCTGGGTTAGGGTTAGGGTTAGGGTTGGGGTCAGGGTTAAGATTAGGGTGAGGGTTAGGGTTAGGGTTAGTGTTAGGGTTAGGGTTGGGTTAAGTTTAGTGTTAGGGTTGGGGTTAGGGTTGGTGTTAGGGTTAGGGTTAGGGTAGTGGTTAGGTTTAGGGTTAGGGTTAGGGTTAGGGTTAGGGTTAGGGTTAGGGTTAGGGTAGGGGTTAGGGTTAGGGTTAGGGTTAGAGTTAGGGTTGTGGTTAGGGTTAAGTTTAGGGGCAGGGTTAGGGTTAGGTTAGTGTTACGGTTTGGGTAGGGCTCAGGTTTAGGGTTAGGGTTAGGGTTGGGGATAGGGTTAGGGTTATGGTTAGGGTTAGGGTTAGGGTTAGGGTTGGGGTCAGGGTTAGGGTAAGGGTTAGTGTTAGGTTTAGGGTTGGGGTTAGGGCTAGGGTTAGGGTTAGGGTTGGGGTTAGGATTAGGTTTAGTGTTGGTTTTGGGGTTAGGGTTAGGGTTAGGGTTGTGGTCAGGGTCAGGGTTAGGGTTCGGGTTAGGTTTAGGGTCGGGGTTAGGGTTGGGGTTAGGGTTAGGGTTAGGGTTAGGGTTGGGGTTAGGGTTGGGGTTAGGGTTAGGGTTGGGGTTAGGATCGGGGTTAGGGTTCGGGTTGGGGTCAGGGTTAGGGTAAGGGTTAGTGTTAGGTTTAGGGTTGGGGTTAGGGCTAGGGTTAGGGTTAGGGTTGGGGTTAGGATTAGGTTTAGTGTTGGTTTTGGGGTTAGGGTTAGGGTTATGGTTAGGGTTAGGGTTGTGGTCAGGGTCAGGGTTAGGGTTCGGGTTAGGTTTAGTGTCGGGGTTAGGGTTGGGGTTAGGGTTAGGGTTAGGGTTAGGTTTGGGGTTAGGGTTAGGGTTAGGGTTAGGTTTGGGTTTAGGGTTAATGTTAGGGTTAGGATTGGATTAAGTTTTAGGGTCTGGGTTAGGGTTAGGGTTGGGGTTAGGGTTAGGGTTAGGGTTGAGTTATGGTTAGGGGTAGGGTTAGGGTTTGGGTTAGGGTTAGGGTTAGGGTTGTGTTAGGGTTGGGGTAGGGGTTAGGGTTAGGGTTACGGTTGGGGTCAGGTTTAGGGTAAGGGTTAGTGTTAGGTTTAGGGTTGGGGTTAGGGATAGGGTTATGGTTTGTGGTTAGGATTAGGTTTCGTGTTGGGGTTGGGGTTAGGGTTAGGGTTATGGTTAGGGTTAGGGTTGGGGTCAGGGTTAGGGTTAGGGTTAGGGTTAGTGTTAGGTTTATGGTTGGGGTTAGGGTTAGTATTAGGTTTA
>NC_139475.1:3515000-3517500 GCF_057233095.1 Heloderma suspectum
AGTTTAGGGGCAGGGTTATGGTTAGGGTAGGGTTAGGGTTGGGGTAGGGGTTAAGTTTAGGGTTAGGGTTAGTTTTGTGGTTAGGGTTAGGGTTAGGGTTAGGTTCAGGGTCAGGGTCAGGGTTAGGATTAGGGTTAGGGTTAGGTTCGGGGTTAGGGTTCGGGTTGGGGTAGGGTTTAGGTTTACTGTTAGAGTTAGGGTTGGGTTAAGTTTAGTGTTAGGGTTGGGGTTAGGGTTGGTGTTAGGGTTAGGGTTAGGGTTAGGGTAGTGGTTAGGTTTAGGGTTAGGGTTAGGGTTAGGGTAGGGGTTAGGGTTAGTATTAGGGTTAGGGTTAGGTTTGGGGTTAGGGTTAGTGTTAGGGTAAGGGTTAGGGTTGAGTTATGGTTAGGGATAGGGTTAGGGTTTGGGATAGGGTTGTGGTTAAGGTTAGGGTTAGTGTCATGGTTAGGATTAGGGTAGTGTTAGGGTTGGGGTAGGGGTTAGGTTTAGGTTTAGGGTTAGGGTTGGGGTTAGGGTTAGGGTTAGGGTTGGGGTCAGGGTTAGGGTAAGGGTTAGTGTTAGGTTTAGGGTTGGGGTTAGGGTTAGGGTTAGGGTTGGGTTTAGGATTAGGTTTAGTGTTGGGGTTGGGGTTAGGGTTATGGTTAGGGTTGGGGTTGGGGTTAGGGTTAGGGTTAAGGTGAGAGTTAGGTTTAGGGTTGGGTTAGGGTGGGGTTAGGGCTAGGGTTAGGGTTAGGGTTAGGGTTGGGGTTAGGGTTAGGGTGGGGGTTAGTGTTGGGGTTAGGGTTAGGTTTAGGCTTAGTGTTAGGGTAGTGTTTAGTGTTAGGTTTAGGGTTAGGGTAGGGGTTAGGGTTAGGGTTAGGGTTTGGGCTGGGGTTCGGGTTAGCGTTAGGGTTAGGGTTAGGGTTGGGGTTAGGGTTAGCGTTAGGGTTAGGTTTGGGTTTAGGGTTAGTGTTAGGGTTAGGGTTAGGGTTAGGGTTAGGGTTGGGGTTAGGGTTAGGGTGGGGGTTAGTGTTGGGGTTAGGGTTAGGTTTAGGCTTAGTGTTAGGGTAGTGTTTAGTGTTAGGGTTAGGGTTAGGGTAGGGGTTAGGGTTAGGGTTAGGGTTTGGGCTGGGGTTCGGGTTATCGTTAGGGTTAGGGTTAGGGTTGGGGTTAGGGTTAGCGTTAGGGTTAGGTTTGGGTTTAGGGTTAGTGTTAGGGTTAGGGATGGATTTAGGGTTAGTGTCTGGGTTAGGGTTAGGGTTAGGGTTGGGGTCAGGGTTAAGATTAGGGTTAGGGTTAGGGTTAGGGTTAGTGTTAGGGTTAGGGTTGGGTTAAGTTTAGTGTTAGGGTTGGGGTTAGTGTTGGTGTTAGGGTTAGGGTTAGGGTAGTGGTTTGGTTTAGGGTTAGGGTTAGGGTTAGGGTTAGGGTTAGGGTTAGGGTAGGGGTTAGGGTTAGGGTTAGGGTTAGAGTTAGGGTTGTGGTTAGGGTTAAGTTTAGGGGCAGGGTTAGGGTTAGGTTAGTGTTACGGTTTGGGTAGGGCTCAGGTTTAGGGTTAGGGTTAGGGTTGGGGATAGGGTTAGGGTTAGGGTTAGGGTTAGGGTTAGGGTTGGGGTCAGGGTTAGGGTAAGGGTTAGTGTTAGGTTTAGGGTTGGGGTTAGGGCTAGGGTTAGGGTTAGGGTTGGGGTTAGGATTAGGTTTAGTGTTGGGTTTGGGGTTAGGGTTAGGGTTAGGGTTAGGGTTGTGGTCAGGGTCAGGGTTAGGGTTCGCGTTAGGTTTAGGGTCGGGGTTAGGGTTGGGGTTAGGGTTAGGGTTAGGGTTAGGGTTGGGGTTAGGGTTGGGGTTAGGGTTAGGGTTGGGGTTAGGATCGGGGTTAGGGTTCGGGTTGGGGTCAGGGTTAGGGTAAGGGTTAGTGTTAGGTTTAGGGTTGGGGTTAGGGCTAGGGTTAGGGTTAGGGTTGGGGTTAGGATTAGGTTTAGTGTTGGGTTTGGGGTTAGGGTTAGGGTTATGGTTAGGGTTAGGGTTGTGGTCAGGGTCAGGGTTAGGGTTCGGGTTAGGTTTAGTGTCGGGGTTAGGGTTGGGGTTAGGGTTAGGGTTAGGGTTAGGGTTAGGTTTGGGGTTAGGGTTAGGGTTAGGGTTAGGTTTGGGGTTAGGGTTAATGTTAGGGTTAGGGTTGGATTAAGTTTTAGGGTCTGGGTTAGGGTTAGGGTTGGGGTTAGGGTTAGGGTTAGGGTTGAGTTATGGTTAGGGGTAGGGTTAGGGTTTGGGTTAGGGTTAGGGTTAGGGTTGTGTTAGGGTTGGGGTAGGGGTTAGGGTTAGCGTTACGGTTGGGGTCAGGTTTAGGGTAAGGGTTAGTGTTAGGTTTAGGGTTGGGGTTAGGGATAGGGTTATGGTTTGTGGTTAGGATTAGGTTTCGTGTTGGGGTTGGGGTTAGGGTTAGGGTTATGGTTAGGGTTAGGGTTGGGGTCAGGGTTAGGGTTAGGGTTAGGGTTAGTGTTAGGTTTATGGTTGGGGTTAGGGTTAG
>NC_139475.1:3522500-3527500 GCF_057233095.1 Heloderma suspectum
AGGGTTGGGTTAAGTTTAGAGTTAGGGTTAGGGTTGGTGTTAGGGTTGGGTTTAGTGTTGACGTTAAGGTTAGGGTTAGGGTTAGGGTTAGGGTAGTGGTTAGGGTTAGGGTTAGGGTTAGGTTTGGGGTTAGGGTTAGGGTTAGGGTTAGGTTTGGGGTTAGGGTTAGGGTTAGGGTTAGAGTTAGGGTTGTGGTTAGGGTTAAGTTTAGGGGCAGGGTTAGGGTTAGGTTAGTGTTACGGTTTGGGTAGGGCTCAGGTTTAGGTTTAGGGTTGGGGTTAGGGTTGGGGTTAGGGTTAGGGTTAGGGTTAGGGTTAGGGTTAGGGTTGGGGTTAGGGTTGGGGTTAGGGTTAGGGTAGGGTTAGTGTCGGGGTTAGGGTTCGGGTTGGGGTCAGGGTTAGGGTAAGGGCTAGTGTTAGGTTTAGGGTTGGGGTTAGGGCTAGGGTTAGGGTTAGGTTTGGGGTTAGGATTAGGTTTAGTGTTGGGTTTGGGGTTAGGGTTAGGGTTAGGGTTATTGTTAGGGTTAGGGTTGTGGTCAGGGTCAGGGTTAGGGTTCGGGTTAGGTTTAGTGTCGGGCTTAGGGTTGGGGTTAGGGTTAGGGTTAGGGTTAGGTTTGGGGTTAGGGTTAGGGTTAGGGTTAGGTTTGGGGTTAGGGTTAATGTTAGGGTTAGGGTTGGATTTAGTTTTAGGGTCTGGGTTAGGGTTAGGGTTGGGATTAGGGTTAGGGTTAGGGTTGAGTTATGGTTAGAGGTAGGGTTAGGGTTTGGGTTAGGGTTAGGGTTGTGTTAGGGTTGGGGTAGGGGTTAGGGTTAGGGTTACGGTTGGGGTCAGGTTTAGGGTAAGGGTTAGTGTTAGGTTTAGGGTTGGGGTTAGGGATAGGGTTATGGTTTGTGGTTAGGATTAGGTTTCGTGATGGGGTTGGGGTTAGGGTTAGGGTTAGGGTTATGGTTAGGGTTAGGGTTGGGGTCAGGGTTAGGGTTAGGGTTAGGGTTAGTGTTAGGTTTATGGTTGGGGTTAGGGTTAGTATTAGGTTTAAGGTTGGGGTCGGGGTTAGGGTTAGGGTTAGGGTTAGGGTTGGGGATATGGTTAGGGTTAAGGTTAGGGTTAGGGTTAGGGTTGGGTTAGGGTTGGGTGAGGGTTAGGGTTAGGTTTAGTGTTGGGGTTCGGGTTAGGTTTAGTCTTGGGGTTGGGGTTAGGCTAGGGTTAGGGTTAGGGTAGGGTTAGGGTTAGGGTTGGGGTTAGGGTTAGGGTTAGGGTTAGGGTTAGGTTTTGGGTTAGGGTTAGGGTTAGGGGTAGGGTCGGGGTTAGGGTTAGGGTTGGGGTTAGTGTTGGGGTTAGGGTTAGGTTTAGGCTTAGTGTTAGGGTAGTGTTTAGGGTTAGGGTTAGGGTTAGGGTAGGGGTTAGGGTTAGGGTTAGGTTTGGGGTCAGGGTTAGGGTTAGGGTTAGGGTTAGGGTTGGGGTTAGGTTTAGCGTTAGGGTTAGGTTTGGGGATAGGGTTAGTGTTAGGGTTAGGTTTGGATTTAGGGTTAGGGTCTGGGTTAGGGTTAGGGTTAGGTTTGGGGTTAGGGTTAATGTTAGTGTTAGGGTTGGATTTAGTTTTAGGGTCTGGGTTAGGGTTAGGGTTGGGGTTAGGGTTAGGGTTGAATTATGGTTAGGGGTAGGGTTAGGGTTTGGGTTAGGGTTAGGGTTAGGGTTGTGTTAGTGTTGGGGTTAGGGTTGGGGTCAGGGTTAGGGTAAGGGTTAGTGTGAGGTTTAGGGTTGGGGTTAGGGTTAGGGTTAGGGTTGGGTTTAGGATTAGGTTTAGTGTTGGGGTTGGGGTTAGGGTTATGGTTAGGGTTGGGGTTGGGGTTAGGGTTAGGGTTAAGGTGAGAGTTAGGGTTAGGGTTGGGTTAGGGTGGGGTTAGGGTTAGGGTTAGGGTTAGGGTTAGGGTTGGGGTTAGGGTTAGGGTGGGGGTTAGTGTTGGGGTTAGGGTTAGGTTTAGGCTTAGTGTTAGGGTAGTGTTTAGTGTTAGGGTTAGGGTTAGGGTAGGGGTTAGGGTTAGGGTTAGGGTTTGGGCTGGGGTTCGGGTTAGGGTTAGGGTTAGGGTTAGGGTTGGGGTTAGGCTTATCGTTAGGGTTAGGTTTGGGTTTAGGGTTAGTGTTAGTGTTAGGGATGGATTTAGGGTTAGTGTCTCGGTTAGGGTTAGGGTTAGGGTTGGGGTTAGGGTTGGGGTTAGGGTTGACTAAGGGTTAGGGTTAGGGTTAGGGTTAGGGTTAGGGTTAGGGTTAAGGTCAGGGTCAGGGTTAGGGTTCAGGTTAGGTTTAGGGTCGGGGTTAGGGTTGGGGTTAGGGTTTGGGTTGGGTTAGGGTTGGTGTTAGTATTAGGGTTAGGGTTGGGTTAAGTTTAGGGTTAGGGGTAGGGTAGGGTTAGGGTTGGGGTTAGGGTTAGGGATATGGTTAGGGTTCGGTTTGGGGTTAGGGTTAGTGTTAGGGTTAGGGTTGGATTTAGGGTTAGGGTCAGGTTTAGGGATAGGGTTAGGGTTGGGGTTCGGGTTAGGGTTAGGGTTTGGGTTAGGGTTAGGGTTAGGGTTAGGGTTGGGGTTAGGGTTAGCGTTAGGGTTAGGTTTGGGGTTAGGGTTAGTGTTAGGGTTAGGGTTGGATTTAGGGTTAGGGTCTGGGTTAGGGTTAGGGTTAGGGTTGGGGTTAGGGTTAGGGTTAGGGTTGAGTTAGGGTTAGGGTTAGGGTTAGGATTAGGGTTGGGGTTACGGTTCGGGTTGGGGTTACGGTTCAGGTTGGTTATGGTTGGTGTTAGTGTTAGGGTTAGGGTTGGGTTAAGTTTAGGGTTAGGGTTAGGGTAGGGTTAGGGTTGGGGTTAGGGTTAGGGTTAGGGTTAGGGTTAGGTTTGGGGTCAGGGTTAGGGTAAGGGTTAGTGTTAGGTTTAGGGTTGGGGTTACGGTTAGGGTTAGTGTTAGGGTTAGGGTTTGTGGTTAGCATTAGGTTTAGTGTTGGGGTTGGGGTTAGAATAAGGGTTAGGGTTATGGTTAGGGTTAGGGTTGGGGTCAGGGTTAGGGTTAGGGTTAGGGTTAGGGTTGGGGTAGGGGTTAGGGTTAGGGTTGGGGTTAGGGTTAGGGTTAGGGTTAGGTTTGGGGTCAGGGATAGGGTTAGGGTTAGGGTTAGGGTTAAGCTTGGGGTTAGGGTTAGGGTTAGGGTTGTGGTTAGGGTTAGTGTTAGGGTTAGGGTTGGATTAAGGGTTAGGGTCTGGGTTAGGGTTAAGGTTAGGGTTGGATTTAGGGTTAGGGTCTGGGTTAGGGTTAGGGTTAAGCTTGTGGTTAGGGTTAGGGTTAGGGTTAGGGTTGTGGTTAGGGTTAGGGTTAGGGATAGGGATAGGGATAGGGTTAGGGTCAGTGTCAGGGTCAGGGTTAGGGTTAGGGTTAGGGTCGGGGTTAGGGTTCGGGTTGGGGTAGAGGTTAGGTTTAGTGTTAGGGTTAGGGTTGGGTTAAGTTTAGGATTATGGTTAGGGTTAGGGTTGGTGTTAGGGTTGGGTTTAGTGTTGACGTTAGGGTTAGGGTTAGGGTTAGGGTAGTGTTTAGGGTTAGGGTTAGGGTTAGGTTTGGGGTTAGGGTTAGGTTTAGGGTTAGGGTTAATGTTAGGGTTAGGGTTGGATTTAGTTTTATGGTCTGGGTTAGGGTTAGGGTTGGGGTTAGGGTTAGGGTTAGGGTTGAGTTATGGTTAGGGGTAGGGTTAGGGTTTGGGTTAGGGTTAGGGTTAGGGTTGTGTTTAGGGTTAAGTTTAGGGGCAGGGTTATGGTTAGGGTAGGGTTAGGGTTGGGGTAGGGGTTAAGTTTAGGGTTAGGGTTAGGTTTGGGGTTAGGGTTAGGGTTAGGGTTAGGTTCAGGGTCAGGGTCAGGGTTAGGATTAGGGTTAGGGTTAGGTTCGGGGTTAGGGTTCGGGTTGGGGTAGGGTTTAGGTTTACTGTTAGAGTTAGGGTTCGGTTAAGTTTAGTGTTAGGGTTGGGGTTAGGGTTGGGGTTACGGTTAGGGTTAGGGTTAGGGTAGTGGTTAGGTTTAGGGTTAGGGTTAGGGTTAGGGTAGGGGTTAGGGTTAGTATTAGGGTTAGGGTTAGGTTTGGGGTTAGGGTTAGTGTTAGGGTAAGGGTTAGGGTTGAGTTATGGTTAGGGATAGGGTTAGGGTTTGGGATAGGGTTGTGGTTAGGGTTAGGGTTAGTGTCATGGTTAGGATTAGGGTAGTGTTAGGGTTGGGGTAGGGGTTAGGTTTAGGTTTAGGGTTAGGGTTGGGGTTAGGGTTAGGGTTGGGGTCAGGGTTAGGGTAAGGGTTAGTGTTAGGTTTAGGGTTGGGGTTAGGGTTAGGGTTAGGGTTGGGTTTAGGATTAGGTTTAGTGTTGGGGTTGGGGTTAGGGTTATGGTTAGGGTTGGGGTTGGGGTTAGGGTTAGGGTTAAGGTGAGAGTTAGGTTTAGGGTTGGGTTAGGGTGGGGTTAGGGTTAGGGTTAGGGTTAGGGTTGGGGTTAGGGTTAGGGTGGGGGTTAGTGTTGGGGTTAGGGTTAGGTTTAGGCTTAGTGTTAGGGTAGTGTTTAGTGTTAGGGTTAGGGTTAGGGTAGGGGTTAGGGTTAGGGTTAGGGTTTGGGCTGGGGTTCGGGTTAGCGTTAGGGTTAGGGTTAGGGTTGGGGTTAGGGTTAGCGTTAGGGTTAGGTTTGGGTTTAGGGTTAGTGTTAGGGTTAGGGATGGATTTAGGGTTAGTGTCTGGGTTAGGGTTAGGGTTAGGGTTGGGGTTAGGGTTGGGGTTAGGGTTGACTAAGGGTTAGGGTTAGGGTTAGGGTTAGGGTTGGGGTTAGGGTTAGCGTTAGGGTTAGGTTTGGGTTTAGGGTTAGTGTTAGGGTTAGGGATGGATTTAGGGTTAGTGTCTGGGTTAGGGTTAGGGTTAGGGTTGGGGTCAGGGTTAAGATTAGGGTTAGGGTTAGGGTTAGGGTTAGTGTTAGGGTTAGGGTTGGGTTAAGTTTAGTGTTAG
>NC_139475.1:3537500-3542500 GCF_057233095.1 Heloderma suspectum
GTTAGGGTTAGGGTTGGTGTTAGGGTTGGGTTTAGTGTTGACGTTAAGGTTAGGGTTAGGGTTAGGGTTAGGGTAGTGGTTAGGGTTAGGGTTAGGGTTAGGTTTGGGGTTAGGGTTAGGGTTAGGGTTAGGTTTGGGGTAAGGGTTAGGGTTAGGGTTAGAGTTAGGGTTGTGGTTAGGGTTAAGTTTAGGGGCAGGGTTAGGGTTAGGTTAGTGTTACGGTTTGGGTAGGGCTCAGGTTTAGGTTTAGGGTTGGGGTTAGGGTTGGGGTTAGGGTTAGGGTTAGGGTTAGGGTTAGGGTTGGGGTTAGGGTTGGGGTTAGGGTTAGGGTAGGGTTAGTGTCGGGGTTAGGGTTCGGGTTGGGGTCAGGGTTAGGGTAAGGGCTAGTGTTAGGTTTAGGGTTGGGGTTAGGGCTAGGGTTAGGGTTAGGTTTGGGGTTAGGATTAGGTTTAGTGTTGGGTTTGGGGTTAGGGTTAGGGTTAGGGTTATTGTTAGGGTTAGGGTTGTGGTCAGGGTCAGGGTTAGGGTTCGGGTTAGGTTTAGTGTCGGGCTTAGGGTTGGGGTTAGGGTTAGGGTTAGGGTTAGGTTTGGGGTTAGGGTTAGGGTTAGGGTTAGGTTTGGGGTTAGGGTTAATGTTAGGGTTAGGGTTGGATTTAGTTTTAGGGTCTGGGTTAGGGTTAGGGTTGGGATTAGGGTTAGGGTTAGGGTTGAGTTATGGTTAGAGGTAGGGTTAGGGTTTGGGTTAGGGTTAGGGTTGTGTTAGGGTTGGGGTAGGGGTTAGGGTTAGGGTTACGGTTGGGGTCAGGTTTAGGGTAAGGGTTAGTGTTAGGTTTAGGTTTGGGGTTAGGGATAGGGTTATGGTTTGTGGTTAGGATTAGGTTTCGTGATGGGGTTGGGGTTAGGGTTAGGGTTAGGGTTATGGTTAGGGTTAGGGTTGGGGTCAGGGTTAGGGTTAGGGTTAGGGTTAGTGTTAGGTTTATGGTTGGGGTTAGGGTTAGTATTAGGTTTAAGGTTGGGGTCGGGGTTAGGGTTAGGGTTAGGGTTAGGGTTGGGGATATGGTTAGGGTTAAGGTTAGGGTTAGGGTTAGGGTTGGGTTAGGGTTGGGTGAGGGTTAGGGTTAGGTTTAGTGTTGGGGTTCGGGTTAGGTTTAGTCTTGGGGTTGGGGTTAGGCTAGGGTTAGGGTTAGGGTAGGGTTAGGGTTAGGGTTGGGGTTAGGGTTAGGGTTAGGGTTAGGGTTAGGTTTTGGGTTAGGGTTAGGGTTAGGGGTAGGGTCGGGGTTAGGGTTAGGGTTGGGGTTAGTGTTGGGGTTAGGGTTAGGTTTAGGCTTAGTGTTAGGGTAGTGTTTAGGGTTAGGGTTAGGGTTAGGGTAGGGGTTAGGGTTAGGGTTAGGTTTGGGGTCAGGGTTAGGGTTAGGGTTAGGGTTAGGGTTGGGGTTAGGTTTAGCGTTAGGGTTAGGTTTGGGGATAGGGTTAGTGTTAGGGTTAGGTTTGGATTTAGGGTTAGGGTCTGGGTTAGGGTTAGGGTTAGGTTTGGGGTTAGGGTTAATGTTAGTGTTAGGGTTGGATTTAGTTTTAGGGTCTGGGTTAGGGTTAGGGTTGGGGTTAGGGTTAGGGTTGAATTATGGTTAGGGGTAGGGTTAGGGTTTGGGTTAGGGTTAGGGTTAGGGTTGTGTTAGGGTTGGGGTTAGGGTTGGGGTCAGGGTTAGGGTAAGGGTTAGTGTGAGGTTTAGGGTTGGGGTTAGGGTTAGGGTTAGGGTTGGGTTTAGGATTAGGTTTAGTGTTGGGGTTGGGGTTAGGGTTATGGTTAGGGTTGGGGTTGGGGTTAGGGTTAGGGTTAAGGTGAGAGTTAGGGTTAGGGTTGGGTTAGGGTGGGGTTAGGGTTAGGGTTAGGGTTAGGGTTAGGGTTGGGGTTAGGGTTAGGGTGGGGGTTAGTGTTGGGGTTAGGGTTAGGTTTAGGCTTAGTGTTAGGGTAGTGTTTAGTGTTAGGGTTAGGGTTAGGGTAGGGGTTAGGGTTAGGGTTAGGGTTTGGGCTGGGGTTCGGGTTAGGGTTAGGGTTAGGGTTAGGGTTGGGGTTAGGCTTATCGTTAGGGTTAGGTTTGGGTTTAGGGTTAGTGTTAGTGTTAGGGATGGATTTAGGGTTAGTGTCTCGGTTAGGGTTAGGGTTAGGGTTGGGGTTAGGGTTGGGGTTAGGGTTGACTAAGGGTTAGGGTTAGGGTTAGGGTTAGGGTTAGGGTTAGGGTTAAGGTCAGGGTCAGGGTTAGGGTTCAGGTTAGGTTTAGGGTCGGGGTTAGGGTTGGGGTTAGGGTTTGGGTTGGGTTAGGGTTGGTGTTAGTATTAGGGTTAGGGTTGGGTTAAGTTTAGGGTTAGGGGTAGGGTAGGGTTAGGGTTGGGGTTAGGGTTAGGGATATGGTTAGGGTTCGGTTTGGGGTTAGGGTTAGTGTTAGGGTTAGGGTTGGATTTAGGGTTAGGGTCAGGTTTAGGGATAGGGTTAGGGTTGGGGTTCGGGTTAGGGTTAGGGTTTGGGTTAGGGTTAGGGTTAGGGTTAGGGTTGGGGTTAGGGTTAGCGTTAGGGTTAGGTTTGGGGTTAGGGTTAGTGTTAGGGTTAGGGTTGGATTTAGGGTTAGGGTCTGGGTTAGGGTTAGGGTTAGGGTTGGGGTTAGGGTTAGGGTTAGGGTTGAGTTAGGGTTAGGGTTAGGGTTAGGATTAGGGTTGGGGTTACGGTTCGGGTTGGGGTTACGGTTCAGGTTGGTTATGGTTGGTGTTAGTGTTAGGGTTAGGGTTGGGTTAAGTTTAGGGTTAGGGTTAGGGTAGGGTTAGGGTTGGGGTTAGGGTTAGGGTTAGGGTTAGGGTTAGGTTTGGGGTCAGGGTTAGGGTAAGGGTTAGTGTTAGGTTTAGGGTTGGGGTTACGGTTAGGGTTAGTGTTAGGGTTAGGGTTTGTGGTTAGCATTAGGTTTAGTGTTGGGGTTGGGGTTAGAATAAGGGTTAGGGTTATGGTTAGGGTTAGGGTTGGGGTCAGGGTTAGGGTTAGGGTTAGGGTTAGGGTTGGGGTAGGGGTTAGGGTTAGGGTTGGGGTTAGGGTTAGGGTTAGGGTTAGGTTTGGGGTCAGGGATAGGGTTAAGGTTAGGGTTAGGGTTAAGCTTGGGGTTAGGGTTAGGGTTAGGGTTGTGGTTAGGGTTAGTGTTAGGGTTAGGGTTGGATTAAGGGTTAGGGTCTGGGTTAGGGTTAAGGTTAGGGTTGGATTTAGGGTTAGGGTCTGGGTTAGGGTTAGGGTTAGGGTTAAGCTTGTGGTTAGGGTTAGGGTTAGGGTTAGGGTTGTGGTTAGGGTTAGGGTTAGGGATAGGGATAGGGATAGGGATAGGGTTAGGGTCAGTGTCAGGGTCAGGGTTAGGGTTAGGGTTAGGGTCGGGGTTAGGGTTCGGGTTGGGGTAGAGGTTAGGTTTAGTGTTAGGGTTAGGGTTGGGTTAAGTTTAGGGTTATGGTTAGGGTTAGGGTTGGTGTTAGGGTTGGGTTTAGTGTTGACGTTAGGGTTAGGGTTAGGGTTAGGGTAGTGTTTAGGGTTAGGGTTAGGGTTAGGTTTGGGGTTAGGGTTAGGTTTAGGGTTAGGGTTAATGTTAGGGTTAGGGTTGGATTTAGTTTTAGGGTCTGGGTTAGGGTTAGGGTTGGGGTTAGGGTTAGGGTTAGGGTTGAGTTATGGTTAGGGGTAGGGTTAGGGTTTGGGTTAGGGTTAGGGTTAGGGTTGTGTTTAGGGTTAAGTTTAGGGGCAGGGTTATGGTTAGGGTAGGGTTAGGGTTGGGGTAGGGGTTAAGTTTAGGGTTAGGGTTAGGTTTGGGGTTAGGGTTAGGGTTAGGGTTAGGTTCAGGGTCAGGGTCAGGGTTAGGATTAGGGTTAGGGTTAGGTTCGGGGTTAGGGTTCGGGTTGGGGTAGGGTTTAGGTTTACTGTTAGAGTTAGGGTTCGGTTAAGTTTAGTGTTAGGGTTGGGGTTAGGGTTGGGGTTACGGTTAGGGTTAGGGTTAGGGTAGTGGTTAGGTTTAGGGTTAGGGTTAGGGTTAGGGTAGGGGTTAGGGTTAGTATTAGGGTTAGGGTTAGGTTTGGGGTTAGGGTTAGTGTTAGGGTAAGGGTTAGGGTTGAGTTATGGTTAGGGATAGGGTTAGGGTTTGGGATAGGGTTGTGGTTAGGGTTAGGGTTAGTGTCATGGTTAGGATTAGGGTAGTGTTAGGGTTGGGGTAGGGGTTAGGTTTAGGTTTAGGGTTAGGGTTGGGGTTAGGGTTAGGGTTGGGGTCAGGGTTAGGGTAAGGGTTAGTGTTAGGTTTAGGGTTGGGGTTAGGGTTAGGGTTAGGGTTGGGTTTAGGATTAGGTTTAGTGTTGGGGTTGGGGTTAGGGTTATGGTTAGGGTTGGGGTTGGGGTTAGGGTTAGGGTTAAGGTGAGAGTTAGGTTTAGGGTTGGGTTAGGGTGGGGTTAGGGTTAGGGTTAGGGTTAGGGTTGGGGTTAGGGTTAGGGTGGGGGTTAGTGTTGGGGTTAGGGTTAGGTTTAGGCTTAGTGTTAGGGTAGTGTTTAGTGTTAGGGTTAGGGTTAGGGTAGGGGTTAGGGTTAGGGTTAGGGTTTGGGCTGGGGTTCGGGTTAGCGTTAGGGTTAGGGTTAGGGTTGGGGTTAGGGTTAGCGTTAGGGTTAGGTTTGGGTTTAGGTTTAGTGTTAGGGTTAGGGATGGATTTAGGGTTAGTGTCTGGGTTAGGGTTAGGGTTAGGGTTGGGGTTAGGGTTGGGGTTAGGGTTGACTAAGGGTTAGGGTTAGGGTTAGGGTTAGGGTTGGGGTTCGGGTTAGCGTTAGGGTTAGGTTTGGGTTTAGGGTTAGTGTTAGGGTTAGGGATGGATTTAGGGTTAGTGTCTGGGTTAGGGTTAGGGTTAGGGTTGGGGTCAGGGTTAAGATTAGGGTTAGGGTTAGGGTTAGGGTTAGTGTTAGGGTTAGGGTTGGGTTAAGTTTAGTGTTAGGGTTGGGGTTAGGG
>NC_139475.1:3555000-3562500 GCF_057233095.1 Heloderma suspectum
AGGGTTATGGTTAGGGTTGGGGTTGGGGTTAGGGTTAGGGTTAAGGTGAGAGTTAGGTTTAGGGTTGGGTTAGGGTGGGGTTAGGGTTAGGGTTAGGGTTAGGGTTAGGGTTAGGGTTGGGGTTAGGGTTAGGGTGGGGGTTAGTGTTGGGGTTAGGGTTAGGTTTAGGCTTAGTGTTAGGGTAGTGTTTAGTGTTAGGGTTAGGGTTAGGGTAGGGGTTAGGGTTAGGGTTAGGGTTTGGGCTGGGGTTCGGGTTAGGGTTAGGGTTAGGGTTAGGGTTGGGGTTAGGGTTAGCGTTAGGGTTAGGTTTGGGTTTAGGGTTAGTGTTAGGTTTAGGGATGGATTTAGGGTTAGTGTCTCGGTTAGGGTTAGGTTTAGGGTTGGGGTTAGGGTTGGGGTTAGGGTTGACTAAGGGTTAGGGTTAGGGTTAGGGTTAGGGTTAGGGTTAGGGTTAAGGTCAGGGTCAGGGTTAGGGTTCAGGTTAGGTTTAGGGTCGGGGTTAGGGTTGGGGTTAGGGTTTGGGTTGGGTTAGGGTTGGTGTTAGTATTAGGGTTAGGGTTGGGTTAAGTTTAGGGTTAGGGGTAGGGTAGGGTTAGGGTTGGGGTTAGGGTTAGGGATATGGTTAGGGTTCGGTTTGGGGTTAGGGTTAGTGTTAGGGTTAGGGTTGGATTTAGGGTTAGGGTCAGGTTTAGGGATAGGGTTAGGGTTGGGGTTCGGGTTAGGGTTAGGGTTAGGGTTTGGGTTAGGGTTAGGGTTAGGGTTAGGGTTGGGGTTAGGGTTAGCGTTAGGGTTAGGTTTGGGGTTAGGGTTAGTGTTAGGGTTAGGGTTGGATTTAGGGTTAGGGTCTGGGTTAAGGTTAGGGTTAGGGTTGGGGTTAGGGTTAGGGTTAGGGTTGAGTTAGGGTTAGGGTTAGGGTTAGGATTAGGGTTGGGGTTACGGTTTGGGTTGGGGTTACGGTTCAGGTTGGTTATGGTTGGTGTTAGTGTTAGGGTTAGGGTTGGGTTAAGTTTAGGGTTAGGGTTAGGGTAGGGTTAGGGTTGGGGTTAGGGTTAGGGTTAGGGTTAGGGTTAGGTTTGGGGTCAGGGTTAGGGTAAGGGTTAGTGTTAGGTTTAGGGTTGGGGTTACGGTTAGGGTTAGTGTTAGGGTTAGGGTTTGTGGTTAGCATTAGGTTTAGTGTTGGGGTTGGGGTTAGAATAAGGGTTAGGGTTATGGTTAGGGTTAGGGTTGGGGTCAGGGTTAGGGTTAGGGTTAGGGTTAGGGTTAGTGTTAGGTTTAGGGTTGGGGTTAGGGTTAGGGTTAGGATTAGGTTTAAGGTTGGGGTTGGGGTTAGGGTTAGGGTTAGGGTTAGGGTTGGGGTTAGGATTAGGGTTAAGGTTAGGGTTAGGGTTAGGGTTGGGTTAGGGTTGGGTTAGGGTCAGGGTTAGGGTAAGTGTTGGGGTTCGGGTTAGGTTTAGTGTTGGGGTTGGGGTTAGGGTTAGGGTTAGGGTTAGGGTTAGGGTTGGGGTTAGGGTTAGGGTTAGGGTTAGGGTTAGGGTTGGGTTAGGGTTAGGGTTAGATTAGGGTTAGGGTTGGGGTTAGGGTTAGGGTTGGGGTTAGTGTTGGGGTTAGGGTTAGGTTTAGGCTGAGTGTTAGGGTAGTGTTTAGGGTTAGGGTTAGGGTTAGGGTTAGGGTAGGGGTTAGGGTTAGGGTTAGAGTTTTGGTTGGGGCTAGGGTTAGGGTTGGGGTTAGGTTTAGTGTTAGGGTTAGGTTTGGGGTTAGGGTTAGTGTTAGGTTTCGGCTTGGATTTAGGGTTAGGGTCTGGGTTAGGGTTAGGGTTAGGGGTGGGGTTAGGGTTAGGGTTGAGTTAGGGTTAGGGTTAGGGTTAGGGTTAGGGTTAGGGTTAGGGTTAGGGTCAGGGTCAGGGTCAGGGTTAGGGTTCGGGTTAGGTTTAGGGTCGGGGTTAGGGTTGGGGTTAGGTTTCGGGTTGGGGTTAGGGTTAGGGTTCGTGTTAGTGATAGGGTTAGGGTTGTGGTTAGGGTTAGGGTTAGGGTTACGGTTAGGGTCAGCGTCAGGTTCAGGGTTAAGATTAGGGTTAGGGTTAGGGTTAGGGTTAGTGTTAGGGTTAGGGTTGGGTTAAGTTTAGTGTTAGGGTTGGGGTTAGGGTTGGTGTTAGGGTTAGGGTTAGGGTTAGGGTAGTGGTTAGGTTTAGGGTTAGGGTTAGGGTTAGGGTTAGGGTTAGGGTAGGGGTTAGGGTTAGGGTTAGGGTTAGAGTTAGGGTTGTGGTTAGGGTTAAGTTTAGGGGCAGGGTTAGGGTTAGGTTAGTGTTACGGTTTGGGTAGGGCTCAGGTTTAGGGTTAGGGTTAGGGTTGGGGATAGGGTTAGGGTTAGGGGTAGGGTTAGGGTTAGGGTTAGGGTTGGGGTCAGGGTTAGGGTAAGGGTTAGTGTTAGGTTTAGGGTTGGGGTTAGGGCTAGGGTTAGGGTTAGGGTTGGGGTTAGGATTAGGTTTAGTGTTGGGTTTGGGGTTAGGGTTAGGGTTAGGGTTAGGGTTGTGGTCAGGGTCAGGGTTAGGGTTCGTGTTAGGTTTAGGGTCGGGGTTAGGGTTGGGGTTAGGGTTAGGGTTAGGGTTAGGGTTAGGGTTGGGGTTAGGGTTGGGGTTAGGGTTAGGGTTGGGGTTAGGATCGGGGTTAGGGTTCGGGTTGGGGTCAGGGTTAGGGTAAGGGTTAGTGTTAGGTTTAGGGTTGGGGTTAGGGCTAGGGTTAGGGTTAGGGTTGGGGTTAGGATTAGGTTTAGTGTTGGGTTTGGGGTTAGGGTTAGGGTTATGGTTAGGGTTAGGGTTGTGGTCAGGGTCAGGGTCAGGGTTCAGGTTAGGTTTAGTGTCGGGGTTAGGGTTGGGGTTAGGGTTAGGGTTAGGGTTAGGGTTAGGTTTGGGGTTAGGGTTAGGGTTAGGTTTGGGTTTAGGGTTAATGTTAGGGTTAGGGTTGGATTAAGTTTTAGGGTCTGGGTTAGGGTTAGGGTTGGGGTTAGGGTTAGGGTTAGGGTTGAGTTATGGTTAGGGGTAGGGTTAGGGTTTGGGTTAGGGTTAGGGTTAGGGTTGTGTTAGGGTTGGGGTAGGGTTTAGGGTTAGGGTTACGGTTGGGGTCAGGTTTAGGGTAAGGGTTAGTGTTAGGTTTAGGGTTGGGGTTAGGGATAGGGTTATGGTTTGTGGTTAGGATTAGGTTTCGTGTTGGGGTTGGGGTTAGGGTTAGGGTTATGGTTAGGGTTAGGGTTGGGGTCAGGGTTAGGGTTAGGTTTAGGGTTAGAGTTAGGTTTGTGGTTGGGGTTAGGGTTAGTATTAGGTTTAAGGTTGGGGTCGGGGTTAGGGTTAGGGTTAGGGTTAGGGTTGGGGATAGGGTTAGGGTTAAGGTTAGGGTTAGGGTTAGGGTTGGGTTAGGGTTGGGTTAGGGTTAGGGTTAGGTTTAGTGTTGGGGTTCGGGTTAGGTTTAGTCTTGGGGTTGGGGTTAGGGTAGGGTTAGGGTTAGGGTAGGGTTAGGGTTAGGGTTGGAGTTAGGGTTAGGGTTAGGGTTAGGGTTAGGTTTTGGGTTAGGGTTAGGGTTAGGGGTAGGGTCGGGTTTAGGGTTAGGGTTGGGGTTAGTGTTGGGGTTAGGGTTAGGTTTAGGCTTAGTGTTAGGGTAGTGTTTAGGGTTAGGGTTAGGGTTAGGGTAGGGGTTAGGGTTAGGGTTAGGTTTGGGGTCAGGGTTAGGGATAGGGTTAGGGTTAGGGTTGGGGTTATGTTTAGCGTTAGGGTTAGGTTTGGGGTTAGGGTTAGTGTTAGGGTTAGGGTTGGATTTAGGGTTAGGGTCTGGGTTAGGGTTAGGGTTAGGGTTAGGTTTGGGGTTAGGGTTAATGTTAGGGTTAGGGTTGGATTTAGTTTTAGGGTCTGGGTTAGGGTTAGGGTTGGGGTTAGGGTTAGGGTTGAGTCATGGTTAGGGGTAGGGTTAGGGTTTGGGTTAGGGTTAGGGTTGTGTTAGGGTTGGGGTAGGGGTTAGGGTTAGGGTTACGGTTGGGGTCAGGGTTAGGGTAAGGGTTAGTGTTAGGTTTAGGGTTGGGGTTAGGGATAGGGTTAGGGTTTGTGGTTAGGATTTGTTTTAGTGTTGGGGTTGGGGTTAGGGTTAGGTTTATGGTTAGGGTTAGGGTTGGGGTCAGGGTAGGGTTAGTGTTAGTGTTAGCTTTATGGTTGGGGTTAGGGTTAGGATTAGGTTTAAGGTTGGGGTTGGGGTTAGGGTTAGGGTTAGGGTTAGGGTTAGGGTTGAGGATAGGGTTAGGGTTAAGGTTAGGGTTAGGGTTAGGGTTGGGTTAGGGTTGGGGTAGGGGTAGGGTTAGGGTTAGTGTTGGGGTTCGGGTTAGGTTTAGTGTTGGGGTTGTGGTTAGGGTAGGGTTAGGGATAAGCTTGGGGTTAGGGTTAGGGATAGGGTTGTGGTTAGGGTTAGGGTTAGGGTTTGGGATAGGGTTAGGGTCAGGGTCAGGGTCAGGGTTAGGGTTAGGGTTAGGGTCGGGGTTAGGGTTCGGGTTGGGGTAGAGGTTAGGGTTAGTGTTAGGTTAGGGTTGGGTTAAGTTTAGGGTTAGGGTTAGGGTTAGGGTTGGTGTTAGGGTTGGGTTTAGTGTTGACGTTAAGGTTATGGTTAGGGTTAGGGTTAGGGTAGTGGTTAGGGTTAGGGTTAGGGTTAGGTTTCGGGTTAGGGTTAGGGTTAGGGTTAGGTTTGGGGTTAGGGTTAATGTTAGGGTTAGGGTTGGATTTAGTTTTAGGGTCTGGGTTAGGGTTAGGGTTGGGGTTAGGGTTAGGGTTAGGGTTGAGTTATGGTTAGGGGTAGGGTTAGGGTTTGGGTTAGGGTTAGGGTTAGGGTTGTGTTAGGGTTGGGGTAGGGGTTAGGGTTAGGGTTACGGTTGGGGTCAGGTTTAGGGTAAGGGTTAGTGTTAGGTTTAGGGTTGGGGTTAGGGATAGGGTTATGGTTTGTGGTTAGGATTAGGTTTAGTGTTGGGGTTGGGGTTAGGGTTAGGGTTATGGTTAGGGTTAGGGTTGGGGTCAGGGTTAGGGTTAGGGTTAGGGTTAGGGTTAGTGTTAGGTTTATGGTTGGGGTTAGGGTTAGTATTAGGTTTAAGGTTGGGGTCAGGGTTAGGGTTAGGGTTAGGGTTAGAGTTAGGGTTGTGGTTAGGGTTAAGTTTAGGGGCAGGGTTAGGGTTAGGTTAGTGTTACGGTTTGGGTAGGGCTCAGGTTTAGGGTTAGGGTTAGGGTTGGGCATAGGGTTAGGGTTAGGGGTAGGGTTAGGGTTAGGGTTAGGGTTGGGGTCAGGGTTAGGGTAAGGGTTAGTGTTAGGTTTAGGGTTGGGGTTAGGGCTAGGGTTAGGGTTAGGGTTGGGGTTAGGATTAGGTTTAGTGTTGGGTTTGGGGTTAGGGTTAGGGTTAGGGTTAGGGTTAGGGTTAGGGTTAGGGTTGTGGTCAGGGTCAGGGTTAGAGTTCGGGTTAGGTTTAGGGTCGGGGTTAGGGTTGGGGTTAGGGTTAGGGTTAGGGTTAGGGTTGGGGTTAGGGTTGGGGTTAGGGTTAGGGTTGGGGTTAGTGTCGGGGTTAGGGTTCGGGTTGGGGTCAGGGTTAGGGTAAGGGCTAGTGTTAGGTTTAGGGTTGGGGTTAGGGCTAGGGTTAGGGTTAGGGTTGGGGTTAGGATTAGGTTTAGTGTTGGGTTTGGGGTTAGGGTTAGGGTTAGGGTTATGGTTAGGGTTAGGGTTGTGGTCAGGGTCAGGGTTAGGGTTCGGTTTAGGTTTAGTGTCGGGCTTAGGGTTGGGGTTAGGGTTAGGGTTAGGGTTAGGGTTAGGGTTAGGTTTGGGGTTAGGGTTAGGGTTAGGGTTAGGTTTGGGGTTAGGGTTAATGTTAGGGTTAGGGTTGGATTTAGTTTTAGGGTCTGGGTTAGGGTTAGGGTTGGGGTTAGGGTTAGGGTTAGGGTTGAGTTATGGTTAGGGGTAGGGTTAGGGTTTGGGTTAGGGTTAGGGTTACGGTTGTGTTAGGTTTGGGGTAGGGGTTAGGGTTAGGGTTACGGTTGGGGTCAGGTTTAGGGTAAGGTTTAGTGTTAGGTTTAGGGTTGGGGTTAGGGATAGGGTTATGGTTTGTGGTTAGGATTAGGTTTCGTGATGGGGTTGGGGTTAGGGTTAGGGTTAGGGTTATGGTTAGGGTTAGGGTTGGGGTCAGGGTTAGGGTTAGGGTTAGGGTTAGTGTTAGGTTTATGGTTGGGGTTAGGGTTAGTATTAGGTTTAAGGTTGGGGTCGGGGTTAGGGTTAGGGTTAGGGTTAGGGTTGGGGATATGGTTAGGGTTAAGGTTAGGGTTAGGGTTAGGGTTGGGTTAGGGTTGGGTTAGCGTTGGGTGAGGGTTAGGGTTAGGTTTAGTGTTGGGGTTCGGGTTAGGTTTAGTCTTGGGGTTGGGGTTAGGGTAGGGTTAGGGTTAGGGTAGGGTTAGGGTTAGGGTTGGGGTTAGGGTTAGGGTTAGGGTTAGGGTTAGGTTTTGGGTTAGGGTTAGGGTTAGGGGTAGGGTCGGGGTTAGGGTTAGGGTTGGGGTTAGTGTTGGGGTTAGGGTTAGGTTTAGGCTTAGTGTTAGGGTAGTGTTTAGGGTTAGGGTTAGGGTTAGGGTAGGGGTTAGGGTTAGGGTTAGGTTTGGGGTCAGGGTTAGGGTTAGGGTTAGGGTTAGGGTTGGGGTTAGGTTTAGCGTTAGGGTTAGGTTTGGGGTTAGGGTTAGTGTTAGGGTTAGGTTTGGATTTAGGGTTAGGGTCTGGGTTAGGGTTAGGGTTAGGGTTAGGGTTAGGTTTGGGGTTAGGGTTAATGTTAGGGTTAGGGTTGGATTTAGTTTTAGGGTCTGGGTTAGGGTTAGGGTTGGGGTTAGGGTTAGGGTTGAGTTATGGTTAGGGGTAGGGTTAGGGTTTGGGTTAGGGTTAGGGTTAGGGTTGTGTTAGGGTTGGGGTAGGGGTTAGGGTTAGGGTTACGGTTGGGGTCAGGGTTAGGGTAAGGGTTAGTGTTAGGTTTAGGGTTGGGGTTAGGGATAGGGTTAGGGTTTGTGGTTAGGATTTGGTTTAGTGGTGGGGTTGGGGTTAGGGTTAGGTTTATGGTTAGGGTTAGGGTTGGGGTCAGGGTTAGGGTTAGGGTTAGTGTTAGGTTTATGGTTGGGGTTAGGGTTAGGATTAGGTTTAAGGTTGGGGTTGGGGTTAGGGTTAGGGTTAGGGTTAGGGTTAGGGTTGGGGATAGGGTTAGGGTTAAGGTTAGGGTTAGGGTTAGGGTTAGGGTTGGGTTAGGGTTGGGGTAGGGGTAGGGTTAGGGTTAGTGTTGGGGTTCGGGTTAGGTTTAGTGTTGGGGTTGGGGTTAGGGTAGGGTTAGGGATAAGCTTGGGGTTAGGGTTAGGGATAGGGTTGTGGTTAGGGTTAGGGTTAGGGTTTGGGATAGGGTTAGGGTCAGGGTCAGGGTCAGGGTTAGGGTTAGGGTTAGGGTCGGGGTTAGGGTTGGGGTTGGGGT
>NC_139475.1:3575000-3580000 GCF_057233095.1 Heloderma suspectum
GAGTTATGGTTAGAGGTAGGGTTAGGGTTTGGGTTAGGGTTAGGGTTAGGGTTGTGTTAGGGTTGGGGTAGGGGTTAGGGTTAGGGTTACGGTTGGGGTCAGGTTTAGGGTAAGGGTTAGTGTTAGGTTTAGGGTTGGGGTTAGGGATAGGGTTATGGTTTGTGGTTAGGATTAGGTTTCGTGATGGGGTTGGGGTTAGGGTTAGGGTTAGGGTTATGGTTAGGGTTAGGGTTGGGGTCAGGGTTAGGGTTAGGGTTAGGGTTAGTGTTAGGTTTATGGTTGGGGTTAGGGTTAGTATTAGGTTTAAGGTTGGGGTCGGGGTTAGGGTTAGGGTTAGGGTTAGGGTTGGGGATATGGTTAGGGTTAAGGTTAGGGTTAGGGTTAGGGTTGGGTTAGGGTTGGGTTAGGGTTGGGTGAGGGTTAGGGTTAGGTTTAGTGTTGGGGTTCGGGTTAGGTTTAGTCTTGGGGTTGGGGTTAGGGTAGGGTTAGGGTTAGGGTAGGGTTAGGGTTAGGGTTGGGGTTAGGGTTAGGGTTAGGGTTAGGTTTTGGGTTAGGGTTAGGGTTAGGGGTAGGGTCGTGGTTAGGGTTAGGGTTGGGGTTAGTGTTGGGGTTAGGGTTAGGTTTAGTCTTAGTGTTAGGGTAGTGTTTAGGGTTAGGGTTAGGGTTAGGGTAGGGGTTAGGGTTAGGGTTAGGTTTGGGGTCAGGGTTAGGGTTAGGGTTAGGGTTAGGGTTGGGGTTAGGTTTAGCGTTAGGGTTAGGTTTGGGGATAGGGTTAGTGTTAGGGTTAGGTTTGGATTTAGGGTTAGGGTCTGGGTTAGGGTTAGGGTTAGGTTTGGGGTTAGGGTTAATGTTAGTGTTAGGGTTGGATTTAGTTTTAGGGTCTGGGTTAGGGTTAGGGTTGGGGTTAGGGTTAGGGTTGAATTATGGTTAGGGGTAGGGTTAGGGTTTGGGTTAGGGTTAGGGTTAGGGTTGTGTTAGGGTTGGGGTTAGGGTTGGGGTCAGGGTTAGGGTAAGGGTTAGTGTTACGTTTAGGGTTGGGGTTAGGGTTAGGGTTAGGGTTGGGTTTAGGATTAGGTTTAGTGTTGGGGTTGGGGTTAGGGTTATGGTTAGGGTTGGGGTTGGGGTTAGGGTTAGGGTTAAGGTGAGAGTTAGGTTTAGGGTTGGGTTAGGGTGGGGTTAGGGTTAGGGTTAGGGTTAGGGTTAGGGTTAGGGTTGGGGTTAGGGTTAGGGTGGGGGTTAGTGTTGGGGTTAGGGTTAGGTTTAGGCTTAGTGTTAGGGTAGTGTTTAGTGTTAGGGTTAGGGTTAGGGTAGGGGTTAGGGTTAGGGTTAGGGTTTGGGCTGGGGTTCGGGTTAGGGTTAGGGTTAGGGTTAGGGTTGGGGTTAGGGTTAGCGTTAGGGTTAGGTTTGGGTTTAGGGTTAGTGTTAGGGTTAGGGATGGATTTAGGGTTAGTGTCTCAGTTAGGGTTAGGGTTAGGGTTGGGGTTAGGGTTGGGGTTAGGGTTGACTAAGGGTTAGGGTTAGGGTTAGGGTTAGGGTTAGGGTTAGGGTTAAGGTCAGGGTCAGGGTTAGGGTTCAGGTTAGGTTTAGGGTCGGGGTTAGGGTTGGGGTTAGGGTTTGGGTTGGGTTAGGGTTGGTGTTAGTATTAGGGTTAGGGTTGGGTTAAGTTTAGGGTTAGGGGTAGGGTAGGGTTAGGGTTGGGGTTAGGGTTAGGGATATGGTTAGGGTTCGGTTTGGGGTTAGGGTTAGTGTTAGGGTTAGGGTTGGATTTAGGGTTAGGGTCAGGTTTAGGGATAGGGTTAGGGTTGGGGTTCGGGTTAGGGTTAGGGTTTGGGTTAGGGTTAGGGTTAGGGTTAGGGTTGGGGTTAGGGTTAGCGTTAGGGTTAGGTTTGGGGTTAGGGTTAGTGTTAGGGTTAGGGTTGGATTTAGGGTTAGGGTCTGGGTTAAGGTTAGGGTTAGGGTTGGGGTTAGGGTTAGGGTTAGGGTTGAGTTAGGGTTAGGGTTAGGGTTAGGATTAGGGTTGGGGTTCCGGTTCGGGTTGGGGTTACAGTTCAGGTTGGTTATGGTTGGTGTTAGTGTTAGGGTTAGGGTTGGGTTAAGTTTAGGGGTAGGGTTAGGGTAGGGTTAGGGTTGGGGTTAGGGTTAGGGTTAGGGTTAGGGTTAGGTTTGGGGTCAGGGTTAGGGTAAGGGTTAGTGTTAGGTTTAGGGTTGGGGTTACGGTTAGGGTTAGTGTTAGGGTTAGGGTTTGTGGTTAGCATTAGGTTTAGTGTTGGGGTTGGGGTTAGAATAAGGGTTAGGGTTATGGTTATGGTTAGGGTTGGGGTCAGGGTTAGGGTTAGGGTTAGGTTTAGGGTTAGTGTTAGGTTTAGGGTTGGGGTTAGGGTTAGGGTTAGGATTAGGTTAAAGGTTGGGGTTGGGGTTAGGGTTAGGGTTAGGGTTAGGGTTAGGGTTAGGGTTAGGGTTAGGGTTGGGGTTAGGGTTAGGGTTAAGGTTAGGGTTAGGGTTAGGGTTGGGTTAGGGTTGGGTTAGGGTCAGGGTTAGGGTAAGTGTTGGGGTTCGGGTTAGGTTTAGTGTTGGGGTTGGGGTTAGGGTTAGGGTTAGGGTTAGGGTTAGGGTTGGGGTTAGGGTTAGGGTTAGGGTTAGGGTTAGGGTTGGGTTAGGGTTAGGGTTAGTTTTAGGGTTAGGGTTGGGGTTAGGGTTAGGGTTGGGGTTAGTGTTGGGGTTAGGGTTAGGTTTAGGCTGAGTGTTAGGGTAGTGTTTAGGGTTAGGGTTAGGGTTAGGGTTAGGGTAGGGGTTAGGGTTAGGGTTAGAGTTTTGGTTGGGGCTAGGGTTAGGGTTGGGGTTAGGTTTAGGGTTAGGGTTACGTTTGGGGTTAGGGTTAGTGTTAGGTTTCGGCTTGGATTTAGGGTTAGGGTCTGGGTTAGGGTTAGGGTTAGGGTCAGGGTCAGGGTCAGGGTTAGGGTTCGGGTTAGGTTTAGGGTCGGGGTTAGGGTTGGGGTTAGGTTTCGGGTTGGGGTTAGGGTTAGGGTTAGTGTTAGTGATAGGGTTAGGGTTGTGGTTAGGGTTAGGGTTAGGGTTACGGTTAGGGTCAGCGTCAGGGTCAGGGTTAAGATTAGGGTTAGGGTTAGGGTTAGTGTTAGGGTTAGGGTTGGGTTAAGTTTAGTGTTAGGGTTGGGGTTAGGGTTGGTGTTAGGGTTAGGGTTAGGGTTAGGGTAGTGGTTAGGTTTAGGGTTAGGGTTAGGGTTAGGGTTAGGGTAGGGGTTAGGGTTAGGGTTAGGGTTAGAGTTAGGGTCGTGGTTAGGGTTAAGTTTAGGGGCAGGGTTAGGGTTAGGTTAGTGTTACGGTTTGGGTAGGGCTCAGGTTTAGGGTTAGGGTTAGGGTTGGGGATAGGGTTAGGGGTAGGGTTAGGGTTAGGGTTAGGGTTAGGGTTGGGGTCAGGGTTAGGGTAAGGGTTAGTGTTAGGTTTAGGGTTGGGGTTAGGGCTAGGGTTAGGGTTAGGGTTGGGGTTAGGATTAGGTTTAGTGTTGGGTTTGGGGTTAGGGTTAGGGTTAGGGTTAGGGTTGTGGTCAGGGTCAGGGTTAGGGTTCGGGTTAGGTTTAGGGTCGGGGTTAGGGTTGGGGTTAGGGTTAGGGTTAGGGTTAGGGTTAGGGTTAGGGTTGGGGTTAGGGTTGGGGTTAGGGTTAGGGTTGGGGTTAGGATCGGGGTTAGGGTTCGGGTTGGGGTCAGGGATAGGGTAAGTGTTAGTGTTAGGTTTAGGGTTGGGTTTAGGGCTAGGGTTAGGGTTAGGGTTGGGGTTAGGATTAGGTTTAGTGTTGGGTTTGGGGTTAGGGTTAGGGTTATGGTTAGGGTTAGGGTTGTGGTCAGGGTCAGGGTTAGGGTTCAGGTTAGGTTTAGTGTCGGGGTTAGGGTTGGGGTTAGGGTTAGGGTTAGGGTTAGGGTTAGGGTTAGGTTTGGGGTTAGGGTTAGGGTTAGGCTTAGGTTTGGGTTTAGGGTTAATGTTAGGGTTAGGGTTGGATTAAGTTTTAGGGTCTGGGTTAGGGTTAGGGTTGGGGTTAGGGTTAGGGTTAGGGTTGAGTTATGGTTAGGGGTAGGGTTAGGGTTTGGGTTAGGGTTAGGGTTAGGGTTGTGTTAGGGTTGGGGTAGGGGTTAGGGTTAGGGTTACGGTTGGGGTCAGGTTTAGGGTAAGGGTTAGTGTTAGGTTTAGGGTTGGGGTTAGGGATAGGGTTATGGTTTGTGGTTAGGATTAGGTTTCATGTTGGGGTTGGGGTTAGGGTTAGGGTTATGGTTAGGGTTAGGGTTGGGGTCAGGGTTAGGGTTAGGTTTAGGGTTAGAGTTAGGTTTGTGGTTGGGGTTAGGGTTAGTATTAGGTTTAAGGTTGGGGTCGGGGTTAGGGTTAGGGTTAGGGTTAGGGTTGGGGATAGGGTTAGGGTTAAGGTTAGGGTTAGGTTTAGGGTTGGGTTAGGGATGGGTTAGGGTTAGGGTTAGGTTTAGTGTTGGGGTTCGGGTTAGGTTTAGTCTTGGGGTTGGGGTTAGGGTAGGGTTAGGGTTAGGGTAGGGTTAGGGTTAGGGTTGGAGTTAGGGTTAGGGTTAGGGTTAGGGTTAGGGTTAGGTTTTGGGTTAGGGTTAGGGTTAGGGGTAGGGTCGGGTTTAGGGTTAGGGTTGGGGTTAGTGTTGGGGTTAGGGTTAGGTTTAGGCTTAGTGTTAGGGTAGTGTTTAGGGTTAGGGTTAGGGTTAGGGTAGGGGTTAGGGTTAGGGTTAGGTTTGGGGTCAGGGTTAGGGATAGGGTTAGGGTTAGGGTTGGGGTTATGTTTAGCGTTAGGGTTAGGTTTGGGGTTAGGGTTAGTGTTAGGGTTAGGGTTGGATTTAGGGTTAGGGTCTGGGTTAGGGTTAGGGTTAGGGTTAGGTTTGGGGTTAGGGTTAATGTTAGGGTTAGGGTTGGATTTAGTTTTAGGGTCTGGGTTAGGGTTAGGGTTGGGGTTAGGGTTAGGGTTGAGTCATGGTTA
>NC_139475.1:3590000-3595000 GCF_057233095.1 Heloderma suspectum
TTTAGTTTTAGGGTCTGGGTTAGGGTTAGGGTTGGGGTTAGGGTTAGGGTTGAATTATGGTTAGGGGTAGGGTTACGGTTGGGGTCAGGGTTAGGGTAAGGGTTAGTGTTAGGTTTAGGGTTGGGGTTAGGGATAGGGTTAGGGTTTGTGGTTAGGATTTGGTTTAGTGGTGGGGTTGGGGTTAGGGTTAGGTTTATGGTTAGGGTTAGGGTTGGGGTCAGGGTTAGGGTTAGGGTTAGTGTTAGGTTTATGGTTGGGGTTAGGGTTAGGATTAGGTTTAAGGTTGGGGTTGGGGTTAGGGTTAGGGTTAGGGTTAGGGTTGGGGATAGGGTTAGGGTTAAGGTTAGGGTTAGGGTTAGGGTTAGGGTTGGGTTAGGGTTGGGGTAGGGGTAGGGTTAGGGTTAGTGTTGGGGTTCGGGTTAGGTTTAGTGTTGGGGTTGGGGTTAGGGTAGGGTTAGGGATAAGCTTGGGGTTAGGGTTAGGGATAGGGTTGTGGTTAGGGTTAGGGTTAGGGTTTGGGATAGGGTTAGGGTCAGGGTCAGGGTCAGGGTTAGGGTTAGGGTTAGGGTCGGGGTTAGGGTTCGGGTTGGGGTAGAGGTTAGGGTTAGTGTTAGGTTAGGGTTGGGTTAAGTTTAGAGTTAGGGTTAGGGTTAGGGTTGGTGTTAGGGTTGGGTTTAGTGTTGACGTTAAGTTTAGGGTTAGGGTTAGGGTTAGGGTAGTGGTTAGGGTTAGGGTTAGGGTTAGGGTTAGGTTTGGGGTTAGGGTTAGGGTTAGGGTTAGGTTTGGGGTTAGGGTTAATGTTAGGGTTAGGTTTGGATTTAGTTTTAGTGTCTGGGTTAGGGTTAGGGTTGGGGTTAGGGTTAGGGTTAGGGTTGAGTTATGGTTAGGGGTTTGGGTTAGGGTTAGGGTTAGGGTTAGGGTTTGGGATAGGGTTAGGGTCAGGGTCAGGGTCAGGGTTAGGGTTAGGGTTAGGGTCGGGGTTAGGGTTCGGATTGGGGTAGAGGTTAGGGTTAGTGTTAGGTTAGGGTTGGGTTAAGTTTAGAGTTGGGGTTAGGGTTAGGGTTGGTGTTAGGGTTGGGTTTAGTGTTGATGTTAAGGTTAGGGTTAGGGTTAGGGTTAGGGTAGTGGTTAGGGTTAGGGTTAGGGTTAGGGTTAGGTTTGGGGTTAGGGTTAGGGTTAGGGTTAGGGTTGAGGATAGGGTTAGGGTTAAGGTTAGGGTTAGGGTTAGGGTTGGGTTAGGGTTGGGGTAGGGGTAGGGTTAGGGTTAGTGTTGGGGTTCGGGTTAGGTTTAGTGTTGGGGTTGGGGTTAGGGTAGGGTTAGGGATAAGCTTGGGGTTAGGGTTAGGGATAGGGTTGTGGTTAGGGTTAGGGTTAGGGTTTGGGATAGGGTTAGGGTCAGGGTCAGGGTCAGGGTTAGGGTTAGGGTTAGGGTCGGGGTTAGGGTTCGGGTTGGGGTAGAGGTTAGGGTTAGTGTTAGGTTAGGGTTGGGTTAAGTTTAGGGTTAGGGTTAGGGTTAGGGTTGGTGTTAGGGTTGGGTTTAGTGTTGACGTTAAGGTTATGGTTAGGGTTAGGGTTAGGGTAGTGGTTAGGGTTAGGGTTAGGGTTAGGGTTAGGTTTGGGGTTAGGGTTAGGGTTAGGGTTAGGTTTGGGGTTAGGGTTAATGTTAGGGTTAGGGTTGGATTTAGTTTTAGGGTCTGGGTTAGGGTTAGGGTTGGGGTTAGGGTTAGGGTTAGGGTTGAGTTATGGTTAGGGGTAGGGTTAGGGTTTGGGTTAGGGTTAGGGTTAGGGTTGTGTTAGGGTTGGGGTAGGGGTTAGGGTTAGGGTTACGGTTGGGGTCAGGTTTAGGGTAAGGGTTAGTGTTAGGTTTAGGGTTGGGGTTAGGGATAGGGTTAGGGTTTGTGGTTAGGATTAGGTTTAGTGTTGGGGTTGGGGTTAGGGTTAGGGTTATGGTTAGGGTTAGGGTTGGGGTCAGGGTTAGGGTTAGGGTTAGGGTTAGTGTTAGGTTTATGGTTGGGGTTAGGGTTAGTATTAGGTTTAAGGTTGGGGTCAGGGTTAGGGTTAGGGTTAGGGTTAGGTTTAGGGTTGGTGTTATTGTTAGGGTTAGGGTTGGGGTTAGGGTTAGCGTTAGGGTTAGGGTTAGAGTTAGGGTTGTGGTTAGGGTTAAGTTTAGGGGCAGGGTTAGGCTTAGGTTAGTGTTACGGTTTGGGTAGGGCTCAGGTTTAGGGTTAGGGTTAGGGTTGGGGATAGGGTTAGGGTTAGGGGTAGGGTTAGGGTTAGGGTTGGGGTCAGGGTTAGGGTAAGGGTTAGTGTTAGGTTTAGGGTTGGGGTTAGGGCTAGGGTTAGGGTTAGGGTTGGGGTTAGGATTAGGTTTAGTGTTGGGTTTGGGGTTAGGGTTAGGGTTAGGGTTAGGGTTAGGGTTAGGGTTGTGGTCAGGGTCAGGGTTAGAGTTCGGGTTAGGTTTAGGGTCGGGGTTAGGGTTGGGGTTAGGGTTAGGGTTAGGGTTAGGGTTGGGGTTAGGGTTGGGGTTAGGGTTAGGGTTGGGGTTAGTGTCGGGGTTAGGGTTCGGGTTGGGGTCAGGGTTAGGGTAAGGGCTAGTGTTAGGTTTAGGGTTGGGGTTAGGGCTAGAGTTAGGGTTAGGGTTGGGGTTAGGATTAGGTTTAGTGTTGGGTTTGGGGTTAGGGTTAGGGTTAGGGTTATGGTTAGGGTTAGGGTTGTGGTCAGGGTCAGGGTTAGGGTTCGGGTTAGGTTTAGTGTCGGGCTTAGGGTTGGGGTTATGGTTAGGGTTATGGTTAGGGTTAGGTTTGGGGTTAGGGTTAGGGTTAGGGTTAGGTTTGGGGTTAGGGTTAATGTTAGGGTTAGGGTTGGATTTAGTTTTAGGGTCTGGGTTAGGGTTAGGGTTGGGGTTAGGATTAGGGTTAGGGTTGAGTTATGGTTAGGGGTAGGGTTAGGGTTTGGGTTAGGGTTAGGGTTACGGTTGTGTTAGGGTTGGGGTAGGGGTTAGGGTTAGGGTTACGGTTGGGGTCAGGTTTAGGGTAAGGGTTAGTGTTAGGTTTAGGGTTGGGGTTAGGGATAGGGTTATGGTTTGTGGTTAGGATTAGGTTTCGTGATGGGGTTGGGGTTAGGGTTAGGGTTAGGGTTATGGTTAGGGTTAGGGTTGGGGTCAGGGTTAGGGTTAGGGTTAGGGTTAGGGTTAGTGTTAGGTTTATGGTTGGGGTTAGGGTTAGTATTAGGTTTAAGGTTGGGGTCGGGGTTAGGGTTAGGGTTAGGGTTGGGGATATGGTTAGGGTTAAGGTTAGGGTTAGGGTTAGGGTTGGGTTAGGGTTGGGTTAGCGTTGGGTGAGGGTTAGGGTTAGGTTTAGTGTTGGGGTTCGGGTTAGGTTTAGTCTTGGGGTTGGGGTTAGGGTAGGGTTAGGGTTAGGGTAGGGTTAGGGTTAGGGTTGGGGTTAGGGTTAGGGTTAGGGTTAGGGTTAGGTTTTGGGTTAGGGTTAGGGTTAGGGGTAGGGTCGGGGTTAGGGTTAGGGTTGGGGTTAGTGTTGGGGTTAGGGTTAGGTTTAGGCTTAGTGTTAGGGTAGTGTTTAGGGTTAGGGTTAGGGTAGGGGTTAGGGTTAGGGTTAGGTTTGGGGTCAGGGTTAGGGTTAGGGTTAGGGTTAGGGTTGGGGTTAGGTTTAGCGTTAGGGTTAGGTTTGGGGTTAGGGTTAGTGTTAGGGTTAGGTTTGGATTTAGGGTTAGGGTCTGGGTTAGGGTTAGGGTTAGGGTTAGGTTTGGGGTTAGGGTTAATGTTAGGGTTAGGGTTGGATTTAGTTTTAGGGTCTGGGTTAGGGTTAGGGTTGGGGTTAGGGTTAGGGTTGAGTTATGGTTAGGGGTAGGGTTAGGGTTTGGGTTAGGGTTAGGGTTAGGGTTGTGTTAGGGTTGGGGTAGGGGTTAGGGTTAGGGTTACGGTTGGGGTCAGGGTTAGGGTAAGGGTTAGTGTTAGGTTTAGGGTTGGGGTTAGGGATAGGGTTAGGGTTTGTGGTTAGGATTTGGTTTAGTGGTGGGGTTGGGGTTAGGGTTAGGTTTATGGTTAGGGTTAGGGTTGGGGTCAGGATTAGGGTTAGGGTTAGTGTTAGGTTTATGGTTGGGGTTAGGGTTAGGATTAGGTTTAAGGTTGGGGTTGGGGTTAGGGTTAGGGTTAGGGTTAGGGTTGGGGATAGGGTTAGGGTTAAGGTTAGGGTTAGGGTTAGGGTTAGGGTTGGGTTAGGTTTGGGGTAGGGGTAGGGTTAGGGTTAGTGTTGGGGTTCGGGTTAGGTTTAGTGTTGGGGTTGGGGTTAGGGTAGGGTTAGGGATAAGCTTGGGGTTAGGGTTAGGGATAGGGTTGTGGTTAGGGTTAGGGTTAGGGTTTGGGATAGGGTTAGGGTCAGGGTCAGGGTCAGGGTTAGGGTTAGGGTTAGGGTTAGGGTTAGGGTTAGGGTTAGGGTTGGATTTAGTTTTAGTGTCTGGGTTAGGGTTAGGGTTGGGGTTAGGGTTAGGGTTAGGGTTGAGTTATGGTTAGGGGTTAGGGTCAGGGTCAGGGTCAGGGTTAGGGTTAGGGTTAGGGTCGGGGTTAGGGTTCGGTTTGGGGTAGAGGTTAGGGTTAGTGTTAGGTTAGGGTTGGGTTAAGTTTAGAGTTGGGGTTAGGGTTAGGGTTGGTGTTAGGGTTGGGTTTAGTGTTGATGTTAAGGTTAGGGTTAGGGTTAGGGTTAGGGTAGTGGTTAGGGTTAGGTTTAGGGTTAGGGTTAGGTTTGGGGTTAGGGTTAGGGTTAGGGTTAGGTTTGGGGTTAGGGTTAATGTTAGGGTTAGGGTTGGATTTAGTTTTAGTGTCTGGGTTAGGGTTAGGGTTGGGGTTAGGGTTAGGGTTAGGGTTGAGTTATGGTTAGGGGTAGGGTTAGGGTTAGGGTTAGGGTTAAGGTTAGGGTTAGGGTTAGGGTTAGGGGTGGGTTAGGGTTGGGTTAGGGTTAGGGTTAGGGTTAGGGTTGGTGTTAGGG
>NC_139475.1:3600000-3607500 GCF_057233095.1 Heloderma suspectum
GGTAGTGTTTAGGGTTAGGGTTAGGGTTAGGGTAGGGGTTAGGGTTAGGGTTAGGTTTGGGGTCAGGGTTAGGGTTAGGGTTAGGGTTAGGGTTGGGGTTAGGTTTAGCGTTAGGGTTAGGTTTGGGGATAGGGTTAGTGTTAGGGTTAGGTTTGGATTTAGGGTTAGGGTCTGGGTTAGGGTTAGGGTTAGGTTTGGGGTTAGGGTTAGGGTTAGGGTTAGGGTTAGGGTTAGGGTTAGGGTTGGGGTTAGGGTTAGCGTTAGGGTTAGGTTTGGGTTTAGGGTTAGTGTTAGGGTTAGGGATGGATTTAGGGTTAGTGTCTGGGTTAGGGTTAGGGTTAGGGTTGGGGTCAGGGTTAAGATTAGGGTTAGGGTTAGGGTTAGGGTTAGTGTAAGGGTTAGGGTTGGGTTAAGTTTAGTGTTAGGGTTGGGGTTAGGGTTGGTGTTAGGGTTAGGGTTAGGGTTAGGGTAGTGGTTAGGTTTAGGGTTAGGGTTAGGGTTAGGGTTAGGGTTAGGGTAGGGGTTAGGGTTAGGGTTAGGGTTAGAGTAAGGGTTGTGGTTAGGGTTAAGTTTAGGGGCAGGGTTAGGGTTAGGTTAGTGTTACGGTTTGGGTAGGGCTCAGGTTTAGGTTTAGGGTTGGGGTTAGGGTTGGGGTTAGGGTTAGGGTTAGGGTTAGGGTTGGGGTTAGGGTTGGGGTTAGGGTTAGGGTAGGGTTAGTGTCGGGGTTAGGGTTCGGGTTGGGGTCAGGGTTAGGGTAAGGGCTAGTGTTAGGTTTAGGGTTGGGGTTAGGGCTAGGGTTAGGGTTAGGGGTGGGGTTAGGATTAGGTTTAGTGTTGGGTTTGGGGTTAGGGTTAGGGTTAGGGTTATGGTTAGGGTTAGGGTTGTGGTCAGGGTCAGGGTTAGGGTTCGGGTTAGGTTTAGTGTCGGGCTTAGGGTTGGGGTTAGGGTTAGGGTTAGGGTTAGGGTTAGGTTTGGGGTTAGGGTTAGGGTTAGGGTTAGGTTTGGGGTTAGGGTTAATGTTAGGGTTAGGGTTGGATTTAGTTTTAGGGTCTGGGTTAGGGTTAGGGTTGGGATTAGGGTTAGGGTTAGGGTTGAGTTATGGTTAGAGGTAGGGTTAGGGTTTGGGTTAGGGTTAGGGTTAGGGTTGTGTTAGGGTTGGGGTAGGGGTTAGGGTTAGGGTTACGGTTGGGGTCAGGTTTAGGGTAAGGGTTAGTGTTAGGTTTAGGGTTGGGGTTAGGGATAGGGTTATGGTTTGTGGTTAGGATTAGGTTTCATGATGGGGTTGGGGTTAGGGTTAGGGTTAGGGTTATGGTTAGGGTTAGGGTTGGGGTCAGGGTTAGGGTTAGGGTTAGGGTTAGTGTTAGGTTTATGGTTGGGGTTAGGGTTAGTATTAGGTTTAAGGTTGGGGTCGGGGTTAGGGTTAGGGTTAGGGTTAGGGTTGCGGATATGGTTAGGGTTAAGGTTAGGGTTAGGGTTAGGGTTGGGTTAGGGTTGGGTTAGGGTTGGGTGAGGGTTAGGGTTAGGTTTAGTGTTGGGGTTCGGGTTAGGTTTAGTCTTGGGGTTGGGGTTAGGGTAGGGTTAGGGTTAGGGTAGGGTTAGGGTTGGGGTTAGGGTTGGGGTTAGGGTTAGGGTTAGGGTTAGGTTTTGGGTTAGGGTTAGGGTTAGGGGTAGGGTCGGGGTTAGGGTTAGGGTTGGGGTTAGTGTTGGGGTTAGGGTTAGGTTTAGGCTTAGTGTTAGGGTAGTGTTTAGGGTTAGGGTTAGGGTTAGGGTAGGGGTTAGGGTTAGGGTTAGGTTTGGGGTCAGGGTTAGGGTTAGGGTTAGGGTTAGGGTTGGGGTTAGGTTTAGCGTTAGGGTTAGGTTTGGGGATAGGGTTAGTGTTAGGGTTAGGTTTGGATTTAGGGTTAGGGTCTGGGTTAGGGTTAGGGTTAGGTTTGGGGTTAGGGTTAATGTTAGTGTTAGGGTTGGATTTAGTTTTAGGGTCTGGGTTAGGGTTAGGGTTGGGGTTAGGGTTAGGGTTGAATTATGGTTAGGGGTAGGGTTAGGGTTTGGGTTAGGGTTAGGGTTGTGTTAGGGTTGGGGTTAGGGTTGGGGTCAGGGTTAGGGTAAGGGTTAGTGTTAGGTTTAGGGTTGGGGTTAGGGTTAGGGTTAGGGTTGGGTTTAGGATTAGGTTTAGTGTTGGGGTTGGGGTTAGGGTTATGGTTAGGGTTGGGGTTGGGGTTAGGGTTAGGGTTAAGGTGAGAGTTAGGTTTCGGGTTGGGTTAGGGTGGGGTTAGGGTTAGGGTTAGGGTTAGGGTTAGGGTTAGGGTTGGGGTTAGGGTTAGGGTGGGGGTTAGTGTTGGGGTTAGGGTTAGGTTTAGGCTTAGTGTTAGGGTAGTGTTTAGTGTTAGGGTTAGGGTTAGGGTAGGGGTTAGGGTTAGGGTTAGGGTTTGGGCTGGGGTTCGGGTTAGGGTTAGGGTTAGGGTTAGGGTTGGGGTTAGGGTTAGCGTTAGGGTTAGGTTTGGGTTTAGGGTTAGTGTTAGGGTTAGGGATGGATTTAGGGTTAGTGTCTCTGTTAGGGTTAGGGTTAGGGTTGGGGTTAGGGTTGGGGTTAGGGTTGACTAAGGGTTAGGGTTAGGGTTAGGGTTAGGGTTAGGGTTAAGGTCAGGGTCAGGGTTAGGGTTCAGGTTAGGTTTAGGGTCGGGGTTAGGGTTGGGGTTAGGGTTTGGGTTGGGTTAGGGTTGGTGTTAGTATTAGGGTTAGGGTTGGGTTAAGTTTAGGGTTAGGGGTAGGGTAGGGTTAGGGTTGGGGTTAGGTTTAGGGATATGGTTAGGGTTCGGTTTGGGGTTAGGGTTAGTGTTAGGGTTAGGGTTGGATTTAGGGTTAGGGTCAGGTTTAGGGATAGGGTTAGGGTTGGGGTTCGGGTTAGGGTTAGGGTTTGGGTTAGGGTTAGGGTTAGTGTTAGGGTTAGGGTTGGGGTTAGGGTTAGCGTTAGGGTTAGGTTTGGGTTTAGGGTTAGTGTTAGGGTTAGGGTTGGATTTAGGGTTAGGGTCTGGGTTAAGGTTAGGGTTAGGGTTGGGGTTAGGGTTAGGGTTGAGTTAGGGTTAGGGTTAGGGTTAGGATTAGGGTTGGGGTTACGGTTCGGGTTGGGGTTACGGTTCAGGTTGGTTATGGTTGGTGTTAGTGTTAGGGTTAGGGTTGGGTTAAGTTTAGGGTTAGGGTTAGGGTAGGGTTAGGGTTGGGGTTAGGGTTAGGGTTAGGGTTAGGGTTAGGTTTGGGGTCAGGGTTAGGGTAAGGGTTAGTGTTAGGTTTAGGGTTGGGGTTACGGTTAGGGTTAGTGTTAGGGTTAGGGTTTGTGGTTAGCATTAGGTTTAGTGTTGGGGTTGGGGTTAGAATAAGGGTTATGGTTATGGTTAGGGTTAGGGTTGGGGTCAGGGTTAGGGTTAGGGTTAGGGTTAGGGTTAGTGTTAGGTTTAGGGTTGGGGTTAGGGTTAGGGTTAGGATTAGGTTTAAGGTTGGGGTTGGGGTTAGGGTTAGGGTTAGGGTTAGGGTTAGGGTTGGGGTTAGGGTTAGGGTTAAGGTTAGGTTTAGGGTTAGGGTTGGGTTAGGGTTGGGTTAGGGTCAGGGTTAGGGTAAGTGTTGGGGTTCGGGTTAGGTTTAGTGTTGGGGTTGGGGTTAGGGTTAGGGTTAGGGTTAGGGTTAGGGTTGGGGTTAGGGTTAGGTTTAGGGTTAGGGTTGGGTTAGGGTTAGGGTTAGTTTTAGGGTTAGGGTTGGGGTTAGGGTTAGGGTTGGGGTTAGTGTTGGGGTTAGGGTTAGGTTTAGGCTGAGTGTTAGGGTAGTGTTTAGGGTTAGGGTTAGGGTTAGGGTTAGGGTAGGGGTTAGGGTTAGGGTTAGAGTTTTGGTTGGGGCTAGGGTTAGGGTTGGGGTTAGGTTTAGGGTTAGGGTTAGGTTTGGGGTTAGGGTTAGTGTTAGGTTTCGGCTTGGATTTAGGGTTAGGGTCTGGGTTAGGGTTAGGGTTAGGGTCAGGGTCAGGGTCAGGGTTAGGGTTCGGGTTAGGTTTAGGGTCGGGGTTAGGGTTGGGGTTAGGTTTCGGGTTGGGGTTAGGGTTAGGGTTAGTGTTAGTGATAGGGTTAGGGTTGTGGTTAGGGTTAGGGTTAGGGTTACGGTTAGGGTCAGCGTCAGGGTCAGGGTTAAGATTAGGGTTAGGGTTAGGGTTAGGGTTAGTGTTAGGGTTAGGGTTGGGTTAAGTTTAGTGTTAGGGTTGGGGTTAGGGTTGGTGTTAGGGTTAGGGTTAGGGTTAGGGTAGTGGTTAGGTTTAGGGTTTGGGTTAGGGTTAGGGTTAGGGTTAGGGTAGGGGTTAGGGTTAGGGTTAGGGTTAGAGTTAGGGTTGTGGTTAGGGTTAAGTTTAGGGGCAGGGTTAGGGTTAGGTTAGTGTTACGGTTTGGGTAGGGCTCAGGTTTAGGGTTAGGGTTAGGGTTGGGGATAGGGTTAGGGTTAGGGGTAGGGTTAGGGTTAGGGTTAGGGTTAGGGTTGGGGTCAGGGTTAGGGTAAGGGTTAGTGTTAGGTTTAGGGTTGGGGTTAGGGCTAGGGTTAGGGTTAGGGTTGGGGTTAGGATTAGGTTTAGTGTTGGGTTTGGGGTTAGGGTTAGGGTTAGGGTTAGGGTTGTGGTCAGGGTCAGGGTTAGGGTTCGGGTTAGGTTTAGGGTCGGGGTTAGGGTTGGGGTTAGGGTTAGGGTTAGGGTTAGGGTTGGGGTTAGGGTTGGGGTTAGGGTTAGGGTTGGGGTTAGGATCGGGGTTAGGGTTCGGGTTGGGGTCAGGGTTAGGGTAAGGGTTAGTGTTAGGTTTAGGGTTGGGGTTAGGGCTAGGGTTAGGGTTAGGGTTGGGGTTAGGATTAGGTTTAGTGTTGGGTTTGGGGTTAGGGTTAGGGTTATGGTTAGGGTTAGGGTTGTGGTCAGGGTCAGGGTTAGGGTTCAGGTTAGGTTTAGTGTCGGGGTTAGGGTTGGGGTTAGGGTTAGGGTTAGGGTTAGGGTTAGGGTTAGGTTTGGGGTTAGGGTTAGGGTTAGGGTTAGGTTTGGGTTTAGGGTTAATGTTAGGGTTAGGGTTGGATTAAGTTTTAGGGTCTGGGTTAGGGTTAGGGTTTGGGTTAGGGTTAGGGTTAGGGTTGTGTTAGGGTTGGGGTAGGGGTTAGGGTTAGGGTTACGGTTGGGGTCAGGTTTAGGGTAAGGGTTAGTGTTAGGTTTAGGGTTGGGGTTAGGGATAGGGTTATGGTTTGTGGTTAGGATTAGGTTTCGTGTTGGGGTTGGGGTTAGGGTTAGGGTTATGGTTAGGGTTAGGGTTGGGGTCAGGGTTAGGGTTAGGTTTAGGGTTAGAGTTAGGTTTGTGGTTGGGGTTAGGGTTAGTATTAGGTTTAAGGTTGGTGTCGGGGTTAGGGTTAGGGTTAGGGTTGGGGATAGGGTTAGGGTTAAGGTTAGGGTTAGGGTTAGGGTTGGGTTAGGGTTGGGTTAGGGTTAGGGTTAGGTTTAGTGTTGGGGTTCGGGTTAGGTTTAGTCTTGGGGTTGGGGTTAGGGTAGGGTTAGGGTTAGGGTAGGGTTAGGGTTAGGGTTGGAGTTAGGGTTAGGGTTAGGGTTAGGGTTAGGTTTTGGGTTAGGGTTAGGGGTAGGGGTAGGGTCGGGTTTAGGGTTAGGGTTGGGGTTAGTGTTGGGGTTAGGGTTAGGTTTAGGCTTAGTGTTAGGGTAGTGTTTAGGGTTAGGGTTAGGGTTAGGGTAGGGGTTAGGGTTAGGGTTAGGTTTGGGGTCAGGGTTAGGGATAGGGTTAGGGTTAGGGTTGGGGTTATGTTTAGCGTTAGGGTTAGGTTTGGGGTTAGGGTTAGTGTTAGGGTTAGGGTTGGATTTAGGGTTAGGGTCTGGGTTAGGGTTAGGGTTAGGGTTAGGTTTGGGGTTAGGGTTAATTTTAGGGTTAGGGTTGGATTTAGTTTTAGGGTCTGGGTTAGGGTTAGGGTTGGGGTTAGGGTTAGGGTTGAGTCATGGTTAGGGGTAGGGTTAGGGTTTGGGTTAGGGTTAGGGTTAGGGTTGTGTTAGGGTTGGGGTAGGGGTTAGGGTTAGGGTTACGGTTGGGGTCAGGGTTAGGGTAAGGGTTAGTGTTAGGTTTAGGGTTGGGGTTAGGGATAGGGTTAGGGTTTGTGGTTAGGATTTGGTTTAGTGTTGGGGTTGGGGTTAGGGTTAGGTTTATGGTTAGGGTTAGGGTTGGGGTCAGGGTAGGGTTAGTGTTAGTGTTAGGTTTATGGTTGGGGTTAGGGTTAGGATTAGGTTTAAGGTTGGGGTTGGGGTTAGGGTTAGGGTTAGGGTTAGGGTTGGGGATAGGGTTAGGGTTAAGGTTAGGGTTAGGGTTAGGGTTAGGGTTGGGTTAGGTTTGGGGTAGGGGTAGGGTTAGGGTTAGTGTTGGGGTTCGGGTTAGGTTTAGTGTTGGGGTTGGGGTTAGGGTAGGGTTAGGGATAAGCTTGGGGTTAGGGTTAGGGATAGGGTTGTGGTTAGGGTTAGGGTTAGGGTTTGGGATAGGGTTAGGGTCAGGGTCAGGGTCAGGGTTAGGGTTAGGGTTAGGGTTAGGGTTAGGGTTAGGGTTAGGGTTGGATTTAGTTTTAGTGTCTGGGTTAGGGTTAGGGTTGGGGTTAGGGTTAGGGTTAGGGTTGAGTTATGGTTAGGGGTTAGGGTCAGGGTCAGGGTCAGGGTTAGGGTTAGGGTTAGGGTCGGGGTTAGGGTTCGGTTTGGGGTAGAGGTTAGGGTTAGTGTTAGGTTAGGGTTGGGTTAAGTTTAGAGTTGGGGTTAGGGTTAGGGTTGGTGTTAGGGTTGGGTTTAGTGTTGATGTTAAGGTTAGGGTTAGGGTTAGGGTTAGGGTAGTGGTTAGGGTTAGGTTTAGGGTTAGGGTTAGGTTTGGGGTTAGGGTTAGGGTTAGGGTTAGGTTTGGGGTTAGGGTTAATGTTAGGGTTAGGGTTGGATTTAGTTTTAGTGTCTGGGTTAGGGTTAGGGTTGGGGTTAGGGTTAGGGTTAGGGTTGAGTTATGGTTAGGGGTAGGGTTAGGGTTAAGGTTAGGGTTAAGGTTAGGGTTAGGGTTAGGGTTAGGGGTGGGTTAGGGTTGGGTTAGGGTTAGGGTTAGGGTTAGGGTTGGTGTTAGGGTTAGGGTTGGGTTAGGGTTAGGGTTAGGGTTGGTGTTAGGGTTAGGGTTGGGGTTAGCGTTGGGGTTAGGGTTAGGTTTAGGCTTAGTGTTAGGGTAGTGTTTAGGGTTAGGGTTAGGGTTAGGGTAGGGGTTAGGGTTAGGGTTAGGGTTTGGGCTGGGGTTAGGGTTAGGGTTAGGGTTGGTGTTAGGCTGAGCGTTAGGGTTCGGTTTGGGGTTAGGGTTAGTGTTAGGGTTAGGGTTGGATTTAGGGTTAGGGTCTGGGTTAGGGTTAGGGTTAGGGTTAGTGTTGGGGTTAGGGTTAGGGTTGAGTTAGGGTTAGGGTTAGGGTTAGGGTTAGGGTTAGGGTTAGGGATAG
>NC_139475.1:3612500-3617500 GCF_057233095.1 Heloderma suspectum
TGGGGTTAGGGTTAGCGTTAGGGTTAGGTTTGGGTTTAGGGTTAGTGTTAGGGTTAGGGATGGATTTAGGGTTAGTGTCTGGGTTAGGGTTAGGGTTAGGGTTGGGGTCAGGGTTAAGATTAGGGTTAGGGTTAGGGTTAGGGTTAGTGTAAGGGTTAGGGTTGGGTTAAGTTTAGTGTTAGGGTTGGGGTTAGGGTTGGTGTTAGGGTTAGGGTTAGGGTTAGGGTAGTGGTTAGGTTTAGGGTTAGGGTTAGGGTTAGGGTTAGGGTTAGGGTTAGGGTTAGGGTAGGGGTTAGGGTTAGGGTTAGGGTTAGAGTAAGGGTTGTGGTTAGGGTTAAGTTTAGGGGCAGGGTTAGGGTTAGGTTAGTGTTACGGTTTGGGTAGGGCTCAGGTTTAGGTTTAGGGTTGGGGTTAGGGTTGGGGTTAGGGTTAGGGTTAGGGTTAGGGTTGGGGTTAGGGTTGGGGTTAGGGTTAGGGTAGGGTTAGTGTCGGGGTTAGGGTTCGGGTTGGGGTCAGGGTTAGGGTAAGGGCTAGTGTTAGGTTTAGGGTTGGGGTTACGGCTAGGGTTAGGGTTAGGGGTGGGGTTAGGATTAGGTTTAGTGTTGGGTTTGGGGTTAGGGTTAGGGTTAGGGTTAGGGTTAGGGTTGTGGTCAGGGTCAGGGTTAGGGTTCGGGTTAGGGTTAGGGTTAGGTTTGGGGTTAGGGTTAGGGTTAGGGTTAGGTTTGGGGTTAGGGTTAATGTTAGGGTTAGGGTTGGATTTAGTTTTAGGGTCTGGGTTAGGGTTAGGGTTGGGATTAGGGTTAGGGTTAGGGTTGAGTTATGGTTAGAGGTAGGGTTAGGGTTTGGGTTAGGGTTAGGGTTAGGGTTGTGTTAGGGTTGGGGTAGGGGTTAGGGTTAGGGTTACGGTTGGGGTCAGGTTTAGGGTAAGGGTTAGTGTTAGGTTTAGGGTTGGGGTTAGGGATAGGGTTATGGTTTGTGGTTAGGATTAGGTTTCGTGATGGGGTTGGGGTTAGGGTTAGGGTTAGGGTTATGGTTAGGGTTAGGGTTGGGGTCAGGGTTAGGGTTAGGGTTAGGGTTAGTGTTAGGTTTATGGTTGGGGTTAGGGTTAGTATTAGGTTTAAGGTTGGGGTCGGGGTTAGGGTTAGGGTTAGGGTTAGGGTTGGGGATATGGTTAGGGTTAAGGTTAGGGTTAGGGTTAGGGTTGGGTTAGGGTTGGGTTAGGGTTGGGTGAGGGTTAGGGTTAGGTTTAGTGTTGGGGTTCGGGTTAGGTTTAGTCTTGGGGTTGGGGTTAGGGTAGGGTTAGGGTTAGGGTAGGGTTAGGGTTAGGGTTAGGGTTGGGGTTAGGGTTACGGTTAGGGTTAGGTTTTGGGTTAGGGTTAGGGTTAGGGGTAGGGTCGGGGTTAGGGTTAGGGTTGGGGTTAGTGTTGGGGTTAGGGTTAGGTTTAGGCTTAGTGTTAGGGTAGTGTTTAGGGTTAGGGTTAGGGTTAGGGTAGGGGTTAGGGTTAGGGTTAGGTTTGGGGTCAGGGTTAGGGTTAGGGTTAGGGTTAGGGTTGGGGTTAGGTTTAGCGTTAGGGTTAGGTTTGGGGATAGGGTTAGTGTTAGGGTTAGGTTTGGATTTAGGGTTAGGGTCTGGGTTAGGGTTAGGGTTAGGTTTGGGGTTAGGGTTAGGGTTAGGGTTAGGGTTAGGGTTAGGGTTAGGGTTAGGGTTAGGGTTGGGTTAGGGTTGGGTTAGGGTTGGGTGAGGGTTAGGGTTAGGTTTAGTGTTGGGGTTCGGGTTAGGTTTAGTCTTGGGGTTGGGGTTAGGGTAGGGTTAGGGTTAGGGTAGGGTTAGGGTTAGGGTTAGGGTTGGGGTTAGGGTTAGGGTTAGGGTTAGGTTTTGGGTTAGGGTTAGGGTTAGGGGTAGGGTCGGGGTTAGGGTTAGGGTTGGGGTTAGTGTTGGGGTTAGGGTTAGGTTTAGGCTTAGTGTTAGGGTAGTGTTTAGGGTTAGGGTTAGGGTTAGGGTAGGGGTTAGGGTTAGGGTTAGGTTTGGGGTCAGGGTTAGGGTTAGGGTTAGGGTTAGGGTTGGGGTTAGGTTTAGCGTTAGGGTTAGGTTTGGGGATAGGGTTAGTGTTAGGGTTAGGTTTGGATTTAGGGTTAGGGTCTGGGTTAGGGTTAGGGTTAGGTTTGGGGTTAGGGTTAATGTTAGTGTTAGGGTTGGATTTAGTTTTAGGGTCTGGGTTAGGGTTAGGGTTGGGGTTAGGGTTAGGGTTGAATTATGGTTAGGGGTAGGGTTAGGGTTTGGGTTAGGGTTAGGGTTGTGTTAGGGTTGGGGTTAGGGTTGGGGTCAGGGTTAGGGTAAGGGTTAGTGTTAGGTTTATGGTTGGGGTTAGGGTTAGGGTTAGGGTTGGGTTTAGGATTAGGTTTAGTGTTGGGGTTGGGGTTAGGGTTATGGTTAGGGTTGGGGTTGGGGTTAGGGTTAGGGTTAAGGTGAGAGTTAGGTTTCGGGTTGGGTTAGGGTGGGGTTAGGGTTAGGGTTAGGGTTAGGGTTAGGGTTGGGGTTAGGGTTAGGGTGGGGGTTAGTGTTGGGGTTAGGGTTAGGTTTAGGCTTAGTGTTAGGGTAGTGTTTAGTGTTAGGGTTAGGGTTAGGGTAGGGGTTAGGGTTAGGGTTAGGGTTTGGGCTGGGGTTCGGGTTAGGGTTAGGGTTAGGGTTAGGGTTGGGGTTAGGGTTAGCGTTAGGGTTAGGTTTGGGTTTAGGGTTAGTGTTAGGGTTAGGGATGGATTTAGGGTTAGTGTCTCGGTTAGGGTTAGGGTTAGGGTTGGGGTTAGGGTTGGGGTTAGGGTTGACTAAGGGTTAGGGTTAGGGTTAGGGTTAGGGTTAGGGTTAAGGTCAGGGTCAGGGTTAGGGTTCAGGTTAGGTTTAGGGTCGGGGTTAGGGTTGGGGTTAGGGTTTGGGTTGGGTTAGGGTTGGTGTTAGTATTAGGGTTAGGGTTGGGTTAAGTTTAGGGTTAGGGGTAGGGTAGGGTTAGGGTTGGGGTTAGGGTTAGGGATATGGTTAGGGTTCGGTTTGGGGTTAGGGTTAGTGTTAGGGTTAGGGTTGGATTTAGGGTTAGGGTCAGGTTTAGGGATAGGGTTAGGGTTGGGGTTCGGGTTAGGGTTAGGGTTTGGGTTAGGGTTAGGGTTAGGGTTAGGGTTGGGGTTAGGGTTAGCGTTAGGGTTAGGTTTGGGTTTAGGGTTAGTGTTAGGGTTAGGGTTGGATTTAGGGTTAGGGTCTGGGTTAAGGTTAGGGTTAGGGTTGGGGTTAGGGTTAGGGTTAGGGTTGAGTTAGGGTTAGGGTTAGGGTTAGGATTAGGGTTGGGGTTACGGTTCGGGTTGGGGTTACGGTTCAGGTTGGTTATGGTTGGTGTTAGTGTTAGGGTTAGGGTTGGGTTAAGTTTAGGGGTAGGGTTAGGGTAGGGTTAGGGTTGGGGTTAGGGTTAGGGTTAGGGTTAGGGTTAGGTTTGGGGTCAGGGTTAGGGTAAGGGTTAGTGTTAGGTTTAGGGTTGGGGTTACGGTTAGGGTTAGTGTTAGGGTTAGGGTTTGTGGTTAGCATTAGGTTTAGTGTTGGGGTTGGGGTTAGAATAAGGGTTAGGGTTATGGTTAGGGTTAGGGTTGGGGTCAGGGTTAGGGTTAGGGTTAGGGTTAGGGTTAGTGTTAGGTTTAGGGTTGGGGTTAGGGTTAGGGTTAGGATTAGGTTTAAGGTTGGGGTTGGGGTTAGGGTTAGGGTTAGGGTTAGGGTTAGGGTTGGGGTTAGGGTTAGGGTTAAGGTTAGGTTTAGGGTTAGGGTTGGGTTAGGGTTGGGTTAGGGTCAGGGTTAGGGTAAGTGTTGGGGTTCGGGTTAGGTTTAGTGTTGGGGTTGGGGTTAGGGTTAGGGTTAGGGTTAGGGTTAGGGTTGGGGTTAGGGTTAGGTTTAGGGTTAGGGTTGGGTTAGGGTTAGGGTTAGTTTTAGGGTTAGGGTTGGGGTTAGGTTTAGGGTTGGGGTTAGTGTTGGGGTTAGCGTTAGGTTTAGGCTGAGTGTTAGGGTAGTGTTTAGGGTTAGGGTTAGGGTTAGGGTTAGGGTAGGGGTTAGGGTTAGGGTTAGAGTTTTGGTTGGGGCTAGGGTTAGGGTTGGGGTTAGGTTTAGGGTTAGGGTTAGGTTTGGGGTTAGGGTTAGTGTTAGGTTTCGGCTTGGATTTAGGGTTAGGGTCTGGGTTAGGGTTAGGGTTAGGGTCAGGGTCAGGGTCAGGGTTAGGGTTCGGGTTAGGTTTAGGGTCGGGGTTAGGGTTGGGGTTAGGTTTCGGGTTGGGGTTAGGGTTAGGGTTAGTGTTAGTGATAGGGTTAGGGTTGTGGTTAGGGTTAGGGTTAGGGTTACGGTTAGGGTCAGCGTCAGGGTCAGGGTTAAGATTAGGGTTAGGGTTAGGGTTAGTGTTAGGGTTAGGGTTGGGTTAAGTTTAGTGTTAGGGTTGGGGTTAGGGTTGGTGTTAGGGTTAGGGTTAGGGTTAGGGTAGTGGTTAGGTTTAGGGTTTGGGTTAGGGTTAGGGTTAGGGTTAGGGTAGGGGTTAGGGTTAGGGTTAGGGTTAGAGTTAGGGTTGTGGTTAGGGTTAAGTTTAGGGGCAGGGTTAGGGTTAGGTTAGTGTTACGGTTTGGGTAGGGCTCAGGTTTAGGGTTAGGGTTAGGGTTGGGGATAGGGTTAGGGTTAGGGTTAGGGTTAGGGTTAGGGTTAGGGTTAGGGTTGGGGTCAGGGTTAGGGTAAGGGTTAGTGTTAGGTTTAGGGTTGGGGTTAGGGCTAGGGTTAGGGTTAGGGTTGGGGTTAGGATTAGGTTTAGTGTTGGGTTTGGGGTTAGGGTTAGGGTTAGGGTTAGGGTTGTGGTCAGGGTCAGGGTTAGGGTTCGGGTTAGGTTTAGGGTCGGGGTTAGGGTTGGGGTTAGGGTTAGGGTTAGGGTTAGGGTTGGGGTTAGGGTTGGGGTTAGGGTTAGGGTTGGGGTTAGGATCGGGGTTAGGGTTCG
>NC_139475.1:3620000-3625000 GCF_057233095.1 Heloderma suspectum
GGGTTAGGTTTAGGGTTGGTGTTATTGTTAGGGTTAGGGTTGGGGTTAGGGTTAGCGTTAGGGTTAGGGTTAGAGTTAGGGTTGTGGTTAGGGTTAAGTTTAGGGGCAGGGTTAGGGTTAGGTTAGTGTTACGGTTTGGGTAGGGCTCAGGTTTAGGGTTAGGGTTAGGATTGGGGATAGGGTTAGGGTTAGGGGTAGGGTTAGGGTTAGGGTTGGGGTCAGGGTTAGGGTAAGGGTTAGTGTTAGGTTTAGGGTTGGGGTTAGGGCTAGGGTTAGGGTTAGGGTTGGGGTTAGGATTAGGTTTAGTGTTGGGTTTGGGGTTAGGGTTAGGGTTAGGGTTAGGGTTAGTGTTAGGGTTGTGGTCAGGGTCAGGGTTAGAGTTCGGGTTAGGTTTAGGGTCGGGGTTAGGGTTGGGGTTAGGGTTAGGGTTAGGGTTAGGGTTAGTGTTAGGGTTAGGGTTGGGGTTAGGGTTAGGGTTGGGGTTAGTGTCGGGGTTAGGGTTCGGGTTGGGGTCAGGGTTAGGGTAAGGGTAGTGTTAGGTTTAGGGTTGGGGTTAGGGCTAGGGTTAGGGTTAGGGTTGGGGTTAGGATTAGGTTTAGTGTTGGGTTTGGGGTTAGGGTTAGGGTTAGGGTTATGGTTAGGGTTAGGGTTGTGGTCAGGGTCAGGGTTAGGGTTCGGGTTAGGTTTAGTGTCGGGCTTAGGGTTGGGGTTAGGGTTTGTGGTTAGGATTTGGTTTAGTGTTGGGGTTGGGGTTAGGGTTAGGTTTATGGTTAGGGTTAGGGTTGGGGTCAGGGTAGGGTTAGTGTTAGTGTTAGGTTTATGGTTGGGGTTAGGGTTAGGATTAGGTTTAAGGTTGGGGTTGGGGTTAGGGTTAGGGTTAGGGTTAGGGTTAGGGTTGAGGATAGGGTTAGGGTTAAGGTTAGGGTTAGGGTTAGGGTTGGGTTAGGGTTGGGGTAGGGGTAGGGTTAGGGTTAGTGTTGGGGTTCGGGTTAGGTTTAGTGTTGGGGTTGGGGTTAGGGTAGGGTTAGGGATAAGCTTGGGGTTAGGGTTAGGGATAGGGTTGTGGTTAGGGTTAGGGTTAGGGTTTGGGATAGGGTTAGGGTCAGGGTCAGGGTCAGGGTCAGGGTTAGGGTTAGGGTCGGGGTTAGGGTTCGGGTTGGGGTAGAGGTTAGGGTTAGTGTTAGGTTAGGGTTGGGTTAAGTTTAGGGTTAGGGTTAGGGTTAGGGTTGGTGTTAGGGTTGGGTTTAGTGTTGACGTTAAGGTTATGGTTAGGGTTAGGGTTAGGGTAGTGGTTAGGGTTAGGGTTAGGGTTAGGGTTAGGTTTGGGGTTAGGGTTAGGGTTAGGGTTAGGTTTGGGGTTAGGGTTAATGTTAGGGTTAGGGTTGGATTTAGTTTTAGGGTCTGGGTTAGGGTTAGGGTTGGGGTTAGGGTTAGGGTTAGGGTTGAGTTGTGGTTAGGGGTAGGGTTAGGGTTTGGGTTAGGGTTAGGGTTAGGGTTGTGTTAGGGTTGGGGTAGGGGTTAGGGTTAGGGTTACGGTTGGGGTCAGGTTTAGGGTAAGGGTTAGTGTTAGGTTTAGGGTTGGGGTTAGGGATAGGGTTAGGGTTTGTGGTTAGGATTAGGTTTAGTGTTGGGGTTGGGGTTAGGGTTAGGGTTATGGTTAGGGTTAGGGTTGGGGTCAGGGTTAGGGTTAGGGTTAGGGTTAGTGTTAGGTTTATGGTTGGGGTTAGGGTTAGTATTAGGTTTAAGGTTGGGGTCAGGGTTAGGGTTAGGGTTAGGGTTAGGTTTAGGGTTGGTGTTATTGTTAGGGTTAGGGTTGGGGTTAGGGTTAGCGTTAGGGTTAGGGTTAGAGTTAGGGTTGTGGTTAGGGTTAAGTTTAGGGGCAGGGTTAGGGTTAGGTTAGTGTTACGGTTTGGGTAGGGCTCAGGTTTAGGGTTAGGGTTAGGGTTGGGGATAGGGTTAGGGTTAGGGGTAGGGTTAGGGTTAGGGTTGGGGTCAGGGTTAGGGTAAGGGTTAGTGTTAGGTTTAGGGTTGGGGTTAGGGCTAGGGTTAGGGTTAGGGTTGGGGTTAGGATTAGGTTTAGTGTTGGGTTTGGGGTTAGGGTTAGGGTTAGGGTTAGGGTTGTGGTCAGGGTCAGGGTTAGAGTTCGGGTTAGGTTTAGGGTCGGGGTTAGGGTTGGGGTTAGGGTTAGGGTTAGGGTTAGGGTTAGGGTTGGGGTTAGGGTTGGGGTTAGGGTTAGGGTTGGGGTTAGTGTCGGGGTTAGGGTTCGGGTTGGGGTCAGGGTTAGGGTAAGGGTAGTGTTAGGTTTAGGGTTGGGGTTAGGGCTAGGGTTAGGGTTAGGGTTGGGGTTAGGATTAGGTTTAGTGTTGGGTTTGGGGTTAGGGTTAGGGTTAGGGTTATGGTTAGGGTTAGGGTTGTGGTCAGGGTCAGGGTTAGGGTTCGGGTTAGGTTTAGTGTCGGGCTTAGGGTTGGGGTTAGGGTTAGGGTTAGGGTTAGGGTTAGGTTTGGGGTTAGGGTTAGGGTTAGGGTTAGGTTTGGGGTTAGGGTTAATGTTAGGGTTAGGGTTGGATTTAGTTTTCGGGTCTGGGTTAGGGTTAGGGTTGGGGTTAGGGTTAGGGTTAGGGTTGAGTTATGGTTAGAGGTAGGGTTAGGGTTTGGGTTAGGGTTAGGGTTACGGTTGTGTTAGGGTTGGGGTAGGGGTTAGGGTTAGGGTTACGGTTGGGGTCAGGTTTAGGGTAAGGGTTAGTGTTAGGTTTAGGGTTGGGGTTAGGGATAGGGTTATGGTTTGTGGTTAGGATTAGGTTTCGTGATGGGGTTGGGGTTAGGGTTAGGGTTAGGGTTATGGTTAGGGTTAGGGTTGGGGTCAGGGTTAGGGTTAGGGTTAGGGTTAGTGTTAGGTTTATGGTTGGGGTTAGGGTTAGTATTAGGTTTAAGGTTGGGGTCGGGGTTAGGGTTAGGGTTAGGGTTAGGGTTGGGGATATGGTTAGGGTTAAGGTTAGGGTTAGGGTTAGGGTTGGGTTAGGGTTGGGTTAGCGTTGGGTGAGGGTTAGGGTTAGGTTTAGTGTTGGGGTTCGGGTTAGGTTTAGTCTTGGGGTTGGGGTTAGGGTAGGGTTAGGGTTAGGGTAGGGTTAGGGTTAGGGTTGGGGTTAGGGTTAGGGTTAGGGTTAGGGTTAGGTTTTGGGTTAGGGTTAGGGTTAGGGGTAGGGTCGGGGTTAGGGTTAGGGTTGGGGTTAGTGTTGGGGTTAGGGTTAGGTTTAGGCTTAGTGTTAGGGTAGTGTTTAGGGTTAGGGTTAGGGTTAGGGTAGGGGTTAGGGTTAGGGTTAGGTTTGGGGTCAGGGTTAGGGTTAGGGTTAGGGTTGGGGTTAGGTTTAGCGTTAGGGTTAGGTTTGGGGTTAGGGTTAGTGTTAGGGTTAGGTTTGGATTTAGGGTTAGGGTCTGGGTTAGGGTTAGGGTTAGGGTTAGGTTTGGGGTTAGGGTTAATGTTAGGGTTAGGGTTGGATTTAGTTTTAGGGTCTGGGTTAGGGTTAGGGTTGGGGTTAGGGTTAGGGTTGAGTTATGGTTAGGGGTAGGGTTAGGGTTTGGGTTAGGGTTAGGGTTAGGGTTGTGTTAGGGTTGGGGTAGGGGTTAGGGTTAGGGTTACGGTTGGGGTCAGGGTTAGGGTAAGGGTTAGTGTTAGGTTTAGGGTTGGGGTTAGGGATAGGGTTAGGGTTTGTGGTTAGGATTTGGTTTAGTGGTGGGGTTGGGGTTAGGGTTAGGTTTATGGTTAGGGTTAGGGTTGGGGTCAGGGTTAGGGTTAGGGTTAGTGTTAGGTTTATGGTTGGGGTTAGGGTTAGGATTAGGTTTAAGGTTGGGGTTGGGGTTAGGGTTAGGGTTAGGGTTAGGGTTGGGGATAGGGTTAGGGTTAAGGTTAGGGTTAGGGTTAGGGTTGGGTTAGGGTTGGGGTAGGGGTAGGGTTAGGGTTAGTGTTGGGGTTCGGGTTAGGTTTAGTGTTGGGGTTGGGGTTAGGGTAGGGTTAGGGATAAGCTTGGGGTTAGGGTTAGGGATAGGGTTGTGGTTAGGGTTAGGGTTAGGGTTTGGGATAGGGTTAGGGTCAGGGTCAGGGTCAGGGTTAGGGTTAGGGTTAGGGTCGGGGTTAGGGTTCGGGTTGGGGTAGAGGTTAGGGTTAGTGTTAGGTTAGGGTTGGGTTAAGTTTAGAGTTAGGGTTAGGGTTAGGGTTGGTGTTAGGGTTGGGTTTAGTGTTGACGTTAAGGTTAGGGTTAGGGTTAGGGTTAGGGTAGTGGTTAGGGTTAGGGTTAGGGTTAGGGTTAGGTTTGGGGTTAGGGTTAGGGTTAGGGTTAGGTTTGGGGTTAGGGTTAATGTTACGGTTAGGGTTGGATTTAGTTTTAGTGTCTGGGTTAGGGTTAGGGTTGGGGTTAGGGTTAGGGTTAGGGTTGAGTTATGGTTAGGGGTTAGGGTCAGGGTCAGGGTCAGGGTTAGGGTTAGGGTTAGGGTCGGGGTTAGGGTTCGGTTTGGGGTAGAGGTTAGGGTTAGTGTTAGGTTAGGGTTGGGTTAAGTTTAGAGTTGGGGTTAGGGTTAGGGTTGGTGTTAGGGTTGGGTTTAGTGTTGATGTTAAGGTTAGGGTTAGGGTTAGGGTTAGGGTTAGGGTAGTGGTTAGGGTTAGGGTTAGGGTTAGGGTTAGGTTTGGGGTTAGGGTTAGGGTTAGGGTTAGGTTTGGGGTTAGGGTTAATGTTAGGGTTAGGGTTGGATTTAGTTTTAGTGTCTGGGTTAGGGTTAGGGTTGGGGTTAGGGTTAGGGTTAGGGTTGAGTTATGGTTAGGGGTAGGGTTAGGGTTAGGGTTAGGTTTAGGGTTGGGGTCAGGGTTAGGGTTAGGGTGAGGGTTAGGGTTGGTGTTAGGGTTAGGGTTAGGGTTAGGGTTAAGGTTAGGGTTAGGGTTAGGGGTGGGTTAGGGTTGGGTTAGGGTTAGGGTTAGGGTTAGGGTTGGTGTTAGGGTTAGGGTTGGGTTA
>NC_139475.1:3645000-3647500 GCF_057233095.1 Heloderma suspectum
CTGGTAGGGGTTAGGTTTAGGTTTAGGGTTAGGGTTGGGGTTAGGGTTGGATTTAGGGTTAGGGTCTGGGTTAGGGTTAGGGTTAGGGTTAGGGTTGGGGTTAGGGTTAGGGTTAGGGTTGAGTTAGGGTTAGGGTTAGGGTTAGGGTTAGGGTTAGGGTTAGGGTCAGGGTCAGGGTTCGGGTTCGGGTTAGGTTTAGGATCGGGGTTAGGGTTGGGGTTAGGGTTTGGGTTGTGTTAGGGTTGGTGTTAGTGTTAGGGTTAGGGTTGGGTTAAGTTTAGGGTTAGGGGTAGGGTAGGGTTAGGGTTGGGGTTAGGGTTAGGGTTAGGGTTAGGGTTCGGTTTGGGGTTAGGGTTAGGTTTAGGGTTAGGGTTGGATTTAGGGTTAGGGTCAGGTTTAGGGTTATGGTTACGGTTGGGGTTAGGGTTAGGGTTAAGCTTAGGGTTAGGGTTAGGGTTAGGGTTGTGGTTAGGGTCAGGGTCAGGTTTAGGGTTAGGGTTAGGGTTAGGTTTAGGGTTGGGGTAGGAGTAGGGGTTAGGGTTAGGGTTGGGGTTAGGGTTAGGGTTAGGTTTGGGGTCAGGGTTAGGGTTAGGGTTAGGGTTAGGTTTAGGGTTGGTGTTAGGGTTAGGGTTAGGGTTAGGGTTGGGGTAGGGGTTAGGGTTAGGGTGGGCTTTAGGATTAGGGTTAGGGTTAGGTTTGTGGTTAGGGTCAGGGTCAGGGTTAGGGTTAGGGTTAGGGTTGGGGTAGGGGTTAGGGTTAGGGTTGGGGTTAGGGTTAGGGTTAGGGTTAGGTTTGGGGTCAGGGATAGTGTTAGGGTAAGGGTTAGGGTTGAGTTATGGTTAGGGATAGGGTTAGGGTTTGGGATAGGGTTGTGGTTAGGGTTAGGGTTAGTGTCATGGTTAGGATTAGGGTAGTGTTAGGGTTCTGGTAGGGGTTAGGTTTAGGTTTAGGGTTAGGGTTGGGGTTAGGGTTAGGGTTAGGGTTGGGGTCAGGGTTAGGGTAAGGGTTAGTGTTAGGTTAAGGGTTGGGGTTAGGGTTAGGGTTAGGGTTGGGTTTAGGATTAGGTTTAGTGTTGGGGTTGGGGTTAGGGTTATGGTTAGGGTTGGGGTTGGGGTTAGGGTTAGGGTTAAGGTGAGAGTTAGGTTTAGGGTTGGGTTAGGGTGGGGTTAGGGTTAGGGTTAGGGTTAGGGTTGGGGTTAGGGTTAGGGTGGGGGTTAGTGTTGGGGTTAGGGTTAGGTTTAGGCTTAGTGTTAGGGTAGTGTTTAGTGTTAGGGTTATGGTTAGGGTAGGGGTTAGGGTTAGGGTTAGGGTTTGGGCTGGGGTTCGGGTTAGGGTTAGGGTTAGGGTTAGGGTTAGGGTTGGGGTTAGGGTTAGCGTTAGGGTTAGGTTTGGGTTTAGGGTTAGTGTTAGGGTTAGGGATGGATTTAGGGTTAGTGTCTGGGTTAGGGTTAGGGTTAGGGTTGGGGTTAGGGTTGGGGTTAAGGTTGACTAAGGGTTAGGGTTAGGGTTAGGGTTAGGGTTAGGGTTGGGGTTAGGGTTAGTGTTAGGGTTAGGTTTGGGTTTAGGGTTAGTGTTAGGGTTAGGGATGGATTTAGGGTTAGTGTCTGGGTTAGGGTTAGGGTTAGGGTTGGGGTCAGGGTTAAGATTAGGGTTAGGGTTAGGGTTAGGGTTAGTGTTAGGGTTAGGGTTGGGTTAAGTTTAGTGTTAGGGTTGGGGTTAGGGTTGGTGTTAGGGTTAGGGTTAGGGTAGTGGTTAGGGTTAGGGTTAGGGTTAGGGTTAGGGTTAGGGTAGGGGTTAGGGTTAGGGTTAGGGTTAGAGTTAGGGTTGTGGTTAGGGTTAAGTTTAGGGGCAGGGTTAGGGTTAGGTTAGTGTTACGGTTTGGGTAGGGCTCAGGTTTAGGGTTAGGGTTAGGGTTGGGGATAGGGTTAGGGTTAGGGTTAGGGTTAGGGTTAGGGTTAGGGTTGGGGTCAGGGTTAGGGTAAGGGTTAGTGTTAGGTTTAGGGTTGGGGTTAGGGCTAGGGTTAGGGTTAGGGTTGGGGTTAGGATTAGGTTTAGTGTTGGGTTTGGGGTTAGGGTTAGGGTTAGGGTTAGGGTTGTGGTCAGGGTCAGGGTTAGGGTTCGGGTTAGGTTTAGGGTCGGGGTTAGGGTTGGGGTTAGGGTTAGGGTTAGTGTTAGGGTTGGGGTTAGGGTTGGGGTTAGGGTTAGGGTTGGGGTTAGGATCGGGGTTAGGGTTCGGGTTGGGGTCAGGGTTAGGGTAAGGGTTAGTGTTAGGTTTAGGGTTGGGGTTAGGGCTAGGGTTAGGGTTAGGGTTGGGGTTAGGATTAGGTTTAGTGTTGGGTTTGGGGTTAGGGTTAGGGTTATGGTTAGGGTTAGGGTTGTGGTCAGGGTCAGGGTTAGGGTTCGGGTTAGGTTTAGTGTCGGGGTTAGGGTTGGGGTTAGGGTTAGGGTTAGGGTTAGGGTTAGGTTTGGGGTTAGGGTTAGGGTTAGGGTTAGGTTTGGG
>NC_139475.1:3707500-3710000 GCF_057233095.1 Heloderma suspectum
TTAGGGTTAGGGTTGGATTTAGTTTTAGGGTCTGGGTTAGGGTTAGGGTTGGGGTTAGGGTTAGGGTTAGGGTTGAGTTATGGTTAGAGGTAGGGTTAGGGTTTGGGTTAGGGTTAGGGTTAGGGTTGTGTTAGGGTTGGGGTAGGGGTTAGGGTTAGGGTTACGGTTGGGGTCAGGTTTAGGGTAAGGGTTAGTGTTAGGTTTAGGGTTGGGGTTAGGGATAGGGTTATGGTTTGTGGTTAGGATTAGGTTTCGTGATGGGGTTGGGGTTAGGGTTAGGGTTAGGGTTATGGTTAGGGTTAGGGTTGGGGTCAGGGTTAGGGTTAGGGTTAGGGTTAGTGTTAGGTTTATGGTTGGGGTTAGGGTTAGTATTAGGTTTAAGGTTGGGGTCGGGGTTAGGGTTAGGGTTAGGGTTAGGGTTGGGGATATGGTTAGGGTTAAGGTTAGGGTTAGGGTTAGGGTTGGGTTAGGGTTGGGTTAGGGTTGGGTGAGGGTTAGGGTTAGGTTTAGTGTTGGGGTTCGGGTTAGGTTTAGTCTTGGGGTTGGGGTTAGGGTAGGGTTAGGGTTAGGGTAGGGTTAGGGTTAGGGTTGGGGTTAGGGTTAGGGTTAGGGTTAGGGTTAGGTTTTGGGTTAGGGTTAGGGTTAGGGGTAGGGTCGGGGTTAGGGTTAGGGTTGGGGTTAGTGTTGGGGTTAGGGTTAGGTTTAGGCTTAGTGTTAGGGTAGTGTTTAGGGTTAGGGTTAGGGTTAGGGTAGGGGTTAGGGTTAGGGTTAGGTTTGGGGTCAGGGTTAGGGTTAGGGTTAGGGTTAGGGTTGGGGTTAGGTTTAGCGTTAGGGTTAGGTTTGGGGTTAGGGTTAGTGTTAGGGTTAGGTTTGGATTTAGGGTTAGGGTCTAAGTTAGGGTTAGGGTTAGGTTTGGGGTTAGGGTTAATGTTAGTGTTAGGGTTGGATTTAGTTTTAGGGTCTGGGTTAGGGTAAGGGTTGGGGTTAGGGTTAGGGTTGAATTATGGTTAGGGGTAGGGTTACGGTTGGGGTCAGGGTTAGGGTAAGGGTTAGTGTTAGGTTTAGGGTTGGGGTTAGGGATAGGGTTAGGGTTTGTGGTTAGGATTTGGTTTAGTGGTGGGGTTGGGGTTAGGGTTAGGTTTATGGTTAGGGTTAGGGTTGGGGTCAGGGTTAGGGTTAGGGTTAGTGTTAGGTTTATGGTTGGGGTTAGGGTTAGGATTAGGTTTAAGGTTGGGGTTGGGGTTAGGGTTAGGGTTAGGGTTAGGGTTGGGGATAGGGTTAGGGTTAAGGTTAGGGTTAGGGTTAGGGTTAGGGTTGGGTTAGGGTTGGGGTAGGGGTAGGGTTAGGGTTAGTGTTGGGGTTCGGGTTAGGTTTAGTGTTGGGGTTGGGGTTAGGGTAGGGTTAGGGATAAGCTTGGGGTTAGGGTTAGGGATAGGGTTGTGGTTAGGGTTAGGGTTAGGGTTTGGGATAGGGTTAGGGTCAGGGTCAGGGTCAGGGTTAGGGTTAGGGTTAGGGTCGGGGTTAGGGTTCGGGTTGGGGTAGAGGTTAGGGTTAGTGTTAGGTTAGGGTTGGGTTAAGTTTAGAGTTAGGGTTAGGGTTAGGGTTGGTGTTAGGGTTGGGTTTAGTGTTGACGTTAAGGTTAGGGTTAGGGTTAGGGTTAGGGTAGTGGTTAGGGTTAGGGTTAGGGTTAGGGTTAGGTTTGGGGTTAGGGTTAGGGTTAGGTTTAGGTTTGGGGTTAGGGTTAATGTTAGGGTTAGGGTTGGATTTAGTTTTAGTGTCTGGGTTAGGGTTAGGGTTGGGGTTAGGGTTAGGGTTAGGGTTGAGTTATGGTTAGGGGTTTGGGTTAGGGTTAGGGTTAGGGTTAGGGTTTGGGATAGGGTTAGGGTCAGGGTCAGGGTCAGGGTTAGGGTTAGGGTTAGGGTCGGGGTTAGGGTTCGGTTTGGGGTAGAGGTTAGGGTTAGTGTTAGGTTAGGGTTGGGTTAAGTTTAGAGTTGGGGTTAGGGTTAGGGTTGGTGTTAGGGTTGGGTTTAGTATTGATGTTAAGGTTAGGGTTAGGGTTAGGGTTAGGGTAGTGGTTAGGGTTAGGCTTAGGGTTAGGGTTAGGTTTGGGGTTAGGGTTAGGGTTAGGGTTAGGGTTGAGGATAGGGTTAGGGTTAAGGTTAGGGTTAGGGTTAGGGTTGGGTTAGGGTTGGGGTAGGGGTAGGGTTAGGGTTAGTGTTGGGGTTCGGGTTAGGTTTAGTGTTGGGGTTGGGGTTAGGGTAGGGTTAGGGATAAGCTTGGGGTTAGGGTTAGGGATAGGGTTGTGGTTAGGGTTAGGGTTAGGGTTTGGGATAGGGTTAGGGTCAGGGTCAGGGTCAGGGTTAGGGTTAGGGTTAGGGTCGGGGTTAGGGTTCGGGTTGGGGTAGAGGTTAGGGTTAGTGTTAGGTTAGGGTTGGGTTAAGTTTAGGGTTAGGGTTAGGGTTAGGGTTGGTGTTAGGGTTGGGTTTAGTGTTGACGTTAA
>NC_139475.1:3732500-3735000 GCF_057233095.1 Heloderma suspectum
GGTTAGGGTAAGGGTTAGTGTTAGGTTTAGGGTTGGGGTTAGGGATAGGGTTAGGGTTTGTGGTTAGGATTTGGTTTAGTGGTGGGGTTGGGGTTAGGGTTAGGTTTATGGTTAGGGTTAGGGTTGGGGTCAGGGTTAGGGTTAGGGTTAGTGTTAGGTTTATGGTTGGGGTTAGGGTTAGGATTAGGTTTAAGGTTGGGGTTGGGGTTAGGGTTAGGGTTAGGGTTAGGGTTGGGGATAGGGTTAGGGTTAAGGTTAGGGTTAGGGTTAGGGTTAGGGTTGGGTTAGGGTTGGGGTAGGGGTAGGGTTAGGGTTAGTGTTGGGGTTCGGGTTAGGTTTAGTGTTGGGGTTGGGGTTAGGGTAGGGTTAGGGATAAGCTTGGGGTTAGGGTTAGGGATAGGGTTGTGGTTAGGGTTAGGGTTAGGGTTTGGGATAGGGTTAGGGTCAGGGTCAGGGTCAGGGTTAGGGTTAGGGTTAGGGTCGGGGTTAGGGTTCGGGTTGGGGTAGAGGTTAGGGTTAGTGTTAGGTTAGGGTTGGGTTAAGTTTAGAGTTAGGGTTAGGGTTAGGGTTGGTGTTAGGGTTGGGTTTAGTGTTGACGTTAAGTTTAGGGTTAGGGTTAGGGTTAGGGTAGTGGTTAGGGTTAGGGTTAGGGTTAGGGTTAGGTTTGGGGTTAGGGTTAGGGTTAGGGTTAGGTTTGGGGTTAGGGTTAATGTTAGGGTTAGGTTTGGATTTAGTTTTAGTGTCTGGGTTAGGGTTAGGGTTGGGGTTAGGGTTAGGGATAGGGTTGAGTTATGGTTAGGGGTTTGGGTTAGGGTTAGGGTTAGGGTTAGGGTTTGGGATAGGGTTAGGGTCAGGGTCAGGGTCAGGGTTAGGGTTAGGGTTAGGGTCGGGGTTAGGGTTCGGATTGGGGTAGAGGTTAGGGTTAGTGTTAGGTTAGGGTTGGGTTAAGTTTAGAGTTGGGGTTAGGGTTAGGGTTGGTGTTAGGGTTGGGTTTAGTGTTGATGTTAAGGTTAGGGTTAGGGTTAGGGTTAGGGTAGTGGTTAGGGTTAGGGTTAGGGTTAGGGTTAGGTTTGGGGTTAGGGTTAGGGTTAGGGTTAGGGTTGAGGATAGGGTTAGGGTTAAGGTTAGGGTTAGGGTTAGGGTTGGGTTAGGGTTGGGGTAGGGGTAGGGTTAGGGTTAGTGTTGGGGTTCGGGTTAGGTTTAGTGTTGGGGTTGGGGTTAGGGTAGGGTTAGGGATAAGCTTGGGGTTAGGGTTAGGGATAGGGTTGTGGTTAGGGTTAGGGTTAGGGTTTGGGATAGGGTTAGGGTCAGGGTCAGGGTCAGGGTTAGGGTTAGGGTTAGGGTCGGGGTTAGGGTTCGGGTTGGGGTAGAGGTTAGGGTTAGTGTTAGGTTAGGGTTGGGTTAAGTTTAGGGTTAGGGTTAGGGTTAGGGTTGGTGTTAGGGTTGGGTTTAGTGTTGACGTTAAGGTTATGGTTAGGGTTAGGGTTAGGGTAGTGGTTAGGGTTAGGGTTAGGGTTAGGGTTAGGTTTGGGGTTAGGGTTAGGGTTAGGGTTAGGTTTGGGGTTAGGGTTAATGTTAGGGTTAGGGTTGGATTTAGTTTTAGGGTCTGGGTTAGGGTTAGGGTTGGGGTTAGGGTTAGGGTTAGGGTTGAGTTATGGTTAGGGGTAGGGTTAGGGTTTGGGTTAGGGTTAGGGTTAGGGTTGTGTTAGGGTTGGGGTAGGGGTTAGGGTTAGGGTTACGGTTGGGGTCAGGTTTAGGGTAAGGGTTAGTGTTAGGTTTAGGGTTGGGGTTAGGGATAGGGTTAGGGTTTGTGGTTAGGATTAGGTTTAGTGTTGGGGTTGGGGTTAGGGTTAGGGTTATGGTTAGGGTTAGGGTTGGGGTCAGGGTTAGGGTTAGGGTTAGGGTTAGGGTTAGTGTTAGGTTTATGGTTGGGGTTAGGGTTAGTATTAGGTTTAAGGTTGGGGTCAGGGTTAGGGTTAGGGTTAGGGTTAGGTTTAGGGTTGGTGTTATTGTTAGGGTTAGGGTTGGGGTTAGGGTTAGCGTTAGGGTTAGGGTTAGAGTTAGGGTTGTGGTTAGGGTTAAGTTTAGGGGCAGGGTTAGGCTTAGGTTAGTGTTACGGTTTGGGTAGGGCTCAGGTTTAGGGTTAGGGTTAGGGTTGGGGATAGGGTTAGGGTTAGGGGTAGGGTTAGGGTTAGGGTTGGGGTCAGGGTTAGGGTAAGGGTTAGTGTTAGGTTTAGGGTTGGGGTTAGGGCTAGGGTTAGGGTTAGGGTTGGGGTTAGGATTAGGTTTAGTGTTGGGTTTGGGGTTAGGGTTAGGGTTAGGGTTAGGGTTAGGGTTAGGGTTGTGGTCAGGGTCAGGGTTAGAGTTCGGGTTAGGTTTAGGGTCGGGGTTAGGGTTGGGGTTAGGGTTAGGGTTAGGGTTAGGGTTGGGGTTAGGGTTGGGGTTAGGGTTAGGGTTGGGGTTAGTGTCGGGGTTAGGGTTCGGGTTGGGGTCAGGGTTA